>NC_141146.1:115585798-116189965 GCF_053477565.2 Lygodium microphyllum
CACTTGACTCATAGTCTCCTCATGCTTGGTTGCACTGCCCTATATGGTGGCTTATTAGGTGGGCTACTTCTAAGGATAAGGTCTATGCCATGATCTTCAAGCCGTTCAGGTGGTAGCTGCCTTGAAAGTGACAGAGAAAAGCATTCAATATACATTTTCAAAAATGAAATGCGATTATTCTCTACATTATGATAAAAATGACAGTAGTCGATACAACATGGGCATATTTTTCTTTCAACTTTATATCAAGTGTATGGGTTTTGCCCTCATGTTGAAAAGTGACACTTTTGCATGTGAATCAATTATTGCATGCACACGGTGGCACCGGAGTATACAAAGCAAAACATCACAACCCTCAAGTGGAGCAATAAAGAACCCTTTGTTGTCGACATATCCTTGAATGTGCAACAAAAGCTTTCTAATGAGGGGTGTGACAGGCTTTACATGGCCTTTGTATGTCATTTCAACTTTTTCCATTGTTTTTATCTTTTATACTCTTTGGTGCCTAGACTGGTTGCCATGTCTATAGAGATTAAACTAGTTCATGCACCATTATCAAAGAAGATCAAAGCATGTTGATCCTTGATTTTGCCCCATTCTCTTTATAACTTAGTAGCATCATCATTGGGCTAATTACTAATAACATCGTGCACCAGACCAACTGATGTTTTGAGCTTCTTTCCGTTGGATCCTGCTTTTTTTTTATAAAAAAATTTATTTTCTAGCTTGTTGCCTATTGAGATAGTCCTTTGCAATATGACTCTCCTGCTCACAAAAAAAAAAAAAAAGCAACCCTCGATTTTCTACGCAGTGGCAATGATTTCCAGCCCTTTCTTTGCTGTTTTGGCCTCCTTTTAGATTGATTTGCAGATTTGTTCCTTTTCTCAGCCTTAGACAACTTTTTATTTGGCTTCTCCCCACTCTCTTGAAAACCTAAGTCCTTCCCACATAACAAAGCATTGGCCATAGTAGTAGTCTCTATGAGTTGAAACATGCTAGTCATTGTGGATTTTATGCAAAAATCCTTGATTTCTTTGGGCAGCCCACATACATACTTTTCCTCTTGTTCATGAAGGGCTATCGAATGATAAGAAGTGAAGCAACAATGCATTCCAAAACTTCATATTATATTGCTCTAAATTCTTGCATTTGTTTACATCAAGCTTATTCCAAGCTGTCATGATGTCCACCTCAAATGTACTTATCAACCAATTCAATGCAAACATTTTCTTGAATTGTACCTGTGTTGATGGTGCTCTACCTTGTATCAAGTAGTGCGAGGACCATGACTGCAATGGAAAGTTGTTGCCTTTGGGGTGGACCACCACATCATCTCATGTTCCAACAAGCATGCCCATGATTGCGATTGTAGGGAGTGACAAAATGTATTCACGTGTGAAATGATCATTCTCAATAGTTCAGTTTGAAAGTGCTTTAACAAGCTTAAATTTTCAAGAAAAAGCTCAAAATTGTGAAGATAGAAGGTCAAAGCTGAAAAATGGAACCTAGAGTCTTAATAAAAGGCCTTAAGAGGACTCAAGTGATCCAGTTAGTGCCAATACACATCTTCAGTCCTTGTCCCGACAAATTGACGTTGTCAAATGTGTATATGTGATTCAAATCCTTTTTGACTTTCACTGATATAATTTGCTACCATCTTCATTCATTGGTAAGTATGAAGATATGCTAGGGTTTGCATTGAGAAAACACAGCATGTACAACTAAGATTGAAGCACAAAAACTCTAACAGAGACAAGCAAAACTCAAACCCTAAACACACAAACTTAAAACTCAAATGCAGAGAAAAATACAGGGAGAACAAACTTTGAAGTGAATGAATGTTGTAAATGAATGTAAGATTGTACAAGATGCCCAATGGTAGAGCAATGTAGTGTTGGATAGAGACGTCCCTTGGAGATGGATCCCAAGTAGTGTGACCACTAATTGGAGTGTCAGAGTGCGGGAAACACCAAACGCTGATCACCAAATTGTGAGAGAGTTGAGGCGACAACAAGAGAGGTGTTAGCTAATGTAGACGGCCTGTTGGACAGCAAAAACGCAGGTACTGCAGTGGTTGTCTGGTGGGAGAGATGGTAGTAGCTTGTCGCCAGGCACTAGATGCTGAAAATGCAGGCTGATCAGGTGCTATGATGATGCAATAGATGGAAACCTCCAAACAGTGAGGTATGGCTAAAAACAAGTTGTCTAGGGTTGGATAGTGCTGGGTTGTAGTCGGTGATGGCTGAACAGTAGATGGCTGAAATCTGCATAGTAATGCAAGAAATCTGCACAAAAGGATCAAGTTAAATGGTGCGCAGCCTGTCTATTTATAGATGTTAAATGGTTTCCCGAAAAAATTAGGGTTTTGGGGAACTACTGAACCTCTCTCAAACCGCACACCAAATTTGTATTTTTCATAATTAATTGTGTTTTAGGGTTGTTTAAAAATGCTAATCAGCTGTAAAGTGTGGTTTAGCTCAACATGGTAAGTTCCTCCAACCCAACCTGTTTTTGCTTTGTTTTCAGTAGTTGAGGCAAAAATGGGGCATTTTACACATCAGAATTCCCTGATGTACGGCTTTATTTTTGGACCTGCCCCAGCTATTCTGGGAAGACTTTTGTGCCAGGTTCTTGATTACTGTGTTTTCAGGTCTCAGGACTGTACTTTCAGATTTATTTCAGGAACTTGAGATTTTGAGGTGTCTGGTAAGAGGGACTTGTTTTTGTTGAAGAGGGGGCTGACTAAGGGAGGATCACTTCTATTGTCTTGATTTGTTTTTCATTGTTGGAAATTTTGGCAAACGGTTTCCTGACATCTTAGTCTAGAAACTGTGTGTGGATGGTTGTCTTATTAGGGAGGTGGGCCGTTGCCAACTCGTTGCAGTGTTGAAGTGTTAGTGCAGTAATAGTGGATCAATGCCTTGAATAACCGTCTTGCAGATTAGCCTCTGAAAGACTCTTACCCCTGCAATATCTGTAAGTAGGATTAGGGTGTAGCAGAGAACCTACAAAGTGTTGCAACTCTGCAACAACTACTATTCCCCAAATGCAGGGTATCATTGTCACATGAACGGATTTTACCTTTTGAAAGATGGTGGTGGACAAGCAAGATATAGTCTTGGTATTAAGCTTGAATAAATAATTTGATGATCTACTTTGGCAATACTTATGATGCCAGTAAAGTTTTCATTTATACTTTCTTTAATTGACGGCGAGTCATTTCTTCCATTCTGTGATTTTTGGTTTGTGCAGACTGATTGGGAAGGTGGGTTTTTCCCGCTTGCAATCCATTTTAGTGAAGATTACCCCAGCAAACCTCCCAAATGCAAGTTTCCCCAGGGCTTTTTCCATCCAAATGTTTATCCTTCTGGCACAGTCTGTCTTTCTATCCTCAATGAAGATTCTGTAAGTATCATGGTTAAAGAAGTTCAAATTGCTCACTCATTCAACATTGAAGAGAGAATATATACGTTGTTTTGGATCTCTGGATTTCAGGGTTGGAGACCTGCTATAACAGTGAAACAGATACTTGTGGGTATTCAAGATCTCTTGGATGCACCCAATCCTGCTGATCCTGCTCAAACTGAGGCTTACCATCTTTTTATTCAGGTGCGTATATATTGGTAACAGAATGGAAGCTCTAGGATACTGCAGATCTTTATACTGGTTCATTCACTTATGCAGTTTTGGAGCTGGAATCAAATATTTGGATGTTGCTAGACAATTATAAGTTTCTAATTTTCTTTGAGTACAGGATCCTGCAGAGTACAAAAGGAGAGTGAGGCACCAGGCTAAGCAGTATCCCCCTCTTGTTTGAGGGCAGGCTTTCACTTCAGAGTAATTGGAACTTATCCTTCTGCACTTGGATACAGCTGGATACAGCTATATTGCACAGCATATTTGTAAAGATTTGTGCTAAGTGCTTGTAGGGATGTATGAACAAAATGTAACATATCTTGTTTTTTTGTTTTTGATGAAATTGTCATGTGAATCTAACACTTGAGCCAATGATGTCCTGGCTTTTAAACTATCAGTTGGAATTAATGACAGCATTTATGAGGAGACTTTGTAGAATTTAACATATCCTTTAGTCTGTCATGGCAGTTTTTCTCAATCTGGAGTACATATGTACACCGTTCTGAAAGTGATTTTGATTCTCAAATAAATAGCTTGGGATCAGTGGGTCATCTGTTAGTGACATAACAACGCTCAAGCTGGAGTGTCAGACCTAGAAAAAATATTAAGCATGTTATGGAAGGGTCTGGCACAAAAAAAATGACGCTGAAAGTGATGTTACTTGTCAAAGTTGAGATACAGGGTTCCTGGGTGAAAAAGTTTGAGATACAGGGGAGGTGCACCATCAATGGAGGATTTGCAATATGCTTTGAATATTTTGCTGAATACGTTAGTTCAACACTCCCTTATCTTGGTTGGTTTATTAAAAATTATTAAACATGCTAAATGCTCTAATGATCTGCTTGGAAATGTTGGCTTAGTAAGGCATTTCTTATGTGGCATTACCAAAATTATACTGACCTAATTTTCCTAAGTAAGGGTGACAAACGCCTTTCGTGAGTTTGATGCCATTGATTACTTGATCTTTTTGAGGCAACTCCTGTAATTTGTGTGAACTGTTGAAAGCACACTTCTTGCGAAATGCGGAGTGGGGTGCGGTATACGCCCATGCATAAGCCAAGTTGTTATATATGTATCAGAGAAGCAAAATTTAGTACGCAAATCGTTTTTTAGATATACTGTGCATGTTTGGGTCATCCGTATCTTTTCATGTGTAGCTCAATTTCTTTAGAGGTGTATATTTTAATTTATGTGGAGTATCAACCTTAAGGTCACTTTTGGCTATACAATTGTACCAGGCAGAGAATCAATCAGTGAATAAAAGTTGAAATGGTGTGGTTATTGACAAGAAGAGATATGCTGAAATCATAATTGTAGGATTGAAGGTGAAAAATAGTGGCTATCATTGTGCGTGGATGCTCTTTGCATGCGTGTGTGGGTGCATGTGCTTGCACTCAAAAGTACATGTGTAAAATATATACATGCAAAGTAAATCTCCTCAGCTAATCAATTCAACACCTACAAAAACATGTATTTCATTGATTCTTAGTATGGAGTGTGTTTCTATTGGTTTATTTAGTTCAAACATGCATATGCAAATATGAACGATTGTAGATGTGTGATTTAAAAGAGAAAGATCATTGAAATTGCAACTCACCATCCAACCTCTGGGGAAAATATTATATGTGCTTTAATTTTCTTATATGTTAGCCTTATTATTGTGCACCATCGAGCGAAAGCACTAGAAGCTAAACATCGACAATGTCTTTATAAAAAATTGGAGACACACGAAAGCACTTTTTACGGGAGAACTTTGCTCTTTATTTTCATGTATAGCAAAGCCAATGAGTGAAGTTTTCCTTTACTTTATCCTAGATCCATTGCAAATTTCGAAAGTAAAGAAATTGCTACACTTGTAGGATATTTTAGAATTTGAATAAATTCTATAGGGGCCAGTTTTGAATATTAAGGCAATGTAAACAAACAAACACGTAAGGGAGGTTTTATTTTTGGTTAACATTGATGCCTAAGGCTAGGGAAAAGCACAATAAGAAATTGGATCATATGTGTAAGGTTAATTTCTTGATCATGGTCAATTCAAAGGAGCTTTGTGTGTAAACCTACGCACCTCTCATATGCAAGGTGCTTAATGGATGGAGTCATAATTCATGATTCTAAGTATGTGGGGAGAGTCGGCTCACTCACATGCAAATTGTAATTGTTATGCAAAACATTTTCTTAAAGATCTACAACTATTGTGAAGATTGTAGACAATCTCTATTCTTTTTTACCTCAGATTGTGCATCTAAAAGCCAAAATGGATGTGAAATGGACAAGGACCATCATAAGCCTAGTGGAAAAGAGGTGGGATGTCCAAATTTAAGTGGGAAACTCTACTCTAACCTTAATGCATAAAAATTATAAAATTAAAAAGAGGGCTCATTGTAGTGTATGCAAACTTTGGAGATTCCACTCTTCTACCTTCGTGTTTAAACTCCTTATGCACTATTGCTCTGAGAGAGAGAGAGAGGGAGAGAATTAACACCCTTTTAGATGCCTTGAAGATGCATAGGATAAACATATAAATCAAAGTTTTCAAATTCAATCCATTCTGGGGAGCCATGCACAAAAAGGAACATGTGACAAGGCACCATTCGCACCGAAAAGAGCAACTCCTAAAGCTATTCAAGTTACTGTGTCTTTTCGAAGTTGACTTACCTTGGTTAGCTAGGCTCAAGTTTTCCCAACTTTTCCACGGGTCTTTATAGTGTTCGAAGTTCTAGAAGATAACTTCCTCTTTAGTATACACAATTTGAACTTTATTCTTCTTGAGCTAGTCCATGCCTAAGATGCAATCATAGCAAACTAGTGATAAATTTCACCAAAAGTAACTTTTTGCTTCTATGATGACTTTGCTACCTTGACAAACTGCTCATTTTCCCCAAATAGAACTTAGTGCTTAGGCTTTTTGAACTCCTATATGATGACTTTTTCACCTATATCTTGCCTTCATATTGGCAATTTCACTTGGTTGTTCTTTGAGTTGTGTTGGTGTAGGTTTATCTATGAATTAGAGTTTAATTCCCTTGAAATATTTTAATATCTTTAATAGTTCGGCTTTATCTTCCACGCTTCCAAATACTAGTTGGTTGCTTCTTTCCTTGCTTGGTGACTTGCCATGGTACAATCAACTTGAACCCTATTTCTTTCAATATTTGTTATAGTTTGATCTATAGCCTATATGACTGTGAGCCTTCTTGCCACTCTTCATCAGCTAGTTCCTCGTGTTTCTTCATGCTATTCCTCACGGAGGTCTCCTATATATGCATGGAATGCGATCTTCTTTGGTAAAAGATGGTGTCTCTTTTTGTAGTTTGATTGTTATTTTATTGACTTCATCTTCAATATTTTTATCGAGTGTATCCACTTTTGTTGCAATCTTTCCCTCTAGTTCTACTGAGCGTGTAAGCACTATGGAAAGTAAATCTTTCAAAAGCATATTCTTTGCTTTTAGTTACATAATCATTGATATAAATACTCCTTTATTGAGCTCGCCTCAAAACTTTGCTTGGGTGGTGATGCCATAACCATTGAGAAAGTCATTGGGTTCATCTTGTTGTTAGGGAAAGAGCTTAAGCTTAACCCTCACCCCTAGATATTGCCCTTACATCCTAGAAGGAGGTGATGAGGAAGATTAAAAATCGGTCAACCCATCTGTGTAACCAAGCCTTTATATGGAAGGGGAGAATATGTGGATGATAAAGAAAGGATGAGAAAGAAAGAAAGGGATAAATGTAACTTAGAAATTCAAAGGAGGTATGGTTGTTGAGAGAGTAGAAATGCTGATGAGTGGAGACTAGTATCAAAATTGAAGAAAATACTGATGGACTTATGCTATCAAACTTGAGAGTCAAAATGCTGATGTTGCTAGTGCAAAAGTGAATGTAGCAGAGATAGACTATAGTAGAAGGAGAAATATTGAGCTGGAGAAAAGATGATTGTACTAAGAGCATGGAGAGAGAGAGAGAGAGAGAGAGAGAGAGAGAGAGAGAGAGAGAGAGAGAGAGAGAGAGAGAGAGAGAGAGAGAGAGAGAGAGAGAGAGAGAGAGAGAGAGAGAGAGAGAGAGAGAGAGAGAGAGAGAGAGAGAATGTGTGTGTGCACGCGTGCATGTGTAAGCTTGTGCAAGAGTGAGCTACCGGTTAAGGAGAAGCTCTTCTTTTTTGTCTTCTTCTCCTATCTTCTTCTCTTGATGATGGACCTTCTTGATGTGGATACGAAGGAGTTAGAGAGGTGGCTTGAGGAGTGCACCACCCGAATTATGAGACCGCCTATGAGACTTTAAGCTTTCAAACTACAATACTAGAAGGTAAGTAGGTATGTCTACTATTTTTCAAATATCTTGCTTTCTTGCTTGCGTAGGGAGTATGAGGAGAAGCTTCATGGTTGAGAGGAAGAGTATAAGTATTGGGTTTCATGCTTTATGTGTAGGACTTAAAGACAAACTCTTATTATTTCAAGACCCTCAACCACATATAGATTGGCTAACTCTCACATAACCACTCTCATGCTCCCCTTAAACTGATCATACACACCTTTCTTATTGTATAAAGTGATAAATGTAAAATTGAGATTGAGATATAATGAGCACACAAGTTACCTATTGTGTTGTAGTCTAAACTCCAAGGCTAGTTGAATGCTCCACAATCAATAAAATGCTCCAAGTGTTGATCAGTGTACTCACCACAACCTTCATACATTGTGTAGAGAGGAGATGATGGAGAAGAAGAGGAGAAGAAAAGTAAGAAAGATATTCACAACATATCCCCCACTCTCTCTCACTTAATCTCACACATTGCCCCTCAACTTCACCTCTCCCCAAGAGGGTACATAGGGTTTTAAGTTTAGAGTTCCCTCTAAAAGTTGGGCACCCTACCCACTTCTTGGGCTCTTGATTAGTCATATTCAATTTATGCATACACCTTACATTAAGTGGAGCAATACAACCAAAAGTGATTAGAAACCTAGTTCTCACAACCTCATGTAGTTGTGGGTCTTCCTATCTGATCCCGTGCTATCTTAAAATTTGTATAGGAGTGAGTCCGACTGTCAAATTATAGTAAAGAATAATAGTGCAATTGTAACAAATAATCCAGTTACACCATTGTTGCACATTGTGGATGACATTGCCTAAATAATATAGTGTAATCCAAAAATATAGTCATTCCTAAATTAATTTTAGTACACTATGCTTTTGCTAGATTTTACATTCTTTTTCGCTGTTTGAGCTTAACATTACCTCCCTCCTATATGAGGGCTAGTCTTGTGGTGCTCATGATCATCAATATCATGCGTCAAGTTGCATCAAAGTTGTGGAATGCTTGGGACAACAGGGTATTGTGCTTGGAGGAATAGTGGTATTTGTTGATGAAGAGTACTAATTTTGATAATAGTCACGAAGTGGTGATTGGTGACAAATTTGCTAAAGAGCTTAGCATTGTTGATGCTGTTATACTTAACTAGTGGTCCTCTTATTGGGTAAGGCTTGATTGGACACTAGAGTTGGTAGGTTGCATATAGAAGAGTCATTGCCTAAAGATACATGTTGGTTTAGGATTCTCTACATCTTGTGTTCTTGCAATGGAAAAGCTCATGTTCTTTCTCCTCAGGGAAAGTGGTAGTATTGTTTTTAGTGTATAGGACACAAATTGTTGGTTTGAGAGAAATGTCAAACTCCAATTAAGCTCAGAGTGTTGTCCCACATTTGAGGACCCAAATCCTATATAGGTTACTGTGTAAATATTATGTGAGTGCATGTGTATACTTAGGTATATACTTAGTTAGAAGATGGCTCTAGTGGTTCTTTGTGGTAATGTAATTAATCAAGCAACAAAACTTGGTTGTTGAGTATAAAAAGAATTGTTGATGTTGAGGAAAAGTGTGCTTGGAGAATATCATGAGGACATTAGTAGGTTGGAAAAAGCATTGAATCCAAGCTGAGTGATTTTTAAGGACAAGGTATCTAGTGGTTTCCATTGCACACAATAGTTAGGGAACTTGATTTCTTTTTGAAGGGTCTTCTCACCTTAGTTTAGTTGTTGTTGTTGTGATAGCATTGAGTTAAATGACAAGTAGATAGAAAAAGTGGGAGTGACTCAGGGAGACATGTGAGTTGAGCTCCCTAAGCATGACTTGCCTTTGATAGGCCCTAAGCAAATGTGGGAAAATTGGAAGAGAGGCTTGAGGGTAACCAATCGATGCCACTAGGTGTACCTAGCTTGAAGACTAGTGCAGTGAATATATGTGCATATTTGTTTCTTTTTCCAATTTCTTATTTTTTTTAAAAAAGTAAATATATGAGTGCTATACAATGAGGGTTTTAGCCCTACAAAAGTGAATGTTATTATTGGAATATTGAATATGATAGAAATTTTGGCTCTTTGTATAGAATAGTTGGAGAAGCCATTTCGCCTCCTTTTGGGAAAGTAAAGAACTTTGAGAATTTTTGAGTTATGTGCACATACATGTTTGTGCTCCTTTCATGTCAATGGCCATTCTAGAAACTTCTCATGTTCCTCAACCAAACATTCAAGGTTGACATGCACGCCGTGTATGAAAGCAATTTTATTCTATTATCAAGTTCCTTATGGAACTCCATTATTGTTCAATTTTCATTTTGCACTATTTCTTTTGCCATTTCCATAATAGATCCTTTTGTTTGTTTGGGCTTTAAGTTTGCTAGAGGTTCTAGTTGAGAGGAGCATATATTAGTTAGAGCTAGGTTGATGGTGTTTTCAAATTTATTGCTTATACCTTGTTTTGTTGGACCATTATATGTTTGTTCCTAGGAAAAGTTGGTTTTCTAGTCACAACCACAGAGAGCCACTATTGGGGTTCCACTTCTTTTTGGGATGTAGTAAATTAAAGGGTTGACAATAGTAGTTGAGGGAAGCCACTTAATAAGATTTGTAAAATGATCGAAAGTATTTGGAGGTTTAGTTGTTTCAAATGTGCCATTGACAACACTTTTGACTTGTTTCTCTTTCTTGTCCAAAACTTGTTTTCCTTTAAGATCCTCTTTGATGGCTTGAGTAGTAGCATGGGATTGATGTTGTCATGTTTTCCATTTCTATTTGGGTAACAAAGGTTTAGAGTTAGGAGGCTTTGGGTTCTTGATCGAGTTAGCAACTGGGATCACTTTGCTTGTCCACATTATGCTTGTCGAGGTTTTTTAGATGGACTAAGTGATAATGTTGGAACTTGGAACTTTTGTCTCTTTGTCCAAGGAGATAACTTCTCAAACCCCTTTGATTTCTTTTGCAAAAGTCAAGCGCTAGGTGAGGCTATTGCTCCTTCATAGTTGTAAGCTATGGGGTCCTTCTTTTGATAGAAAAAAACTTGTCTTTCCTTAGATGGCTTGGGTATTCTTGATTCTAATGTTCATTTTGCTAGCTCTCTATTGATGCTTATGAGTGTTATCTCTAGGTCTTCTCTTTCATTTTGCTAGAGCTGTTGATGTTTGGTTGTGCCAGTCTTGGAGGTTGTGTTTGTGCCTTTGGTCATGTTGGCCACATTGTCTGCTTTTGGATGCATCATGCTAATTGATTTTTGCTTCTTCACTTTGCAATTTAAGTAGCTCATTGAGCACTTTCTTGTTTTCCTCAATAGGCTTTGCATGTGATTCGAAGGTTGATTTCTTTCCTTATCCTTGGGAGTTTGCAAGATCAACCTTACTACAAGCTATAGTTATCTTGACATTTGGCAATATCAAGAGTATGTCATACATTCTGATCAACATACATTTAGTTGAAAGGATTTCCAAGTATGACTTCTTTTCCTACATCCGTCATTGTGCAACACATAAAACATTGTTGGTACGCTTTCAATTTTCATACCCATCAAGATCTTGGTGGTATGTTTTAAGTCTCAATACCCATCTCAATCTTACATTTTCCTAGGAGGGAATATGGGGAACCTCCATATGGGCCAATTTTTGTGTTGGTCATCGGCACAAGCTCGGGATGTTTGATTTCAATCCATGCATGATAGGTTAGGATGCTATATCTCCTTGTCAATGAGAGACTCGATGAAGTGGTCTCATTTTGTAATCAGTTTGACCCTAAGATGGGAATGTGGTATTAGTTCTTTGTCTTTGAGGTGAACATTTGTGGCCTTAACATTTTGAATCAAATGTTGCATCCTATAGATCCATTTTAGCTACTTTTGGATGCTTAAAATTTAGGAAAATCTAGAGAAATATGTGTGATTTAACACGATAGATATCTTTAGTGAGCTTCATTCCCTTGGGTTGCTCTTTCTTTTGAGGACACCTTGTAGATATATATTCTAGTTGGGGCTGTAAGTCCAATAGGCAATGGTTTCCAAGGAGTCTTGCACTTACTTAGGAAGTCTAACTGGATAGGTGGAAGCACCCATGGCACTTGAATGGGATGATTCTTGATTCACTAGAGCTATGACTTGGGTAACGAGGTTCAATATTGGAGCGATTTCAATGATGGATCTCTAAGTCAGTCTCTTGGGGCTAGGGTTCCTTCCTCTTTTGGGGTCAGGATTATACAACCACTTCTCAAGTGCATGCACTTGCAATGTTTCTAGGATCTTCTCTAGCTATATAAATTGACATATAGTTTGATTTTCTTACAAGTTTTGTCATTGGTTTTTGTTTCATTCTTGTTTCCAATTTTCATGTATTATGGCTTTCTTGTCTCTTGGTGTTCTCTAGCCCTTAGTGTGAGCTAGGTTTTCAACAAATTTCTTAAGATCAAACAATTTCTCCTTAGTGACACAACTTAGTGCAATCATGACTCATGTAAACAATCAAGCTCTCTTTTTCCAAAAAAATGGGAATTAATTGTGCTTGAGGTGACCATTATTCTCAACCAGCTTTCATTATTCCAAACACAAAGTGTGGTACTGAATTGATGTGATGCGATTTTAACATTGTTCTCTTTTGGCTTCAATTGTTCTTAGAGTAGTTCTGATGATGTGACTCCTACATGCAACCTAATTATCCTAATCCTAAGGTGAATGCCCTAATCCCTAGGTGGTTATGTACCATAGTGATGCACTTACGATTGTACCCTAACTGATGGTAAATCCTAAGGTTTGGATGACATGAGTTTCTCTAAATTATGTGACCAAAGAGTGGGTTGTTTGGCTTGATCCTTAGGGAAAACCCTAAGGACTAAACTTGAGCCAAGGACTCATAAGGTCTATTGGATAGACAATGCTATGGTGGCTATCCTTAAGGCATGATGTCCCTCGATGAATCTACTCATTGTGCGGTGATACCCTACTTAAGTCATAGTGGGATCTTAAGAAAATACTAAGAATTTATGCATGCCTAATAAGCTAATTTTTTTTCATGCCTAGGTTTGTGATACAATGTGTGTGTAAATGCAGTATGGATGACTTAACCCTAGATTTGGTATTAGTTTGTGGCTCTTATGGAGGCATGTCTTACAGGTAAGGAAAACCTAGTCTACTTGGTGTGCACTAGGAAAATGAATACAATGCTTATGTATTCTATCTTGGTTGTTGGTGCTCTCTCATACTTGCTTGTCTTACCCTAATGTGTGTAGGTGCTTATGTTGTCTAGGCCATAGTGTTACACATTACTAATAAAAAACCAAAGTTCCAACTAAATCTAGTGTGACCCCTAAGACAATTGAGTATGCCAAGGCATGATTTAAAAAGGTGAAAACTAGAGACTCCTAGCTTGTTTCACAAGTAAGATGAAAAAGTTAAGGTGTAGCCTAAGTTTGCACATGTAGAAGGGTACATGCCTTTATGATGTGTTGGAAGTTTTAAATTCCTAAACTAAGGGTTTGAATGTGTATTAAGGTGATTAATGTTCAACTACCTAATCTTTGAAGTGCATTTATTAGCCCTAGTAGCTACTTATGGAATGGTGCCCTACTTGATGCCTACATGAACTTGTGAATACAAGGGTGGCTTCTTGGCCTTGAGGATATATGTTCTTGCAAGAACATTCGAACATACCCTCCTAAGTTGTGTGTGAGGTGCTACCCTTAGCTTAGCCAAGTGTCGTAATTTCCTTGTGCAAGAGTGTCCTAAGCCATGTGCATGAGTACTTAACCAGGGTGCACAATTGAATATGCACTATCGATATATACTAGTGGTGCTAATCTATTAATGGCTAAGTGTAGATTATTACATGCACTAGTGTAAGAGTGTTTAACTAGTGCCTAGTGTGATTGTGCTTAACTAGTATTGCCTAGTGCACACATGTGCCTATTGTGCGCATGAGTGTGCTATATTCCTATTATGTCTAAGTGCACTTATATGCATAATGTGCTAGAGTGACTTGATTTCTTAAGGTGCAAGGGTATGTGTGTATGGGTGCTTAATTTCTTTGCATGAGTGGTCAATTCAACTTAGGTGCATGTGTGAAGACTGTATGCAAGAGTGTGTGCACATGGGCACTCAATTCCTTTGCATGAGTGGCGAATTCAACCAACTTGTGATAGAATGTATGCAAGTGCTTGCTTTTTAATATATGCATGAGTACCTAGTTCCTAATGTGCACGAGTGATCTTGATGTGGCTAGTCTTATTCAATGCCCATGTATAGGGTGAAAGCATGGTTTGATGGTACACAAATTGTACCCATTTTTAGTTTTCCCCTTTGTTTCTTTTAGGAAAACTTGGAGGGATTTTGGAGTTTCTTTTTGTGCATTTGAAGAAATGTCAAAAACTTTCATAATAGAAAGTTGAAATTAAAAAATAGGGTAGGGAGGCTCATTATAGTTAACATTTAATAATCAAACATGTAGTGGTAGTTGCATGTGAACTTTCTTTTAGTTTATTAAAAAAAAGTGATACAAGGTTTTGCGTGGGAGTTCTTTACCAACATCGGTCCAATTGATGCTCTCTTCTTCTAGCTTAGAGGTTCTAGGGTTCCACTTGCTCAAGATTGTTATGTAGCCTTCCTAAAGGCTTGAAGATTTTAGGCTCTAGGGTTTCATTTTCTTAACACTATTGTGAATGCCGCTTGAGATCAGGACACAAGTGCACAATGTGTACCTAAGACAAAGCTGCTATGTAGAAACGATCAAAGTTAAAGGCGACCAAGATGAGCACTAGTAGCCACAAGGCCCTCGTAGCACCAAGAAGGAGTGATTGAGTTTTTCAAGTTGGATATGAAGGCTGTTATATCCCTTGCAATCCATCTTAATCATATGAAAGTCTACTAACTCAACTTGCAAGGATTAACTTAGAAATGGATGAAGATGTATGCATTGGAATCTTGCTTAAGCATCAAAGCATCACTTCTTAAAGAATAGAAAAATCTCAAAGGTAAAGAAGAAGCAATCACTTCAAAGAAAGATCACCTACTCTATATAAACAACAACTATAAAGGAAAGAAAGATCTTGTTTGTGACTTCTACAAAAGAACTGGGCACCTTCTACAAAAGAAAGATCATAGAAGGTCTACTTTGCAACTATCAAAGAAGAAGAAGACCATGAAGAAGAAGAAGAAGAAGAAGAAGAAGACACTCAAGAGTAGAAGAACAAGCCTCATCAATCCTTCTATTCCCACTATTCAGACTAAATTTTTTATTCCTTTTATGTACTTGCATTAATGCTCCAATCATAAGCCTTGTAACCCTCATGTAACCTATGCACTACAGTCTTTGCACACTTAGTGATGCCTTGTGACAACCTCTAGCTTTATATGGTTGGTTTTTTTGCATTCTATTATAATAGTTGTCTTTGATTGATTATCTTCTACAATATGCACCTAATTATATCCACTGGCCTACCACCATATTTCAATATCTGCAACTACTCCTTTTCCTCTAGTATACATAGCAGCATTCATTACAGGAATTTGAGCATCTAAAGTGAACATTCGGCCAACTCTACTTCCTTTTGCGACCAACCTGCACTTATCATTAAAGTCTTATACAAAACAACCTTTTGCATTGAATTGGACCTGCAACCCTTGCTCTATCATTTGGCCAACAGACACTAGATTCTTTGTAATTGAAGGCACATGTAATACATTTGTCAGACTCTTTGTCTGGCCATCATACAAGGACAAGGGAACCTTTCCAACGTGTGAAATTGGGTGGCATGAATCATCACCCATCTACACATAACCTGGGTTTTGTAAGTCCTGCATCTCTCCAAACCATTCAACATGACTAGTCATATGATTAGATGCACCTGAATCCATCACTTGGATGAAGGCATCCAAAAGGGAGTTTTTCTTAGAGGCCTACAACTAGAAGTTCATAAGTTTGTGAATTGAGAAGACTAGTCAACCTGCAAAAGCTGCACTGGAAGGTGCAATACTATATGATGAAGTCAAAGCAAGGCTGTTGATGACTTCACAAAGAGGAGTCTTACCTCCTCCCATGCCAAGAATGGTATATCCATCAAATGCAGTCCTAGGGATTGTTCCCTATCCCTACCCTTAGATGCAAGCATTACCACAATACAATATACCAAATCCACAGTGACTACATACAATAGTACCTCAAATAATAATTCAACCACAGCAAGAGTGACCTTAAATAGTTCCCCCAATGGCAACTCAACAACAACAATGGAACCCTACCAACTGGAACCAACAACCACTAGTCTCATAGGAGCTTTGAATTAGAATCAAAACAGAGGACCCTATGGATCAACCCAACTAGTCTATGTAGTGATTACAAATGATTCCTAAAACCCTATTGCAAGTACTCCAGGAGGAGAAAATTTGAAGGATTACTTGTCTAGTTTAGTTGCAAGCATCAAGAAGGAGCTGATGGATATGATTATAGAATAGCTATAGACGCTGAAGGTGAATACCACCAACATATCTAGTCTACAGGAAGTGGAAGAGATGTGATGCGATCTAATACATGGTGCAAAAAGTGCTATCAAGCGGGATATTTAGCCACTGAATGTATCCAAAAACCAACTATCCCTAGAGCATTTTGTTCGTACTATTTAATGAAGAACTATACGTCAAAGAATATATGCTCTTTGAAGGAGATACATGAAAGAAGGAAGAAAGATGAAGAAGCAAGAACTATACGTCAAAGGATATATGCTCTTTGAAGGAGATACATGAAAGAAGAAAGAAAGATGAAGAAGCAAGATTCAACTTGTTGGAATCTAAGATGATGACCCAGGATATCAGAACAAAGCCTAGAGAGTTTGGTCCTAATTTTGGCCCAAAGAGGTTTCCCTCTTAGAGTTATAGAGGATAACAATCTAACGGTGGCCAAAGATAAGAAGTGGAGTGTTATAGATGTGGAGAAAATGAACATATCTCACCAAACTTTCCAAACCCTAGAAGATCCATGGACTACAAACCCTTATGTAGTAGATGCAAAGGAGAAGGTGACATTGCAAATGATTGTCCTAGTCTAGCTCCTATGAAAGCTACCACTAATACCCAATAGAAGACCTAAGAACCTATTAAATATATGGGAATAGAGCATGGCAGATGCGAAAGCTATGGAGGTTGAAATGGAAAGTAGAAACTCATGAAGACATTAACCTTGACAAGACAAATTGTCACACAAGTGAATTAGGTTCCAAGATTGAGACTTGGACTCATAAACACAATCTTGTGTGTGGAAAGTGACATAGACACTTTATTGGAAAGAAAAGAATACTATCATTGCATTAGAAAAGAGTGCAAGTACAATGCTTTATAGAAAGTGAATAGTAGCACTTCTTCTACTGTGCATATGGGATTCTAGTCATGAGCCCTCACTGCTCTTTACAAAGGGATTGAAGTAGGTGCGATTGCAAATATCTCAACACCCCTCCTCAATCACAACCAAAAGTACAAAGTGTGTAGAGGCTTTAGTGAGAGAAACTCTTGCAAAGTGTAGGCAAACCATAAACATGGCAAAACTCCAGAGGCTTTCGTAGAAAGGGTAAGTGTGGGTACCACAAACATGATGGACATCCAGGGGCTTTAGCGGGGGCCTCACAAAGTGTACAGAGGTTGTGGTATAAGGCTAACTGAGGAGTTTACAAGTTTATGTCGGAAGCATTAGGGCTAGGCAATACAAGGCTAAAACATCCTACCATAATAGAATGACTGATGAGGTTTGTCCTTCTCCTAGTGGTCTTCTTCTTCTTCTTCCTTTGCTCCATTTTCTTCTTTTTCTTTGACTACAACTAGATAGGCCTTTTGGGACCTCTTTCTGGCGTGGCAGAACTTCTCAATGTGTCCAATCCTTTTGCAGAAGTCATAGAAAAGTTGGTCCTTCTTACCTTTGTACTTGTTGCCAACATACAATGCATGTTTATCTCTAGAGGTGCTTGGTTCCTCCTTAGTTTTTAGCTTCTTTTCCTCCTCTAATAGTGATGCCTGGATATCAACAAGTTTAGATTTTGGCATGCTGATTAGAGTTGTTGATACATTATTATATTCAGGAGACAGACTTTTAAGTATAACACTTATGCAAACATCTTATTCCATTTTAATGTTGATTCTTGCAAGTTGGGTTAGAAGTCCTTCTATGTAATTTAGATGTGTGGCAAGTGATGTGCTGGACTTCATTTCAAGCCTAAAAAACTCAATCAAGAGACCATACTTTAATGACTTACATTGTGCACCAAACAAAGTGTCAAATCTCTTCCATGTATCCTGTGAAGTATCATAGTTATCCACGTGGTGGATATAGCTATCATCTAGCTCTTGTTTAATAATGACCTGAGCTTTATCATCATTATTTTGCCAAGTGACTGTCAGGTCCACATCATGAGGCTTATTTTCTTTTCTAGTGGTAATGGCCCAGAGGCCCTTCTTCATCAGGACGAGCTTGATGTGGGTTTGCCAGGTGTGAAACCCAACTCCTTTGAAGTAAGCAGTTGGAGAGTCTTTGCCCATGTTAGAAAATTCTCAGATTTTATCAATGGATGAGTAGATTACAGTGTGTCAAGAGACACAAGTAATGACAGTGTGAAAACACACTATGTAACGACTATGTCTCCAAGTTTATGTTAGAACTTGAATCTTCTTAGTTCGGGGTCGTTGATCTTCCGTAAATTAATCCAGGTTCTTCCCCTCCTTGATTTAATGTTGGGATAGTAGACTGGAGTGGCAGTGGGTTGTTCCAAGTGTAGTAGGAGAGAGAAAATCATGAGATTTTTGAGCTTTGGTGAAGTTTTTGACTATGGCTTCTTGGATTAGGTTTTTGACCCAGCCTTGATTTTTTGCTGATTGTTGAAGAGATCTAAGAGCTGGAAGGAGGATAGGTGCAGGGTGGCTATGGCTGCCACAAGGTCAAATGGAGAAGAAGGAGTGGGAGATGAGGTCATGAACTCAAGCTGAGCTGGGAAAAGACAAAGAGAAGCTAGAAGAGCAGAGAGGAAACTAGGCCATGCCCGATTGCTCTGATACCATGTTAAATATACGGGATCTAGAGCATGGTAGATGCAGAAGCTATGGAGGTTGAAATGGAAAGTAGAAACTCATGAAGACATTGACCCTGACAAGACAAATTGTCATACAAGTGAATTAGGTTCCAAGATTGAGACTTGGACTCATCAGCACAATCTTGTGTTTGGAGAGTGACATAAACACTTTACTAGTGGAAAGAAAAGAGTACTATCATTGCATTAGAAAAGAGTGCAAGTACAATGCTTAATAGGAATTGAATAGTAGCACTTTTCCTATTGTGCATATGGGATTCTGGTCTTCCTGAGCCCTTACTACTCCTTACAAAGGGACTGAAGTAGGTGTGATTGCAAATATCTCAACAGAACCTGTCTCCAACTTGGTGGAATTAGAAGTTTCCACAATAACATGTGCCACTAAAAGAGAACCCAAAGTTTTAAAAGAGAACGTTTCCTCTACCAAAATGGTGAAGTTTAATCTTTCTAAGGAGAAATAGGACAATACAGAACATAACAATATAGTAGAGAGCCATCCAATAGTATAGAAGGACACATAGATAGTTATAGAGATAGGACTAGAGGTCCAAGAGATAGAGGATGTAGAAGTACCTCCAATAGTAGAAGGAGTGCAAATGTTGCCACTTCTAGAGGAAATATGAAAGATAAAAGTGGGTGTTGCCCTATTCTCTAGTCGATTAAAGAAGCATGCGGATCCTATCAAAGGATATGACTTGGTCAAAGACCTAGATGCCTTCAAACCAAACCTAACATTCCGATAGTTGTTAATATTGTCTCCTAGCTATTGAAAGAAATTCAAAAGCATACTAACAAGAAGAAGAGGCCTAAGCATTGCTCTACCACTGCCCCTAAGTTCAATAAAGCCCCAGAGCTTGTGAAAGAAGTGGATGTGGCTAACGCCTTCTTGGATCCTAGTACCTTAGAGATTGGTGTGTGGATTGAAGGATATTTTATAGTAGACACATTGATTGATAGAGGTTCATCAGTGAACATAATGATGGACGTGACAATGAAGGATCTAGGCTTGCAAGGTATGCAACCTACACAGTGGCTTATCAGACTGGTAGAACAAACCAGAATTAAGCCTTTGGGCATTCTTCCATATGTAAAGTTAACCCTCATAGGAACAAATTATTGACTGAACTATTTGGTGGCAAAACCAAATTTCTACAGGACCTCATATCCTCTATTGTTGGGAAGAACATGACTTTTTGAAGCAAGGGCATGGGCAGATTGGTTCAAAGGAACCCTAACCCTTGGCAAAGGACTCAACAAAGTGGTGCTGAAGTTGTGTGGATCTCAAAAAGGTAATGGATCCACTTTCATTGAAGTTTTAATAGACTCTTTTAATGAAATAATAGATGGCACATTAGGAGATGAAGAAGCTGTCAAATAGATATTTCCCAAGAAAATAGAAGCACATTCCCTAACATTGGGCACTATAAGACAACTTCCAAAAGAAATTAACTCTTTGTCAATGGGTGAATACATCCTGCTAACCCAAGAACGATTTTGGAAATCACTTTTGACAATGAGATAAAGGCATGGATATACTGTTCTCCTTGTTACATGGCTGTGATAGAAGCAAGGACAGAGATAGAGATAGAGGCAAAGACAAGAGCAGAGACTGATGTAGAAGCAGAGGTAGAGGATACAACATAGAAAATGTTCTTCTCTTATATAGTCCCTAAAGAGGTGGAAACAGGGTCTGAAGAGGATGATGATGATAGTGCAAAAGAAGATTATAAAAGAGCATTGGAAAAATCCATCCAACTTGAAGAGGATACAAATGAGGAAGAAGTTTGAGAGGCTATAGAAGCCAAAGATCCCATATTGCTAGATAGAATGACTATGTACCCTTTGAACTGACTAATGAGTCACATCATATGCAAAATATCCACAAGAAATGGATTAAGCAGAGTAAGCCTTCCTTCAGTAGTGGCTCTTATTGCCCTAAGTTACCCTTCTTAAGAGAGGATGATAATGATGCACCTTGCAAATAGCCACCAGTCCTATAGCCTAAGAAGAACTTAGAAGGTTTATGTTGTGTGATGTTCCTGGATGCATCCTCGAAAGACAAGTCCTCGAGCCAAGAAGTAACTAATTTCCAAACCAAACCCAAAATAACAATGGTACCATTTTAGCATTCCAAGGAGTAAGCACGATCCTCATTGACATAGGAAGTCGGTTTCAATGGCGCATCAAAAGAGAAGACTGCTCCCTTGAAGGAGTTAGATCTGTACCCAAAAGCAGTCCGTGGGACCTTCATCCACAAAGTGGAGGGAGAAAAGCAATTAATGCTCATGGATGATGATGGTATTGAACATGTCCTAAAGGTGGATATCAGTCTTCTAGAAGAAGAACTGTTGGTTCTGCATGACCTTCTAAAGGAGAACTTGGACATGTTTGTACAGTTGTACAAAGATCTAAAGGAGATTGATCCCATGGTGTGTCAACATCACATCGACCTCGAGCCTGATGCCAAGCTTGTGAGGCAAAGATAGAGGCGCATGAATCCAAATTACTCTGCCCTAGTGAAAGCTGGATTATTGAAGCTCCTTGAAGTTGGGTTTATCTATCCAATGGCAACTAATGATTGGGTTTCGCCCATCGTGGTAGTACCCAAGAAGAATGGAAAGCTACGAATATGTGTGGACATTTGAAAGCTAAACTCCAAGACTAAGAAGAGTCATTTTCCTATTCATTACAGAGACCAACTATTGGATACAATGGTTGGACATGAGCTCTATTCTCTCTTGGATAAATTTAGTGGATATGACCAAGTCCAGATCGCAAAAGAAGATCAATCCAAAACAAGCTTCACAATAGAACGGGAAACCTATACTTACACATTGATGCCTTTTGGGCTCTATAACAAGTTTCACAATAGAACGGGAAACCTATACTTACACAGTGATGCCTTTTGGGCTCTATAACGCTCCTGTTATCTTGCAACAACGAGTGATGATAGTCACATTCCAAAATCGTCTGCATGATTCCATTGAGGTATACCTAGATGAATTCTGTGTCTATAGCCTAATCCATGAGCATTGAGGACACATGAAGTAGTAAAGTAACTGATCGAGAAAGAAACTACACAGTGATGGAGCTCGAATGCCTAGCAATAGTGTTTGCCCTAGAGAAGTTTTGACATTACCTACTATCAACTCACTTTAAATTCTATGTGGACTATGAGGCCCTATCCTTTTTTATGAACAAAGTAGATGTGAAGGGAAGAATGATGAGAAGGCTCCTTTTGTTTCAAGAGTTTGACTTTGAAGCGATTACCAAGCCTGGTCACTCCAATGTCCTGGCTAATCATCTGTCGTGGATCCCTCAGAGCGACGAGGAGTAGGATGACCCTGACCTCCTTGATGCTTCCCTTTTTCTAAACTATAAACCCATAGTATACATACATAGGCAACCTCTTGGCAATGCAACAATATCCTCATGGTATCTCCAACTAGGAGAAGAAGAAGCTTTTGTTGGAATCAACCCCCTACACCTTGTTACGTGGCGCTCTATATAAGAAAGGAAAGGATGAAGAACTATGAAGATGTATTGCAGGAGAGAGATTGGAATAGTGTTGAAAGCATGCCATGATGATTCCTATGGAGGACACTTTGCAGGAGAAGTGACAGCCAGAAAGGCCTTACTAGTAGGATATTGGTGGATGACCCTCCACAAGGATGCCTATGACTATTGTAAACATTGTGAGGCTTGTCAACGGATGGGAAAGCCTAACAAATCTAGCGCTATGCCACTACAACCCATCCTTTCCCTAAAGCTATTCAAGAAGTGGGGAATTGACTTGTGGGGTCGATCGATCTGCCAATTAGAAGGAAGCAAAACATATACATTTTGGTCTGTATGGACTTTATGACAAAGTCGTGTGAAGCGAAAGCTCTCAAGTGGGATGATGGCAACAATGTTGCCCTGTTCTTGTATGAGAGCATCAACACCCGTTTTGCTAGTCCCCTAGAGCTAGTAAGTGACATATGTACTCACTTCCTCAACAAGATTATGGAAGAATCGATAGAGTTGTACAAGATCCACCATTGCAAGTCCACACCTTACTACCCTAGAGACAATGGCCAAATCAAAGTTACCAATCACATCCTCTATTCGATTTTGACAAGGACGATTGCTGCACATCATGGTGATTGGGACGATTGACTTATAAAGGCCCTCTGGGTGTATAGAACCTCCTATAAGGCTATTACAGGAGGATAGACCACTTTTCAGCTGATGTATGGCATAGAGGCCCCGTCTTCCCTATTGAACTGGAGTTGCCTTCTCTGCACCTGGCTATCAAAGAATGCCTAGGCCATGACAAGTCCCTGTAGTGCTATCTCTTGCACCTGGAATGTCTGGTTGAGACTCACCAAGATGGATCCTGACAATCTCAATCAATCGATCCTTTTCCCTCTGGGCGTCGCACTGATTCTCATGCTACTACTGATAATCATCATGCTCTTTCTGATGAGGTGGCCTCGTTTTGTTAGCCCCTCACTGTCGCCTCCCACCCCTATTTTGTTCTCTTCACATCTGATCTAACAAAAGTGGTGCATACGGTTTTGATACATGATACTCTTGACATTCTCCTTTTTGAAAAAAAAAAAAAAAAATCGATCATGGAAGAAAAGGACTTTGATCCCTATCATTCGGTCCCTGTCATGCCGACCTAGTCTTTGAGAAAAGGTGGAAACATCCTCGAGAGCAGGAAAAAAAAGAAAAAACAAAAGAAGAAGAAAAAAGAGAAAAAATCAAAACTGTTATGGGAGAAAATGAAGAAATTCCTGTCATAACAGGCCTCGTTCCAAGAAAAGATGGCACATATCCTTGGATGGAAAGCTAGCTGTGGAAAAGGTGGTAACACCATGCAGTCCATGATAACTGAATCATTAGTTGATCTTTCAAGATGCAGTTCCAAAGCCGCCTACCTTGGTGTGTTGTATCCTGCAACTTCCTCAGTGCATTTGACTCCTATAGCAGACCACATTTTCAATATGAAATCCAAGTACCAGACTTGTTGGCTACCTCCCTGGGTACACCTCATCCTCAACACCTTGATGTTAGCATCAACATGCAATTTTTATCGATAATATTTTTAGTGATATGAGCTTTCATCCTAATCAAATGGGGATGTAAGTGTGGTCTGCCCTCTGTATCAATCAAATTAATGTGAGACAAAGGGTGGGCTGAACAATTAGTCCTTGCCCTTTATATTCAAATGAGAGGTGAGATGTGTGAATGGAGTGTTACATGCTCTGGCTGGGGCTCTCAATGCACAAAGCACAATTTGTTCTTGTGCACCGCACTATAAGGCTCCATGGCCTTCCTTCTCGCATTGTACGTTGGCACAAGGCATAATGCACTGTTGCACCATCAATTGCGCATAAGGCATACAACCTTTGCACAAGTGACAGTGAGGATTACATCAATGGGGTTCAGGAACGGGTTGCCCTGTTGTATTTATCAACATAGTGTGGGATAGGGGGGTGAGTGTGATTGGTGTTCTCTTCAATCAATTATTGAGAGGTGAGGTTTGAGAGATGTTACGACAATTAGAGTGAGGTATATTCTGGTTTTCTTATGCACACAAGGGATGGGCCTTCACTATCATCACTACACACTTCACTCTGTTTGGTGTACTATACGATAAGGTTCCATGGCCTCCCTTCTTGCACCTATACTAGATGGGTTGGGACGCATCGATGTACCATCAACTATGCATGTTGGCATACTCCTTTTGAACCATCACTCTTGCTCATTTGTAAACCAGGTGTGAGATATGGGTTTCAATTATTATCCATTGAGTCATGTGAGTCATGTGAGCGGTGAGTGCCTGATCTATCATCTTCACATGAGCAATTGCTGAGATGAGTGCTATATTCTTCATCATCGACAACACCTGAATCAGAGCTTCATTGATAATGCTACCTCCCTAGGTGATGCTACATGGTCCCTACTGTGCTAGATGAGTGTGATGTGCCGAGCTATGGGACCTCTTGCCAATGACTATGACCCTTCACGTGTCAATGACGGTTTATCTTGACCAACTACAAATCAGGCCAAGTTTTTCTAACCCTATCCCTTTTGTTCATAAGTTTAGTCCAGTTTTAAGTGTGGGGATGTTAGATTCCTAGTTGTCATCAAATCTTAGGTTCCTATTGCTTAGTACGCCCTCCTCGGTAAGGTCTTCAGTGTGAGGACACGTTTATGTGCATCAATTTTGCATACCCTCATGGCAATACCCCTATCAGATCATTCATGTATACCATGTCCTCATTTTTCTATGATGGGGTTCCTTTCCTACCCACCCATCCTATTTTCAGGCCGTCCTCGGGGCCGTTCCTTGTTCGTTTATCTTTATTCTTTATTTTGCCTCTTTTCCATGTGAATGCATCCTATGTTCACCAAAATCCATATCCCACTTTATCATACACTTTGTCCCTTTGACTTATCCATTTTTTACTTTTTTGGCCCCCTTTTTTTACCATTGGTTTTTGAGTTATTAATTTTTGAAGAATTTTACGCGATGAGGATGTGTTTTCATGTGAACGCACCCTTTTTGCAACGAAATTGTGATTTGATGTGATAGCTCTAATCTTTTACTTTTCTCAAACACATTTCCTTTTTATAGCCCCTCTTTTTGATGCACAGATTGGCCGTTATTTTTTTTTTTGTATTTACGGGTTTATTTTGTATGCGTTTTTTTTTGTTTTTTTCATGTGAACACACTCTATTCTCATTGGAATGCCAATCTATGTGGATAGCCTTGAGCTATTCATCCACCTGGACATGCTTTCTTTTTCCTCCATCTCGATCAGATCATCCAATTTTTGTTATTATTTTTTAATTGTGTTTTCTTACTCATTTTTGCCCTTTTTTCATGTGAATGCACATTTCTTGCCCCGAAATTGCATTTTGACTTGACAACCCTGTCGTCCATCATTTCTTGAATATTTTTTATTTTTCTTGCCCCTTGCTTCAACTTACAGATTGTTTGGAATTAATTTTTGTTCAGATTTTTGGGTGTATTGAACAATACATCCATGCCTCTATCTCATTGCCAGAGGTGATTTCAAAAGTCATTCCTGGTTGAGGTAGGAGGTATTCACCCATTGACAAGAACTTTGCTTCTTTTGAGAGTTGGCTTGTAGTGCCCACTATCAAGGAATGTCCTTGTTTTCTCTAGAAAGTTCTGTTTGATAGCCTCTTCGTCACAGCTGATGTGCCATATGTAACTTTGTTAGAGGAGTCAGTTAAGATTGATTAGAATTGTTAGAGCAAAAGAAAATACAAAGCTCAAAAAATAACAAAAAATGTAAATAAAAAATACAAAGCTCAAAACCATTTTTTCCTTATGAACGGATCCTATTCTCATCAACTCTACGTTCTGCCATGACATCCCTGTCCATTACCTCATCCAGAACATTTTTTCTTCTTTTTGCATTTTGTTTCGACTGACGAATTTTGTGAAATTAATTTTTGTGTGATTTTTTGTGGTCGATTTTACATCTTTTTCCATGTGAACCCCCTGTCTTTGCTAATAAACGTGTTGTCCTTGCCATTCTTTTCGTCATCTTGCCCATTTTTGCATTTTACAACATCTTCATTTGATGCCGCATTTTACAACATCTTCATTCAATGCCCGGATCTCTTCGAATTAAATTTTTTGTTCCATTTTTAAATTTTCGCTCCCCATATGTTGCGTAAAATGACCAACTTTTGCCTTGATATCCTACTCAACTTTTGCCGTGTGGCATTCAATCACGCGGATTCTTACTCACCCCTGAGCATTCCTATCAATGCAAAATTTTTTATTTCCCGCTCGCGGTTGTGCGTAGGATGGGGGATACACTTTCATTTTTTCAATTAAGAAAAGAAAACAAATAACAACCATTTTTTTTATAAAAAATTCCCCTTCCCAACCATCTCCCTGTCCCTCTCCTCCTTTTCTCCCTCTCCCTCTCTTTCTCTCTCCCCCCTGCGTGTGTTCCTTCCCCTTTCTTCCTCTTTCCTCCTCCCTCCTCCCTCCTCCTCCCTTCCCCACACCCCCCCCCCCCCCCCCCCCCCCCCCCCCCCCTTCCCCTTCCCCTTCCCCTTCCCCTTCCCCTTCCCTCCTTCCTCCTCCCCCCTCCTCCCTCCTCCACCCTTCTGCCTCTTCCCTGCCCCTCCACCCTATTAGTGGCTGCCCTAGCCGTGCCGCCTTGTGGCCCCTCCACCCTCCACCCTCCACCCTACCCCCTACTTGCTATGCTACCCCCCACTACTCCTACTCGCCCACCCAAAAACATTAATCCTCCCCCATTCATTTTACACTACCACCCTTCTTCTTACCCTCCACGCAAATGCTCTCTCAACCCCATGAACGGCCTGCGTGACAGACAGGTATGTGTTGGTCATTGATCTCTTCGAGGTTTCATACTTGTGTAACTGGCCTTCTATCAACCGCTGTCATGCGTATGGTGGTCTTACTCTTGCTATTGTTTGCATGTGGAAACATGCGTTGTATGCCCCCATTTACGTGAGAGGATGCGCCTCCCATTTCGTTCGTGCCGTGGAGTTGCTGGTCACACATAGTCAAAACACAGTATGTGCATGGATACCCTCTTCCCAAAATTTTAAATTCTGAAAAAATCCTTAAAATATAAAAAATTTCCAAAAACCATAAAAAATTGAAATTAAATGAGAAAAAGTACAGATAAAATTTGATTTTCTTGGAAAATTTTGATACTCTTTCATCAATTGAAAAATTGCCAATTAAAATCGAAAAACATAAAACAACATCGTAAAATTTCAAAATTTCATAACAACTTAATAAAATCCTTACAAAATTATAAAAATTAAATTTTAAAAAAGAACAAAAATTTCACAAAACTCCCATAATTATGGCACATTGACATGAGCTGGAACATTTCAAAACAAACTGGAAAATATTTATTAGAATAGGAACTAACTCCTGAAATGAGAAAATTCTTTTCAAAATTAAGAAAATAGCTTTAAAAAGTACTAAGAATTATCAAAAAATAAAGTGGATTTCCATGTTTAATTTTTAGCCAACATTTTACTGATTGAAATGAATGAAAAATAAAAATTGAACATAACCATGCCAAAATAGCATAACAAGGGAAATAAAAATAAATACAAATCTCAAAGCAAAGAAAACCCAAACACAACCCAAGATAATGTGATTCCAATTGTTACAATCCACTAATACACATGCCATTTATTTAACTTTTTTATTTAAAAAACCTAAAATAAAAACATCCAAATGCATTGAGAATTTTTAGACATGGTGTTTTGGTACATTTTTAAATTATGATACCATTTTTCAACTGCTTGGATTGCTTTTTGGATTGTGTTGTGGTTGTGGTTTTTCTCGTTACGTCAGTTGTTGAGTACACATTCAAATTCATTTGCATTCACACCCCCCTCCAAGTACCTTGTTCCTATTCTTATTTTATTTTTTACACCAAACATCACAAATAATTGCTAAAAGGAACCAATTAACTACATTTTCCATGTGCATTCACGTTGAACACACATTTTAATTAATTAAAATAAACCAACAGTTCACGTGGCACACACTTCTTGTACCAAACACACATTTTAAATAAATAATAAAATAAACACGCTATCACAAGTACACACACCAACAAAATGAAAAAGTGCTATATACACATTAATTAAAAAAATAAACTTGCATTTAGAGACCTTGAGTTGAGATGTAGTCCGATGATATTAACAAGCATTGTAAAACTTACTAAGTTTTTTTAAATGGATAAAATCAACCACAATTTTCTTATTAAGGTTTATCACCTAATAAAAGTTCATTTCTTCGTTAATTAATTTGTCAAATGAACATTCAATTTAATTTTCCCTTTTCTCTCACATTGCACCATTCCCTTTTTCAATGAAGTGCTACATGGAATGGGTGACGTGCTGACCGGTTTGAGTCTTCATTGAGCATTCAAATCATTTGTGGTCTAGTCATTAGTGTGTTGTGATTTGGATTAGTCCAATATTTCTTTGGTTATGTTGCTCTGAGTCAAGTTACAGTGTGTATTCTTTTTCTTTTCTGCATACGGGGATATTGGGTGCTTGTTTGTATGCATTTCATGAAGCTTTCTTGGTTGCATAAGTGTAAAGGTCATGCTGGAATTTTCCTAGGATGTGGATTGCTTGGGGTGGTTAGTTAGTCGGTTAGGTCCATGTGTGTTTTTTGTAGTTGATATCTTATATCTACTAATATTTAAGCTGTTTTGCAAGCATTCCTTGTGATTCTACGTGTGTGTGTGTGTGTGTGGTGTGTGCAAACAATCAGAATGGTGCCTTGTAGTCCTCCCCTTGTCCAATATATTCCCTTGGTGTCACATCATTATTCACAGTTGTTGGATTCAGACCTTATTGCTTAGGCTGAGTTATCCAAATTTGTGACTCTTCCACTGCCACTTGTCCCATATGACTTTGACATGTCACACATGACTTTTACATGCCCCACATGACTCTGACATGTGTGATAAACTCTTAACCTCTTAGAACAAGAGGTCTGACCTTGTTCGTGGTACAATTATCCTCATGACGCCTAAGAGCTTGGGCAAAGCTCTTTCTTTACCATATCGTGGGGAACCTTTTCCTACTGCCCATCAACTATTCTCCAATGAGGATATTTTGAAGTTGTTATAGAATCAGACCTAGGGTGTATTGGATCCTAAGCAGGTTATCACTACTTCAGGAGTTAGTGTGTCCATGATTTCCAAATCTTTTTGGAACCATTTGTGCTAGTTCCTTCAAGACAAGTTTATGCCTGCTAAAACCCCTTCTAATTATCTTTCAAAGGAGTTATTTACAACTTCCCCCATGATGATGAAAGGTATCACCATTGATTGGAGTTCATATCTCTTGCCATGAGGGGTAATGTGACTAATGTCACATTTGGTTCTTACCTATATGTTTTCTTGACATATGCTACCCTTGTGTAAAGGAAATTCCCACACTACCAATTGATCCTCCAAAGGTTCCTCCTCCTCCTCTACTGAAGATGATGATGTTATCATTGAGGATGTTGATTCTCCCCCTTCTATGGTCATTCAAAGGAAGCGTCTTAAGCAAGTGACTAAATCAGTACCGGTTTTCACTCCTCTAGTTTCACTTCTCATTCAATCTTGCAATACATTGCCTGCTTTTCTTACAATGCCAAATCTTTTTAAAGCACATAGAGATGGTACTCTAGATATTTCCATTCCTTCTGTGCAACATTTGGTGATAGGAGATGCAATTCCCTTTTTGCGCAATGACATCTAGAGCTCTATTGAACTCTCAGTTTACTGCTTGTATCCAACAACTTTATTCTTCTTTTTATGAAGAGGCTCAACGCTCCTCCAAGGAGGAGTTAAATAAAGCTAATGGTGAACTAGCCTTTGCCAAATAATTTTTTTTTGACCTCTATACACAAATGGAGTAATAGACTAAGGTCATTGATACCTAGAAAGAGGAGATCTCTACTTTGCAAGCTCAACTGGTAGAGACTAAATCCCAAGTTGTTATTGTGATTGAGGAGAGGGATAGGCCGTTGAAGGAGGCTAAAGAACTAAAAGCTTTGATAGCTGTTCAAATAGAAAGGCTCAAATCAACTACAACTATCCTAGACCAGAGCAATACTTAGATTCAACAACTCAACAAGGAACAATTGGCTTCACAGAGTCCTTCTGTGCAATCTGTTCCTTCCTTATCCCCTGCAAATTGATCTATCCTTCAAAGAAATGACATATTATGCCCTTTATTCCAAGCCAAGGTGGAAAGGCTTCAGTCAAGAATGGACTTGTTGTGGTCTTCATTTGAATAGTTCCAAGAGTTTGTTCCTATAGATCACTCCTTCTTTATGCATTATCAACAATATAAGTTGGCATATTATATTAAGCTTTCCATGATGGATTTGCCTCTTCTAGAGGATGGTTCGAATGGAGCTTGGTTTTCTGATTTGTTGATTGAAGTGGTCAGAATGGTTTTTGAGGATTCTGTGCCTACATATTATGTCTTTGTCAGAGAGAGAACTAGGGAGAGAGAAAGAGGAGAGAGAAGACTACAGAAGAGAGAGAAAGACTACAGGAAGAGAGAGAATAAGAGTGACGAGGAGAGAGAAAGATTAGATTTAGATAGAGAAAGACAGGAAAGCAGGGGAAGCCATAGAAGCTGTGAGCAAGAAGGGAGAGAAAGTCTGTAATTGTATTATTATGTCCAAAAAGATCTGAAAAATTAAATCTCCTCTCCTTTTATACCAATGCCAGTGTGACATGGCATAATATCAATGTTATTACACTAATTTGTTATTCCCAACTTCTTACAATCCATCCCTTCCCAAAAGTTTTTGTCCTAAAAAGCAAACCTGATAACGTCTAGAAAAAGATGGATAGAACAGAGTACTACTCTGTTTTTACAGCTTTACAAATGGGAATTGAATGAAATATGATCACTACATGAGCTGAAATTGAAGAACGAAAGTAAGCCCCATCTATATACAGGATTTGGAATACTTCAGAAACAAATGGAGCCATAAAGTCTTCAACAAATAATCCCAAAACAAAGTAGACAGCTTGCTGAGTAAACAGACCCTGTTGGACCAAATCTGCCATAACTTTTGATAGGAGTGTCCAAATGTGACGTACCATATATCAAAACAAAGCTCTTGAAGAGTACTTTAAGCCCATATAGATAGCTTAACTCTGAAAATTATACACGATAAAAACTGTTCTAAAACAATGTGCTGTCCTGAACCAGTCTGCATCATTACTAGCTCCATAAGCAATATGCTTCAGCACCAATGTCTCCCTCAAGTATGGATACTCATCCAATATAGAATCAGGTCTCAAGAAGCCTCTTCAGGTGGTAAACCTCTCCACTTGATCAAATATTCCACAATAGAATGTGATCAAAGCTTCTTTTCACGCTGACCTATAACAGCCTCTGGGATGTACTAAATAAGACCATCTTCATCAATGGGTGGCAGCTCATCAACTATATCCACTGGATCACCATAATAGGGCTTGAGCTGACTAACATGGAAGACGTTATGAATCTTTGTAGAAGAGGGAAGCTCTAGTTTGTATGCCAAATCTCCAATTCGCTTGAGGATCCGGTAAGGGCCATAAAACCTGTGGGCAAGTTTATTACTAGATCCATGTTTTAACGTAGAGTACTTGGATTTGGGCACCTTCAACAAAACCAGCTCTCCTTCTTGGAACTCTAAAGGCCTCCTCTTCTCATCAGCATACATCTTCATTTGATCTTGAGCCTTCCTTAGATTCACCTTGCATTACTGAAGAAGGGTCTGCATTCTTTCCAACTCCTCCTTCCCATGAGGATTGATCTTTTCATTAAAGATGACTGTGGGTAAGGGCACCTTGTAACCATATAAAGCCTCAAAGGGTGAAACTCCTATGCTCGCATGAGTGTAATTGTTATAAGCAAACTCAGCCAAGTGTAACCAAGAATCCCATGAGGTTTAGACATCATAGCAAAAATGGCGAAGATAAGTCTCCAACCATTTATTAACCCTCTCTGTCTGTCCATCAGTTTGAGGATGATAAGCTGTAGATGGAGCCAATTTAGTGCCCATAGATGTAAATACCGCCTGCCAAAAGTTACTCATAAATTTTGAGTCTCTATCATGGACAATCACTTGCGGTAATCCATGTAGTCTAAAAATATGCTCCATAAACTGGTTGGCCACTTGAGAAGCAGTAAACTGAATCTTGGTTGGAATAAAATGAGCTGCCTTGGTGAGTCTGTCTACCACCACATAAATACTATTCCATCCCTTATTGGTAGTAGGTAAGCCAGTAATGAAATCCATAGTAATATGAGTCCATTTACCCGTAGGAATAGGCAATGGCTGTAACAAACCTCTTGGCTTATGGGTGCTTTCCTTATTTTGTTGACAAGGTATACACTTCATAGCAAAGTCCTTGACATCTTTCCACAGTCCTTTCCAATAAAAGCTTTTACTAATCCTGTCATAGGTCTTGAAAACTTCTAAGTGTCTAGCTAGAGGCAAAGAATGTAACTCCTCCATAATTTTCCACTTAAAAGAAGAAGTAGAGGGAATAACAATCTTGCCTTTCCACCAAATAAGACCATTTTTAAGCTGGTAATGCGAGTTTTCTTCCATAAGACCTTGCTGTAATTTCTAGAAGATTTGGCTGAATTCCTCATCTAAAAGATAGGCCTCCTGTAGTTCCTCAATCCAGTCATTATGTAATTCTGTCATAGCTGAAACTTTGCAGGCCCACATACGAGAAAGAGAATCAGCTACTATGTTATCTTTGCCCCTTGTATGAGTGATGTCAAAATCATAATTCTATAATGTAGCTACCCAACAACATTGCTTTGGAGTGAGATTTGATTGAGTAAGGAAATACTTGAGTACCCTGTGATCACTATGTACTCTGAATCGGCTGCCATATAAGTAATGGTGCCACTTCTTGATCGCATGCAAGATAGCCAACATCTCTTGGTCATAAACATTCATGGCCATTTCTTTATCTGTAAGCTTACGGCTCTCAAATGCAATTACTCCATGCTCCTGAAGCAAAACAGCCCTAATGCCACGGCCACTAGCATCACACTGTATAGTAAACTCTTTGGAGAAATCCGGGCATACTAAGATAGGAGCAGAGGTAAGGAGTTCCTTTAACTAGTTGAAGCTGCCATCTGCAAGAGCATCCCAAAAGAAAGCCTCCTTCTTCAACCTCTCAATCAAAGGAGTTGCAATTGCCGCATAATGCTTAATAAATCGGCAATAGAATGAAGATAAACCAAGGAATCCTCTAAGAGAGATAGTAGTAGTAGGCGTTGGCCAATCTCTTATGCATTGCACCTTCTTGGGATCAGCCTGTATTCCTTTTTCACTGACAATATGTCCCAAGTATTCCACTTCAGTCTGCATGAAAGAGCACTTCTTCTCCTTAGCAAAAAGCCTATGATGTCTCAATACATCAAAAAACCTCCTCATATGTGCCAAGTGATCCTGTAAAGTCTTGCCATAGATCAAGATGTCATGAAAAAACACCAAGACAAACTGAAAGAGGAAAGGTTGTAAGATCTTATTCATCAGGCTTTGGAAGGTAGCTGGAGTGTTTCTAAGCCCAAATGGCATCACTAAGAAATGATAGAGCCCACGATCAGTCCTGAAAGCAGTCTTGACTTCATCACCCTCTCACATGAGAATCTGATGATACCTTGACCTCAAATCAATCTTCGTAAAGAATCGAGCCCCCTTAAGCTCATCAAGAAAATCATCAATCCTAGGTATAGGATACCTGTTCTTCACTGTTATCTTATTGAGATCCTTGTAGTCAATGCACATTCGGAAAGATCCATCTTTCTTTTTGACTAACAGGACTGGAGATGCATAAGGTGAAAAACTTGGTTCAATGAATCCCATTTCAAGAAGTTCTTTGATTTGCTTGGCTACTTCCTCTCGTTCACACTTTGATAATCTGTAAGTTGGCTTATTGATTGTCTTTGAGTTGGGCTCCAAATCAATGGGGTGGTCCACTGCTCTCTTAGGAGGCAATGAAGTAGGCACTTCAAACAAATCTCTATACTCCTCAAGAAGAGCTATCAAGGATGGATGGTTTACTGAATTATTGGGCTGATCCTGTGTTTCTTTATTCAAATGCAAAACAAATATTTGTGAGCGCTTCTTATACTCTCTTTTGAGTTGTTGGATGGTGATAAGCTGAAAATATGATCTACTAGGAATCCCCTGTAAATGGATAAGCTGTCCATTGGAGATAAACTCCATATATAACTGTGAGAAATCCATAGTGATCCTGCCTAATGTCATCAACCAATCACATCCGAGTACAATATCTATAGGCCCCATTTCCAGAGTGATCAGTTTTACCTTGGCTTCAAAATTTTCAGCTAACTGTAAAGAAACCTGTGGGCAAATCTATGTGTTGATTTCTTCTTCACCATTAGCCACTTGAACTCTAATGGGCTGCTGTAAGTCTGTGGGAACACAATTTAGCTTGTCCATGATGGAATTATTCACAAAACTATGAGTACTGCCACTGTCTATCAGGATGAACACTGGCTTTCCACAAATGCTTTCCTTCATACAAAGTGTATTAGGGCTCTTAGATCTCGTCCAAGCATCCATAGAGATAGAACAATTAGTGGTAGCAAGCGACTCATCACAAGATCCACCAGGGTCAAACGGAACACTTGCACCTGGATCAAAAGGAAAAGAGTCGGCTGGATCATAAAAATACTCCTGTCCAAACTTCCTCCTCAAGATCTTCATTTTCAGCATTAAATGCCACTGCATTAGTTTCATCTATGTCATCTTCAAAATCCTCAAAAACCAACATACTCCGAAGCTTAGGTTTGGCATTTTTGTATACACACTTTGAAGCATGATCAGGTGTATACTTTTCCCCGCACTTGAAACATAAGCCTTTGTCCTTCCTTTCTTTGTAAAGATCCACAGGAATAGATTTGGAATTCGTATTAGCTGAAATGGACTTAGGCTTGCTGTCCCCCTGTTTGAAATCAACTTTTGGACTGTTTGCTATCCTGAAATTACTTTGAGGCCTAGAAGCATTAAATGGAGGATAAGTTGGTATCCGTAAGCTCCCATTGGGCACATGATTACTACCATAAGTGTTACCAACTTGTCCCTGCTTTAAAACAGTCCTTGGTTGTCCAAAACCAGGTTGAAATGAAGATTCTTTTCTATACTTCCTTCCCTAGTGCTCTGCAAGCTCAATAGTCTTAAAAAGTGAAGTAGGATTTTGTACCATAACATCAGCTGATAAAGATGGCTCTAAACCATACATAAACTTGTGAAGCTTAGCCTCATCACTGATGCTTTCCACATACATGGTCAAGTTGAGGAATTGGTTTGTATACTCTCTTACACTTAGGCCCCTTTGTTCCAAACCATACCATCTCCATGCTAACTTCTCTTTCTCAAGAGGCGAAACAAAGACTTCAACCATAAGTGCCTTGAAAGCTTCCCAATTCTCTACAAGTATATTTTCTTTCTTGATATACCTCCACCAAGTATGGGCAAATCCCTCCAGATGCAAGGAAGCAAAGTGAATGTTCATGTCATCGGTTTTAGGGTATATATCAAAGTAGGACTCCATCTTAGAGGTCCATTCCTCTAAATCAGATGGTGAAGATGACTGACCATTAAATTTGGCTAAAACAATTTTGTCCTTAAACTCCCTTTCATGAAAGGGTTGCTATCCCAAAATTGGCTGATCAGGATTACCAAGTACGAAGCCTCCAAATTGAGACGGAAATCTTCCAACAGATGGCTAAGAATTACTATGTAATCTTCCTGTTGGTAGAGCACCCCTAGAATTTTGAGTATGGAGTCCAAAAGCTTGATTATTGGCCCCATTCAAACTACCCAAATAGTCATCATGCCTTTGTGAAGCCTCTCCTACTTCATACTGACTATTTGGAATGCTTCTTCTTCCAATAATCCCATTTCCATGACCATTTTGGTTAGATGGTTGAAGTGGGCTGAAGGGCCACTGTTTGAACAAGCCTTGTCATTAGCTTCTCTTGATGCCATTTGCAACTGCATGAGCTGAGAAAATTGTGCCACAAGTTGAGCATTAGATTCCACCAATTTGTCAATAGAAGCCTGGGTTTGAGTAGTTGAATTCAACAACTTATCAACGGAAGACTTCGTTTGATCAGTAGATAAAACCATCTGCTCCATTATTGACAAAAGGGCCTCATGTCGTTCCCTATGTCTTTGTTCATGGGCACACAAAGTATTATTGATTATACTAACTTCTCCTTGTTGTTGAAGCTCTTTAGGGCTCTCTTGAAGTGAACTATCCATCATGGAATCCTTAATTCGCTGAGCATAATCTTCCTGGAACTTATTTTTGCCTTTATGTCCTGCCATATTTTTTGCAGTCCTGCAATACCCCCTGTTGGAAAAACGGCTATAACTTTTGCTAGGGAGCTCCAATTTCAGAACTTTTTTGTGCAAATCGAAGCTAAGAATGCCCTCTTTGAGATGAGCCATAGCACGCTATAACAGGTTTAGGACAAAAAATTCTATAGTTGGATTTCAGAGTCTGAACTGTCTAGTCCTGCACCCTGTCTAGACCTGTAAGTGCCCTGTTTTGACCCTGTAGTGCAAGATAGTAACCCCAAATGGCTACGAAACACTGCAAAAGGGTATATAGGACCTGTGGGTACCCTGTAGTACCTGCATCTGTGCTTTAGTAATGAAGGGTGTACTTGTAACCACCTTTGACATGGCTGATGATGACTTGATCAATGTCATATGCTTGATAGAACCTGTGGTTGTCCAATGTTGGTAAAATAATCCCCAATACTTGTTTATCCAAGACTTAGGAACAAACTTGGAGCCTCAAATGCTTGAAATTGAAGCATTAGACCCGTTTTCCCCAAATTTATGCTCCATAGAAGCTCTTGATCTTCGATCTTTAACAATTTCGTGCTTAATCCTTGCAATTTGTTGAAGAATCCTTGCTTAGATGATCCCACGGGCTAAAAGGATGAAGAATCTTCAAGAAATTGTTAAGAAATGAAAGCTTGGGTTGAAGCTTTCATGGCTACCCATGGACTGTTCATGTAGGGTTTCAAGAGAGTGAAAAGATGAAGAATATAGCCCTATTTTGGAGTAAACACACCAGAAAGTTGAAGAAATCACTGCCAGGGATCATTTAGGGGCACCATAGCTGAAGATTGACTGAGAAATGTTGGAGAGCAGGGCTGGAAAAATTAGCGCAATTTTCGGGCTGCTGTCCAGTCCACGTGGCTGTTCATTCAGGCCATAAAATGGTACTCCACCTGTTGCATTTGATGTCTAGAGTGCCATTATGCAAGCCATTGTTGATGGAGAGCAAGGATCAGTGAGTAAGGAAGAGATCTCAGCTAGAAAACTCCATGGAAGCTTGGGCAGAGCTTGGAGAAAGAGGAAAGGAATACCTCTTTTGAAAAGTAACTGTAGTTTAGTCTCTAACTAAGCCCGGTTAATCATCCTTTACCCTAGTTACCTCCATTTTTGCTTGAAGTTTGATAACGTCCTGCCATTTAGGCCATTATCTGCTATATCTGACCTTGGATATCTCCAGATGTAGTCTCTTACTAACTGTAGATGATTTGCAGCACTCCACTAGTCACTATCTTGTACCATTTTTGTCTGAAATTGATTTTGAAATAGGAAAATGGGACTGAAAATGGAAGAAAAGAATGGATCAAAGACTCAAGCTCTGATACCACTTGTCAGAGAGAGAACTAGGGAGAGAAAAAGAGGAGAGAGAAGACTGTAGAAGAGAGAGAAAGACTGCAGGAAGAGAGAGAAGAATAGTGACGGGGAGAGAGAAATACTAGATTTAGAGAGAGAAAGACAGGAAAGTAGGAGAAGCCATAGAAGCTGTGAGCAAGAAGGGAGAGAAAGTCTGTAATTGTATTATTGTGTCCAAAAAGATCTAAAAATTTACATCTCCTCTCCTTTTATACCAATGTCAGTGTCACATGGCATAATATCAATGTTATTACACTAATTTGTTATTCCCAACTTCTTACAGTCTTACATGTACTTGGAGGTGACTTGTTGATCCCAGATGATGAAGACTTGGCTTGGTATGTCAAACATTTGGAGCTGCGGATAGATCAGATGTTTCAGATATATTCCTCCAAAGTGGCCAATTACCCTAAGACTTCTTAGGATTCAATGATTGAGGACAAGTCCATTGAGCTTGTCAAGATCTCAATTGACCAAAATCTTGCACATTTGCTCACTAAAAGTTTCTTAGCTGAGCGCTTTGCCTTCCTTAGAAAGTTGAGAGGCATTGGATGAGATGACGTCTTTCCTCATCATGTTGTACTTATGTACATTTGTACTTTGTTCTCTCCTCACTAGGAACACATTCACCTTTAAATGGAAAGTTATTGGGATAAAGGCACATGTGCCTATCTGTCTGTGTATTACTTACATTGACAATACTCACACAATGTATTAGTTACCTACACACTTGTACAATGCAGGTAACGAGCGCCTATCACTGTTACTTCATTCTTTATTCTTTTGGTGACATTTGAATAAAGGAAAGGTCAGTCACACATTGTGATGGGTTGGAGTTTCCACGCCTTCTCTCTCTCTCTCTCTCTCTCTCTCTCTCTCTCTCTCTCTCTCTCTCTTTATCTCTCTCTCCCCCCACCATAGCTCTTGCTTTCGCTCCATGCTTCCACTTCATGGCTCACTCCCTTCAGTGTGCAACCATAAGGGTGAACCTTCTTATATGGAAGACCAAAATATACATAGAAGAAGTTAACTATATAGCCTTATTTTCTATTTTTTGCTCATGGAAATAAACCAAGTATTTCATTACATGTGAATGCACTCTATTGAACATATTTTTATTTTGGTGTGTGTGCATGCATCTTATTCAAATATCAAGGATGAAATTATTTTTATTTGTGAAAGAAATGACAATTTTAAATCATTTGAGTTTCTATCCTAGTTTATGTGAGCATTTAAATAATATTATAAAAGTAATATTTCTAAGGAAAATATTTTTATTGAGTTTAATTTCTTAAAATTTAAAACTTAATTAAAAATAAATTTTAATAATTATTTAAAATATTAAATAATATTTTTAAAACTCAAAATAATTTTTAATATTTTAACTAATTTTTTAAATAAGACTTTGTAAAACTAAAAATTCTAATCATACTAAGTGACTTTAATATTTAATTTAGTTTATATATTTTATTTTCATTTTACTATATTTTTATTAGAAAATTTGATATTATTTTAATTATGTTTTTAATATTAAGAGATAAAATACTAAGAAAAAAAGATAAGGATTATTTTATTGATTTAAAGGAGTTCATAAGATGAAAGTAAATAAAAATCTTATTTTGAAATATAAAATAAGAGCACCTTAAATTTGGACATAATTTTCTTAAAAATTTAGATATTATTTTTATCATTTATCAATAATAAAATTTAAAATAATATACATTGTTTGTATTAATGACTGGAATTTCAACATCATGACTACTCAAGGATCTTACTATGTTGATATATTTGTGAGGGGCCATTGTGGATGGCAAGGATGAGAAAAGAAAGGGTTTTCAGGTAAGGGGATGGTACGTAATCTGCCACTAACTCCTTTGTGGAGTGTTTTCTCACATATCTCATGTTTATCACTCCCTCTCTCACTCTCAAGAGCGGACTCATCATTGTCATATGTTGAAAATCCCTTTATTCTTCTATCAAGGCTACAAAGTCTTTGTTCTCATTCTTTTTTATTTTCATCTTTTTAAAATTTAATTTATTATTTATTATTTATTTTTTCTCTTTGTATATATATGAATATCATTTTGGTATTATTTTATAATATTAAAAAAAAACAAAAAATATGAGAAATTTTGGATAATATCAAGATTATTTGAAGAAAAATATGATTACAAAATTGTTTTAAGTATTTATAAACAAAAATAATCCTCAATAGATATAATTGAATTTATAAAAAAAGTAAAAATAATTAAAAAAACATGAGTTGAAAATGATATTTATTTAATAAAATAATTTAAAACTTAGTATTTGGTCTATTAAAATTTCAAAATAAATCTCAAGAAAAATCTAGAAAAAGGCTAATTAATTGGTTAAATTGAATCTTTATATGAAAAAACATTAATAAACCTGGCTTAATCTATTTGTAGGAAGAACATATAATGAATAAGCTTGGATTAAGTATATATTACTATGAAAATTTGGCTATATTCGAGATACCCTCACCTATCTCACATGTACAATTTGAATTTTAAGGACTGATGGGTTGCCCAGTAAATCATAACTTAATTAAAAACCATCATGAGCTTCTCAAACCTACTCAACCTATTTCAACGCACTTTAAAATACTTCCAAACCATCTAAAAACCAATAAATCAACTACAAAATCAAACAAAAATAATCCAAAATATAACAAAAAATAGCTAAAAATACAGTCATTTCAACACTCAATATATCCCCACACTTAGCTAAGGGAGTGCCCTGCAACCTTGGATAAGATAATAAAAACTCTAAAACAACCATTATTATTCATAAACTCTAGCACAAATAAATCCACAACCCGAATTAATAACCTACATTTAGCAAATAAGTTTGATGAAAGGAAAGACACCTTTTATCCATGAACTTATCCTAAAAAGATAAAATGATAAAAAAATTGTAAAGGATATAATAGGTTTTTCCTATCCATTGCAATTCCCCAAAAACAAGGAAATCACCACAGAACCATAATCTCGATCAGCTTCAACAAACCATGATCCCTTCATACACAACTCACACACCACATACACAAATATAATAGTCACCTAAATGGTGCCTCCAAAAAACATAATATATCATTATAGCTCCACAAAAATACATCAAGAATCATGGGTGTATCACAGTTAAAAGCTTGATGGTTTCTAAATGTATCTATGGAGAGAGATTCATCCACAAATGCCTTGGGAGGATTTTGAAAGAACAGTGGACATCACATTTTGTCCATCAGTACAAGATATCTACTTGAAAGACAAAGAGTATGTAAATATAAAATATCCAATATCCACATTAGCACTAAGGTACAATTTAGGTAATAGCTTCTGATGATTATGAAAATGATGATGCATATTATCAAGCAAAGTGAGGAGTCAATCTGGCTGAAGGATCAATAGATTGATAATATATTTAGGCAAACTATAAATAACTTCAATAATCATGTATAGGAGTCTTCCATTGTAACGTGCCGCCCAAGCTATTCGGCAGTACATTCTTAGTAGCCCATCAAGAGATGTCCTAGGACGTGTCATTCGAGATTTTGATAAAACCCTCGAAGTTTACTAACCAGGCTTGCTTGAGTCTACCCCACAGTGGAAGTTCAGGACACTCCCATGAGGATTGACCTGAGTTTTTATTAATATTAGCGGATTCTAAAGTGATTTGAGTTAGACTTTTTGGTTTCTAATGGTCCATCAAGTGCAATTTTTATTCCTTCTTAGGAAAGATCTCGGCTTACCGAGATCACCCAACCATAGGTCTAGATCCACTGTTAGGGGTCCATCCTCCCACTTCCCTTGATAGAGTAGTTTTAGTTATTTAATTACCTACCACATTAGGTTCAACATATAAAATTAGCTTCCTTGAATTATCTCTTGATACAAATTTGTTATACGCCCTTAATTCACAACACAAAACATAGTAAAGCAATTTCTTCTTAATAGTTCCTTTCAGAAAAATAATGACCTTTACAATGTTTTCTAGTTAAATATTCTCTCCAATTTCCATTCCCCAACTAGTATTGGAACTTCTAGACACAGTTTAGAAATTGAAGGGTAGTTGGCAGTTCATAAGAGCCTAAGGAGTTTATGACCAGAGCCCCCTGGTATCCTTACCTCCTCTTGTCGACTATAGTTCCCTAAGACAAGACCTTTTGCCTCATGATTGGTCTAAACTCACTAACGCAAAACAAAAGAGAAAAAACCCCTAGGAGTAGGTTTTATTCACGCTGACCTTGGGGAGGTCTAGTGCCATCAAGAACACTGCCTTAGTCAGCATTTTGTATTCACTAGAATATTGCCTCAGTCAGTGATCTGTACTCAGTCATCCATCTTTTAGCCTGAAGATCCATGACAAGTGCTTGGTTGATGGTATTTGTGGCTTCGTTTGTAATCCCCGGACTTGCCATTTTGTTTGTAGTAATTGTATCTACATCATTATTTTGGTAGCTCCTGCCTTCGTGACTTTCATAGCTTTCTTCTTCGTGGCCATGGTCTTTAATTGCAAGACCGCAAAAAAGGAAAATTTGGCGAAGGAGCTTGGGGATAATTAGATTTATGGAATTTTGATTGACCGGGGGGGAGGGGGGAGTGATCACTGAGAATTTCGAGAAATTGGGAAGAGTCTTGATTCCACAGGAAGGAATAGGATACAAGGGATGGAGGAATTGAATTTGAGAGCTTGTGGAGTACCCTTCTTGTCCTCTTACCGAGGAATTCCCATGCTCATGCTTCTCTTTCCTCACTCCCTCTTGCTCTTCTATACTCTTGATAAGGGCCTCTCCCCTCTTGCTCAGACTGCTCTCGATGGCTCCCCATGCCTCTTATCTATAGCTAAATTAGAGAGGAGGGGTTGTGGCTAAAAAGAAGAGTTCTTTATGGAGGGGATATTGGAAAAATAAGCAATTTGATGCTCAGACCACAAATCTGATGGTTCCGTTGGCTCTGAAAGGGAGTAAAACCACAGGACACCTGGTTAGAATTCTTCTAGATCATTCCTTCTTCTTCTCCTTGGTTTGAAGTGCTCTTTGACCATAAAACCTCAGTATGTCCTCAAGAACTTGGTAAGAAATACTGAAGTAGAGCTTGGTTCTTGGAACTTTGAACAAACTCTTCCAAAAGTTTGAGGGGAAGAGAGAATTGAGGTCGCTGATGATTCTTTGGGGTAATCTATGAAACCTAAAAATTTCCATAATGAAAAGCCTAGTAATATTGGAAGCCTTGTAATTTAATGCACAACCATTAATTTTTCATAACAATGACTTAGAATTGGAGTCTTCATTTTGTTGATACTTTATATGTAACAATGTTTATATGTTATGTGTGATTTCTCCATAGAAATGTCCTTAATCGAGCACTTTAATATAAAAGTGAGGGTAAACCCCATGCCATGCTACTGACTACACATCCAAACATGTTTTCCTAAATTTTTCTATTTATAAAGATTTAATTTTTTTTCTAATTTTTGTTCTATAAATTTTCTTAGAATTTTTACATATATGCTAATAATTTTTTAATTTTGATTATAAAATAGAGAAATGTAGCCATGGCAACTAGCATATATCATTTTGCTCCACACATAACATTGCTTCCACCAATTTTATTAATTATCATCATATTTCTCAATTTTATGTATTTTGTGTGTATTAGATAATTAAATTTTGCATTATGATAGCCACACATTCTAAAAATTTAGGCTTGTAGCCCTTAAAAACAACACATATTACTTCCATATCGAATTTCAACCCATATGCATCTCAATTTCATGACAAAAATAATAATATAATTGAATCTTCTTTAAAATCTCGTGACTTACCGAACAAAAACCACTTACTTTTTCATGATTTCGGAGATAGTAAGCTATCCGTTGATGCTCCATATAGCTATTACTAACCACCTTTGCACTCCCTTGCTCCATTTATTGTATCTTGTCATGATCAGACACCCCTTTCTTCTCATCCTCTTAGCCCACATGAACAATAATCATGGCGAGAGACAAAGAGGAAAGAGAAAGACTAGATTTCCAATTCTTTGCAGCATAGTGCATCTTTTGCGTGCTACAAATAGTGATATGAAGTGAAAAGTTGCTTCATCTCATGGCTAGGGATGCCCTTGCAATTCAATTGGTTGCAAATCATGGATTTGATGAGGCATTGAAAAAAATGCAACCCCCCTCACATTGAGAAAATTGAGCTTTAAGCTCTTTTAAGCTTATTTAATTACTTCACTAGCAAAAAACTCATTCACCTCTTGCTTGTTCACACTACTAACAAGTGGTTTGCTTAAAATTAGAGGCCTAAACAAACTTAGATTTGGGATCTAAAAGCACAGACATGTTGATGCCATCATTTTTTATTCAGTTGGCCTCTTGGGTAACTTTTTTTAGCTTCTGAATCAAGTAACTGCTTTTGTAACATGAAAGTTACCCCTTTTTAATTGTGCTATGTAAAGAACTCTGATTGACAAATGGATACTTCCAACGAATTTTGAGCAACCTTCTTTTGCCTAGAAAACTTTGGCACCTCTACATTTTTACTACAAATACTTTATCTCTTCGTTGTTGGTGCCTAGTTGCACTAATGCTCAAGTTGCACCTCTTTAAATGGCCATCTGACAACCTTTGATTGATAAATGGACGCTTTCAACATGTTCTTGGCCCTCTACTTTCACTTAGAAATCTTCGACGCCTCTTGATTTTTACTACAAAATCTCTATTTTTTGCTTCAATTTTGGTGCCTAAATACACATCTCATTGGCGACCACAAGATAGGGAGACATAGCCCATTGAATCCACAAATGGATCTATACACAAATAAAACATAGAGAGCATCATGAAACTTCAAACAAAATACACAACAAAACATATACCACAAATCCCACCTTATCCCTTGATAAAGATCAAAGCATGAATTCCATCAGGGATAGGCCAAGCTATCAAAGAGTTCATTCTACGTTGTGGTCTACCCTGCTACCATGATTTTAGGACAACTAGACTAGGAACTCCCACTAGAGGCGACCACTCCTATATACTAGTCCACATAAATTTATATATTTTTCTATTTTTTCACATTTTTTATTCTTCATTATGTGGTATTAGATATGTAAGAAAAAGGGAGCTGAGCGTATTGTGACCCAAGGAGAATAGGGCATCGGTATCAGGTCCCCCAATCTTGGTACCTAAGAACCTACCAAGATCTTGCAACGTGACACTAAATCTTTGTTTTTTGCTCACTTTTATTTTCACTCCAACTATCCCTATTTTCTTTTGGCTAGATGCTACCCCTATGAAGGGCAAGGCATCGGCCTTGAGTCTACTGACTCGTCCCCAAGAATCTACCAGGCCATCCCAAGGCTATAAACATTTGCTCTTTTAAAAATTTCTCTTTATATTTTTATTTCAGGATTAGAATCCCTTTTTACACATATCTAATTTCAAACACATGTATTGATTCATTCTTTTATTCGTCATGCTTTTCTAACTGCCTCATATAAGTAACATGAATTCTTGGAAATAGCTTCCTAGCAAACTAGCAAGACACGGTCACTAGGGATACTGCTAAGACAAATCTTTACATGCCTAGCAATGTCTTCACAAGAGGTGGACAACTTCCCCAAACATACATAGCCTAATCCCATGACTTCATATTGCCTTGACTGCTAGTTCCCAACAAACAAAAAGGTCCCCAAGTATACATACACGTCTTGCTTAAGGAGACAAAAGTCAAAGAGGAAAGACAACAAGGCTCCCTTTGGGTGCTTCAACAAACGTGTATGATACAATACTAAAATAAAAAACCATTAAATGCACGTGCACCAACCAAACACATGGCCCTCTTGGCCTAACAAAGTAAATCATTTCACTACAAAAGAAGTGGCTCTGTCGGCCTAACGAAATATAATATTTATATCCAAGTTACTTGGCTCTCTTTGCCTAAAGTGATAAATCAAGATAACTTATGTCGCATCCCCATTGGAGTGGTATTGGACATGCAACAAGATATTCAACTCCAAGGAGAAAATAGGGTTCCTAGCCCTAGACTGGGTGCATCAAATTATAACCCATACCTCCTGCATATACAGTAAGAGGTGTATGCATAACCTATCATCTAATGAGCCTATGGGTCCAAGATAATAATAGTACATGGGTCTCAGCTACTTTCTACATTATCCAAACTAACCATGGCCTTCCATATAAAGCATGTTTAGATAATAATCCCCATAGTTGACTAGCTCCAATCCCATCATCAAGAGATATATCTGAGCCAAGACCACAGTTGAAAAAGAGGTCTTCTTCATAAGCATAATTTGCTAATTAATCAACAAACTAGTTCCAATGTTGTGGAACCAACTAAAGAGACACTCTTTTAAACTCCCTGATCAGGTCTATAGTAGCACGATAATACATATGAAGGATGGGATTACATACTATATACATCCCATTTAGTTGATTCAATATCAAAAGGGAGTCCAGCTTTACTAATAAATGCCAAATACTACCTCTCTTAGCAATGTTCAGTCCCATTATTAGGGCTTTGTATTCTATCATATTGTTTGTAAGTCCTACCTTAAGGTAGGATTTACTAAGGTAGGTAGCTAATTTGATCATGACCCTATATCAAGGATCTCTAATGACTACCTTGATGCTCCATTTCTTATTGGGACTCCTAGATGCTCCATCAAAAGACAATGTATATGTCCATAAAGGGTTCATTGGCAATACCGCAATACCTCTACTCGTAACTATGATAATCAAAGTTCAACATATTTAAAGGGTGAAGAAAAGGCTCCATCCCACCTTCTTCATTGAAACCTACAGGTATACTTGTCAAAAGACTCATACAATGATAGTGAAAGACCTTAATTTCCCAACCAAACGTCTCATCTTCTTTGAAACCTACAAGGATGCTTGTTAGATGACTCGTATAGTGATAGTAAAAAACCTTAATTTCCCGAATAAACATCCCATCTTCTTACTCAATCACCTTATACCCTTTGCTAAGTATAATAAAATGATACCTTACAATCCACAAGTGAATGGTCAAGTTGAGAATACCAATAAGAAGCCAGTGGGAATCCTATCAAAGATCATCTCAGAAAAGAAATCTAATTGGGATAGGAAACTATACATGGCTATATGGGCATATGACACGATCTTTAAATGAGCTATTGGCCATGCTCCAATCAAATTAGTTTATGGAGAGGAATGTGTACTATCTCTTGAGATCGAGTTACCTACAATATGATTCACAATCAACCATTGTTTGGGGGATGAAGATGCACTTTTTGAACACTGTATGACCTTGGCACATGTTAATGAGCTTAAATTTCAGAGTTTATTACATCAGGAGATGGCTAAGTATTTCACGAAACAACTTTATGACATGGAAGTGAAGAAGTACACCTTTAGAAAAGGGAAATGGGTCATGTACTATGATGCATGTAGGGAACTTTTTCCTAAAAAATTAGAGCCTAAGTGGGATGGTCCCTACTACATAATAGTTAGAATAGGTAAAAATAAGTCCACATATTATTAGCAGATATACAGTGGGTGGAATTTAAGAATAAGGTTAATCTTAATAAGATTAAGTCTTATTATCTACAAGCATACTAATGAGACAAATGCCCTTGTTTGTCTATGCCATGTTGATATGAAACCTACAAGAGAGGTTAAAATAGATTTTGATGGGGTGGCCAATTTCCTATTTGGAGCACCCATACCTAGAACAAAGATACTATCAGAGGGGAGTTGGTTTGGGGTAATTAGGGTGTACATAACCCTCAAGCTATTCCATACACACTTCCCCAATCGAATCTCCATTCAAAAATGCATTTTTGACATCCATTTACCAAAGCTTCCATCCCTTAGATGGTGTCAAAGCAATAACAATTCTCACAACTTCCATTTTTCCAATCAAGCTGAAAGTCTCCTCATAATTAGGACCATACTGTTGTGCATAACCTTTAGTAACCAACCGTGCTTTGTATCTCTCTAGAGATACATCTACTTTGCATTTCTCTTTGACATATACTTGCCTGAGTATGGCATTAAAAGAAAGCTTACATGCAATTATATACTACAAGATAATGGTGTGGTAGAGAGGAAAAATAGGATGCTAATGGAAGCTATAAGAGCCATGCTAAATGAGAAGAATTTACTAAACTATTATTAGGCTCTAGTAGTTGTAACTAAATTATACATCTTAAACAGGACTCCTATAGCTTGTATCCTTGAACTTACATCGTATGAAAATTTTAAGGCTTTCTAACTCTCTCTAACCTTCTTAACTGCAATGCACTATGTGATTCCCTCTTATGAGGTGGTACATACATGCTTTGTGTAACATTTTCATGGGGCCGTGAGACCCCCCCTTTTAAAAAAAATCAAGTTAAACAATTTTTTTTTTGCCCCACGTATCCACGCTACCAACTGGAGGACAGAGGGGGGGCTGAAGTGGAATGATGGCCGTGGTGACGGCGTGTCAAGGCAACATGGGGAGCTACAGTGAGATAACGTCGTCAGAGTTGCAGACATGGCGATGATGTCAAGGACACTAATGACGGGCACACCACCCTCCCCCTCCATCATATCCTACATGGCGGCGGCCCACCTGGTCGTCTAGTGGAGATAAGGGGGGGGCTCCAAGCCACGCCATTCTCTCTCTCTCTCTCTCTCTCTCTCGCCCGCCCCCAAAAATACTATAAATTCCCCCTAGGAGAGAGAGGGTGCTTCACTTTCTCTTCCCCTGCTGTCCAATTGAATGAGAGAGAGAGAGAGAGAGAGAGAGAGAGAGAGAGAGAGAGAGAGAGAGAGAGAGAGAGAGAGAGAGAGAGAGAGAGAGAGAGAGAGAGAGACTAAGGAACAAGGAAAGAGAGAGAGAAAGGAGGGAATCTCCTTAGAAGCTTTCAAGCTTCCTCTCCCCCCCTCTTTGAGAGGGTTTCCACAGCTGTTTCCCCCTGTAAGCAGCCATGTGTGTATCTATGTGAAGGAAAGACCGAACTATACATTTCCTCCCAAGCAAAGTATGGTCCAATCGAGCATGAATCCCATATCAACTGATGGAGCTACATGTCAAGGAACCGTGACACTTGGTAACTAAGTAAATTCCATAAGTCTTACTCTAGTAGGAATATTTTAAAAAATGTAGATCGACTACATTAGGTAGGGAGGAGTATTCATGCAAAAACCCATGATAGCTAACCACCAACTAGATTGTATTATAAAATCATGTTGGGAATTGTGTTTTATTGCACTCTGGTATGTTATAGAATGAATAATTTGCACAAAAGATTACGCATTAGTGCACACTGAAATCAAGGACTTCATTGATTGTGTTCATAGAGCATTAGATATATGCACTAGGATTGGCATGCTTGAGGGGTAAAAGAAACTAAAAAAATGGGTTATCGGGTAAAAACGCTAATTCAACACTTTAGAACTAGCTATCCTTACGATGTCAAGCCCTATGAATGGGACGGTAAAGCATAATCATCATTAGAAAGAAATCATACTTTTGTAATGTCTTTAGGCCTTCTTTCTAGTTGTCTAATGCGTAGGACCAGAAACTCTTCTATATTCAAACCCTCTTCCCATGGTAGAACACTCCAAGTAGCAATAGTCTCCTCAATAGGCATGACTGGCTATTGTCCATACATTAATTCGGCAGGTATATACCCTGTAATTACACTATGAGTGGTCCTATCAACCCATAAAGCAAAGGATAACATTCTTGGCCACTCTTTCATCCTACCCTTGCATGACTTTGCTAATGCCTTAATGATAGGCTGATGACCTCTTTCACTTTTTCCATTTGCTTCACCATTGTAGGCTAAGGTTAAAGACAACTTGATACCCAATCATGAAAAGAAGTTAGGTGGTTAATGTTAACCACTAGGTAGATGAACTCAACTTCCAAGAGTTTTAGTAGCTTTGTCTTGATCAAGGCTTAATAGTTAGGATTCATGCATCTTTGATGGCCATATACACTAGCATTAAGCTCGAGATCAATGTGATGCTGGCATATAGAGTGATCAATTCTTTTTAGATCCTTGTAGGACCAAGCAAACACATCTAGATTTTCTTTCAATAGGTCATGAGGAGATAACTCTTGCTCAGAAAGAGTACTGCCCACTTTGAGATGACATTCAATCCCATCTACATCAACTAAAGTTAACTTCTCCCCTTCCCCTTCTTTGATGAAAATCACACAGATAGGTTTTGGGTATATGTCACTCCTTCAAGGGAGTTGCGTCCTCTTATGATGCTCTACTTAAACCAACATCTTTTTTATTTAGCTATGATGCCTCTGCTAGATGTTGAAATGATACAAGGGTTTTTTCCGTTTTGGTGCTAGCAATAATCACTTTTTGACTAGAGGATTCATCGTATGAGGATGCATTCATGAATGTTATATAATAAGGACCCATTTGATTTCTCTTTTGTTGCAATATTGGTTCTTGGTTGCATGGTGCATCATCATCGTCCTTTCTTGGAAAGAGTGGATTAGGGTGACAAGACCCATTGACAAAGAAAGTTTTTGTTTTCTTGATCCATTTTTGATACATCTTTTGTATGCTTCATGGGCCATTTATCAGCCTTCAAAGGGACCATTGTCATTCCATCCAACAATAAGGGATCTTTTTAGATGTCAAGCTCTACATGACCTGGCATCCATTATGCACCTTGATGATATGGTAGGATATTACTCACTGGCATGTTAAGTGATCAACATGAGGATACGCCAGCGATTCTACAGATGGACTACACCCACATAGTCCACCCTTGGTAATGGCAATTTTATTGTGCCACCTCTTCTTTCCTTTGTGGGTTCACATTGAATTACTTCATGTACATATGTTGCGGTACTTTCATATTAGTCTTTTATCATGTTGTAGAGTTAGTTCTTTTGTCTGGAAGAAGAAGATTTGAGCCCTATCACTCTATGTGCTCAAAGTCTCCATTGCTTTTGTGTCAATGCTCTTGGTATCTTCACCTCTCTCCCCTCTTATTTGTTTCATGTATCAAACCCATCCCACAATTGTGTAGATATTGATTGAAGGTTGGGGTGAAGGCATTGGAGCATGAGAGGAAGCAAGCAAGCAATGGGTAAGAAACTCTTCCACCTTGCTCTATTCACCTTGGATTATAGCCTTAGGAGGCTCCTAAGCCTAGTAGGGATGCAATTTGTGATTATAGTGAAACTTGGTGAGCAAGAAAAATAGTATATGCATTATAGATTAATCCCTTTAAGGCTTGCGAGCTATGATTTTTGGCATCTGGGCTCATTTTGACCTTCATTTTGGACCTACAAGTAGTCTTGACGATAGTTTTTGGATATATTGTAGTATTGATTGTGTCAGTTATTTATAGGTGCATAGGTTACAGATCTCAAATCTATAAGGTTTTAGGTGTTTGCTAGGTTTTCAAATATAGAAGGCATCTACATACAAATTGTAGATTGCGGTAATCATTGTATAGTTAGTAAAAAAAAGCTCAGTGTTTAGTTGTGGTACACCTAGTATCATCTTGCTTATAGATTGCAATTTTTTGCAAGTTGTTTATTTCATCAAAATATCTATTAACTTCAACCAGATATTGTTAGCGAGAAGGTTGATGAGAACAATTATCCTACATGGAAGTTCAAGATGACAAATTTCTTGAAGGACAAAGGTGCCTAAAATTACATTGAACAAGACATGGCAATAGCACATGAAGTTCTTGGGTGAAATGCTACTCCAGAATACATAAAGGCTAAGAAATATTGGGAGAAGATAGAAAGTAAATAATCATTACCCTATTCAATCATTACCCTATAGAAATCAAGTTATTTGTGATTAGTGGAGGATAAATCACAAAAAAAAACCTTTAAGGATAATGCCATTTCTTTGTAGCCAAATAGTCCATAAAAAGAAGGCTTGAATAAACATATATATTTTAGTATGCATACCATTAGTTTCAACAAAATCAGCCAATCTTTCCATGTAATGGGTTAAGGGTGGAAGGTTCTAATGATATGTTGGAAAATTTTAAGAATCTCTTGATCATACCTATGGTGCATGCATATTGCAATCTGAGAACACATTTGTTCCAGATCCTATAGTTTTTACATCTTTGAGGTAAGAACACAAACATTCTAATTTCTAAATCTTGCATGCTTGTTATATAAATCGAAATTCTAAATCAATGTTGATTCACAATTTTAATGTGCATGATTTCAGCGACTATCTTACTACTATTTTAGTGGATTTATATAATTAAAAAATGTATTGATTCAAAGAACTTTATATGCTTGATATAGCAAGCATTGGAGTCTTGATAGTTCATCAAGCTGTTCGCAAGGGCCAACTCGATTGTCTTTCCCGCCCCCCCTCCCCCCCCAATTCGTAGACTCTATCTGACCGAAAAGGCTTTAGTGGATCTTGGTGAGAAACGAGCTTATTTGCTTAGCTCACTGTCAAACATGTATACTAAACTTAGAGGGTATAAGTTTTTTACTAGTTTATTACATATTATCATTGATTTTATGAAACAAATGCTACTAAAAAAATACATAATAAATATTAAATCCATATTCAATAATTTGGAAATTTCCCATCAATATGAGAATTCCAAATCAAAATAGATTTTGTGAATTTTGGGATTTTCATTAATTTGGAACTTGGTGCAATGGAACATATTATTGCTTATGGTTGCTTCCAAGAGATTGAAAGAAACTCAAAAAGGTGATGTTAGTAAATACCTTAGTTTTAATATTCTTAAAAACCTTCAAGGAAAATCTTCAGTGGATTCCTGTTGACTTTGTTTGGCCTTCAATACAACTTTTGGGAGAATTTTAAAAATTTTGGGAAAATTTGTACATTTTTTCATCCAAGAGAAGACAATGCTATCTATTGTTTCCCATAGTTTAGGATGTTTTTTGTTGCACATCCAACATTTATCCTAACAACTAAGATACACCTCTACATGTGTAGTATTTTGACGACTAGAAATTGGTGCCTAATATTGTATATGTACCTTGTTGAATTTTTTGGAGTTTTTATTTGTATCCACCTCACTTTGTGCAATAGCAAGCCATATTGGATATACTAGATTTGAAGGTTTAGCAAGCACAAAGTCATCTTTCTTAGCATTAAGAAATAGTTCAAATGTGTGTTTGGATCATTTGCTAAGAGGACCACAATAGTGAGCATTCAACTCTTCCAATCTGATAAAGTTATTTGCATTATCTACATCTATGTTGATATCACTTTGTGTTCTTAGCCAAAAATCTACGAAAAATATATCTTCTTGGACATTTGAAGTTTGAAGAGCATAGATCATATGTTTCCAATAGTTAACCGTCTGTGTTATAAACATTGTAAACTCTCCTCTAGGTCCTTGTATATTTGACCATCTTTCCCAATACTTCAAATAATCTTCAACTCCACTTACTACTTCTTGATGATCCTTAACATACTCGAACATGGGCAACAACATTGGAACACCCTTTGGAAGAGTAGGCTTTCCTACAAAGTCTCTCCTCCATGATTCAGTGCCACCTTCTCTTGGTAACCAGTCTAGGGACATTGCATGCATCTTGTATTGCATGACAGGTGTATCTCCTTGCATATAAAACCAAAATTGAAGAGGTTTTGAGTGACCAACAAGTGTATCTTTGGAATCACACAAGTATCTCTCAATGTATCTCTTAAAGTCAAGCACATGTGTCAATAAGAAAGGTGTAGTACTTGTCATCTATCATGATTGAAAATGTTGCATAAGATGAGGAAAAGTGAAGGTCATGGTTATCCTTAGTTTCTCTTAAAATTTGTTAAATATTGTATTAATTGATTCATGTGTATGACCCACCACATAAGAATCCCAAGTTGGATCATCTTGAATGTTCCTCATGCAACAAGCAATGATAGATATGCAAAGAGGTAGTGATTTTTATTTTATGATCCACAATTATCAACTTGAAGTAGCAAGTTCTTTGGCAATCATTTGAAACGATGATGGCAATCCTATGGTGTATTATCTTCCATACATGCTTTATTTTCTGCAATACCTTGATGGTGGTCTAGTGCTTTTTTTTGTGTTGAGGGTGGCATGGAGGTTAATCTCAGCATTCCATCTACTTATAGATCGCGATTTGCATGCATGTGTAGTCACTCCAAGTTCCTAAAGCACAAGGACAATGAGGCAGTTGTGAACTTAGGATCGTGTGGCCATAGATTGGAGCCCCAAAAGGAACACCAAGGAAACAGGGTTTCTACTGCAAGAAAATCTATATTGCATCATCAAAAACCATGTCTTTCATCTTTTATATTTCCACAATAAGGAAAAGAACACCACGAACAAGAAATCTTCACGCAGCTCCATAAAAATAATTCTCCCATGGCTTTAACTTTTACAAAATCCATCATATTCTTCATATAATTCTTTGATTGACATTGAAAACACAAAATAATACTCCAGTTTGAATGGAAAGATATCACATATGATTCATCTTCAAAGTTTTCATAGCTTTCTCTCACAATCTCTCATAGATAGATACATTGTTTTTCATAGAATTGGCTATCTCTGACTCTCTCTCCCTCTCTCTCTCTCTCTCCCTCTCTCTCAATAATACATCATCTACTCACTACAATACTCAATAATCACACATAATAACCCTTCTTTTGTCATGAATACCTCTCCCAAGAGATGTGTCTGATATGAAAGGTCACCAAAGCCATTACAGTGACTCTTCATAGCTCATCATTGTCACTTCACTCCAGTCTTCTCTTGAGTCTTCAATAGCTACTTCTTCTACTTCCTTGATCTCTTTTGAACTTACATTCACCTCTTTCCAAGGCTAGAAAATTTTTCCAAAGTCTCACATACATTCCATAGAACACTTATAGAGGCAGACGAAAAATAGAACATAATAGAAACAGAGGCTCTAGAGAAGCTCAATAAAGGGTTACAAAAGGTTAATAGAAAGCATTAGAACCACATAACTCATACTAAAACCATCACAAACAATCAAAAACCATTCAATGAGATTTCAAGCATCCTCAAACTTCATCAATAATTACTCCATCCTTCATACAGAAGAAAAAAATAACTAATCAAAACCTCACAGAACTTATCAGAACATCACAGAGCCTCATATCTCTACTGAAAAACATCATGAGCTTCCAAAACATAACCAACCTCATCCAAAATACTCTCAAACACTTCCAAAACAACTAAACATCATTCAATATACATAAAAAATCAACCATTCAGGCTTCAAAAACAACATAAATCAACCAAAAAAACCAAGTTAGTTCAACATTAACATATCCCCACACTTGATAAGGGAGCATCCTCGCGACCTAGGAAAAAGGGAATTTAAGTTCATCAAAGAGCTCAACTTGATCTTCTTTAGCATCTTTAAAAAACTATCCAACCACAACCCTAAATTACAACGTCGATCTAATAAAGAATACAACAGAAGGAAAACCCTTTATCCATTAACATATCTTATAAACAACAGTAAATCATAACAAACTCATAAAGGATATAAGAGGTTTTGCATCTTTTCATCTTGAGTTATCCATCCACCATCACCATCACTGCAAATATCCAAAAATATAGCTCTCAAACAAATCGAATATTGAACCACCGCACGAACCCATCATATATAAATTAACACAACATAAACACAAAACACCCATCTAAATGGCACCTCCAAAAGAGAGATATATCATTATGAATCATGAAATATACATCTAGAGGTATCAATGAACATGATCCCTCTTGAAGGCTTGGTGATTGAAAAGATTATCCATGGATAAGGAATTATCCATAAAAGTTTTTGGAGGATTTTGGAAAAATTGAAGGCGACACATCCTCTCTAGCAAGACAAGGTATCTGCTAGGTAGACAAAGGGCATGAAAATACAATACATCCAGTTGTTGGGAATCAATGTTCACATTTACATTCATGAATAAATTTGGAATGGCCTTTGGATCATTATGCGAATGCCTATGCATATACGCTAGGTACCAAGCAAACTGAGCTGTCAATCTCACTAAAGGACCTATAGACTATGAATGTTGTTGAGCAAAATGTAGATAATTCCGATAGGCTTGACTCGCAGTCATCCACTCCCCTAGAATTAATGGCCAATTAATATGAGGTCTAGTAAGAGAATCATCTAAGCTCCATCCTCTTCTTCTAGGAATCTTTTGATCAAACCTTGCATATCCATTAACCAATTGAGGGGGTTGAGGAATAGAAGTGGTAGGAGATGGAAGAGGAACTGGTAAAAGAGGATGCAAAGATGGGCAAGAAAAATTGTAAAGTGAGGAATGATCTAAAGAGTGATTAGCTAAAAATTTAGGAGAATTTGTTAAAAAAGGTGTTAGTTGATAGGTAGGAAAAGTGGAAGGAATATGTATATATGGGGAAGGACAAGACAGAGAAGGGGAAAATACACAATCGTTAATGAAAGAAAAATAAGTAAAGATCAAAATTTGAGGGTTACCTTGAGGTTGAAAAAGGAGAGCTAAAATGACTGTTGAGTTGGATTTATAAAGAGAATAATGGCCATCATATCTATGGGCCATTTGTTGATAATAAGATAAGCTAGGAATTGATGGACCTAAGCTGGATTGTTGATGATAAGAATCAAAGAAAGATGAATCAAATGGATGTTATTTGAAAAGATAGGCTAAAAGAACCACCCTCAGTTGGTTAATGTTCTGCACATGAATATAAGCTTTATTTTGTTTTTGATTCAAGATTACATAATCAATCATTGTATGCCACAAAGTTTCAGGGCACTTAGCCACTTTGGAGGAATAACACTGAAACATCTCATTTATCCACAACTCCAAATGTCTGACATACAAAGCAGCTTATAGGACCACATCCCTAACATACCAAGCTAGATCTTCATCATTTGGAATAAGCAAATCACCTCTCAAATACATATAAGACATTAGCATTGTATTTGAAGTTAGAGAGTCTTCAAAAACCATTTAAACTACTTCAGTCAACAAGTCAGAAGACTAGGCCCCACACCATCCATCCTCTTAAAGAGGTAGATCCATTGTTGAGAGCTTAATATAGAAGGCCAACTTCTGTTGCTGATAGTGCACAAAAAATAAGTGATTTGGAGGAACATACTCTTGGAACTGCTCAAATGAAGACCATAATAAATCCATTCTAGACTGAAGCATTTGCACTTTAGCCTGGATAAAAGGGCATAATGCGGCTTGCATTTTAAGATTTGCTAAGTCCACAGCAGGGGACAAAGAGAGAACTGGCTGCACAGTAGGACTCTGTGAAAAGAAGAACGTGACTGAACCAAAGTGATCATTAAGTTTCTAAATTTGAATGTTGCTATGTCCTAGGGTGGTATTAGCTAATTTAAGCCCCTCTGTCTGGGCAGCTATCAAAGCTTGAAGCTCTTGAGATTCCTACAACAACCTATCCCTCTCCTTAGTCACATTAACCACTTGAGATTTAGTGTTAGCCAACTGAGTTTGCAAATCGAAAATTTCTACTTTCTGAGCATCAATAATATTAGTCTGCTGCTTCATCTGGATACAAAGGTTAGAAATTTTTTCTAGAGCAAAAGCTAGCTCATCATTTTCTTTAGTCATCTCTTCTTTGGTTTGTTTAACATCGTCATAACAAGAAGAATAGAGCTGCTGGATATAAGCAATCACTGAGAGCTCAATAGAACTCTAGATATCTTTACATAAGAAAGGAATTCCATCTCCTACTACCAAGCGTTATATAGGAATGGAAATCTACAGAGTACAATCACAATGTGCTCTGAAAAGATTCGGTGTCATGAGAAAAGTTGGCACTTGACTACTAGGTTGAACATGAATAGAGATTAGAGAAGGAACTAGAGCTGATTCAGCCACTTGTTTAAGGTGTTTCCTTTGAATTACCATAGGATGGATAGGATCAAGATCCTCAATGACAACATCAGTGTTTGCAGTAGGAGGAGGAGCTTTTGGTGGATCAATTGGCAAGGTAGGAACTTTCTTTGGAGGGGCAACATATTCCAAGAAGACAAAAAGGTACGAACCAAATGTAACATTAGTTACATTACCCCTTGTGGCTCTATCAAAGTGTTGATCCATCTTTGACAAAAGATAGGAATTCCAATCAATAGTTATGCCTTTCAACACCATTTTGCAAGCTGTGAAAAACTCCCTCAAAAGATAGTTAGAAGGTGTTCTGACAGGCATAAACCTATCCTGAAGAAATTGGGATAGCTGCTTCCAAACATAATTAGAGATCATAGAGACACTGATTCTTGAGGTAGTAGTAACCTTCTTAGGGTCCAACATATCCTATGTCTACTTCTATAACAACTTGAGGATATCCTTATTCGAGAACAATTGTCGAGCAGTAGGGAAAGAGTCTCCTCAATAGGGTAAAGAGAGAGCCTTGCCCAAGATTTTAGGCATCAGTTGGATAACTATTCCTCTTATAGGACCAGACCTCTTACTATAAGAAGCTAGAAATTAATCACAGATATCAATATCCTTTGGGATAAGTGGCAATGAAAGTGCTACAAACTTGGCTAATCCCTCTTTGCTAATAAGATCTAAATCTAGTAATAAAGAGTAGTTGTGAGACACTAACGAAACATATTGAGCTAGGGGAGGAGTACGAGGTGCCATTTAGATGGATGAGACATACACCACACACATAGACAATCACAACGAATACATGTAAAACAACAGGATAGGAATAAGACATCAATCATAATAACTTACACGGACTCGACCAAATAACTAACCACCCCAAGCAGTCCACATCCTAGAAACATTCTGGCATGACCTCTACACACATGCGACCAAAAGCTTCATGTGATGCAAAATAATCAGACAAATTGAATCCCAATATCAGGTAGAAAAGAAAAAGTCATACCATATCTTCAACTCGCCCATATGACCAAGACAAAAAGAGAAAATCTCAAAGAAACTAATAACATTGACATGACATTGGAATTGTTAACCACCATCAATGACAAAAGACACTAGACAAGACTCCACCATTACCCATCCCCACGAATCGCGTTCATTAAAAAGGGAATATGCAGTGTAGAGAAAAGACATATCATGAAAGATTCATTTTAATAAAGTTATCAATAATGGATAAATTTTTATTAGGTCATAAACCTTTAAAAGAAAATGATAGTTCCTTGTTATCCTTTATTTAAACTTTATTAAGTTTGAAACAGTGCTTGTTATCATAACCTGGACTTCAGACCTTGATTGATTGGGGGTCTCTAAATGTAAATTCATTCATTAAAAATTAATTGTGTGTTTAGCACTTTTTATTTAGTGTGTGCACTTGTGATGATGGGTTCATGTTTAAATAAAATTAAATGTATTTCTAGCGCACGAAGCGCATGCTAAGTGAATGGTGGGCTGATTTAATTTAAAAAATATGTATTTAGTACGAATGCGCATGAAACGTGTGTAGATTAATTTTTTTAAAATAATTAATCATGGTTTTGGGAAAACCAAAAATAAAAAAAGGAAAGAAAAATAAATACCTAATAGGGGTGTGTATACAACTAAAAACCTGGTGCACACTGATGTGATGCAATCACTCACTGAATGCAATCACAATGAAATCCAACAAGCAGGCTGACTAGTTGGAAAATTGAGGACATAAGAGAAAAAGAATAAAACACCATATAAAAACTTTTAACATGCTTTTAATGTGGTGATTTGATTTTCAACAATAGATCCATGGATATGGTATAGAATGTGTAGACTTAGATTTGAGTTTTTTTTTAATTTATAGTTTGTTTGTTTTTTAAAGGTTTGGAAATTTTTTTTTTCACTCAAGCCTCATATCGACATTCAAAGTGACGAAAATTTTTACAAAAAAATTTACCCTAGTCATCATTAAACATATCGGTATTAGGGTCTCCATAGAATTATCGCTATTAGCATCACTATTTGTGTCGTTATTTGAATCGCATTTGAGATGCAAATAATGATGCAAATAGAAATGGTTTGTGATGTAAATTGCGATGCTAATAGCGATGAGTGCAGTAAATTTGTGATGCTAATAGCGACAGTTATAGAGAAAAAACAATTTGTGGCAGGGCAGCTTATAGCACTATGTGTTGTATTTACATTCTACAAATGGATTACATGTAAAGTATACAATTGTCGTCAAAGTGAAGGAAAAATGTACTTGAACCCACAAGTCTGATACATAAAATAAATACAAGATTGCTTAATGAAAGCGCTCATGGAATCATGGCAAGATACAAATGATGATAATATGAAAGCGCTCATGGAATCATGGCAAGATACAAATGATGATAATAACATAGTGCATAGGAAATTCCTACATAAATCACACGACCAAAAAAGAAGAGGATGTACGCTCCACGAATCCAAGTGTGAGCTATAGATCCTTGCCATTCGAAAGCTCGTCCCGACGCAAAAGAGCATTGAACGGACTCTGGAAGAAAAAAAACTACACATCAATCCACCATACAATAATGCATTTTGATTAAAAATACTAACTACGTACAAGAAAGATGAGTGACTTACTGGAACGCCACATGCATACAGTCTATCAATCAATACAATGAGACTGTGTCTCTTTGCATATCAAGTCTCTAGGTCGATGGAATCACGGTTTGTAATGGAGTGCTACAAAGAAAATAAAATATAACTATTAGAAAGATGATTATCAGTAGAAGCAATATTGCAAAAAATAAGGGAGAAGAACATAATAAAAACTTACAAAGTCATCCAGATAAGTCTTGTAGCCACCACTCCCAAGATGATGGATCACTCCTACCTCCAATCGTGCCCTCGCTACCTCACGCTGCTATCTTCAATGTCCTAGAGAATATGTAGCCTCCTCCTTGAGTCGACGGAAACCTTCTGTATCTAGCCACTTAGGCTTTGAGGCCCCACTCTTAAGTGCCTTTTACATGCATCTGATCATCTATGTGACATGTATGCACACATGCATTCCATCATCGAGCATGTGGAAAACCTATATGTCGCGGTGGGTACCGAGAACTCCTCATGCAATGATGCTACTATGTAGTCCTTGCTCCCCTTAGGTATGTTTTTCCAATGATTCAAGATGTTGTGCCCAAAAACTTGTTGGCACAACTCTCTCATATGAGCCATCATCCTCCTCCCCTCATCATTGTAAGAAGTTGGGAATAACAAATTAGTGTAATAACATTGATATTATGCCATGTCACACTGACACTGGTATAAAAGGAGAGGAGATGTAATTTTTCACATCTTTTTTGATGCAATAATACAATTTCAGTCTTTCTCTCCCATCTTGGTCACAACTTCTATGGCTTCCCCTTCTATCATGTCTTTCTCTCTCTAAATCTAGTCTTTCTCTCTCCTCGTCACTCTTCTTCTCTCTCTTCCTATAGTCTTTCTCTCTCTTCTGGAGTATTCTCTCTCCTCTTTCTCTCTCCCTAGTTCTCTCTTTGACAAGTGGTATCAGAGCTTGAGTCTTTGATCCATTCTTTTCTTCCATTTTCAGTCCCATTTTCCTATTTCAAAATCAATTTTAGACAAAAATGGTACAAGACAGTGACTAGTGGAGTGCTGCAGATCATCTACAGTTAGTAAGAGACTACATCTGGAGATATCCAAGGTCAGATATGATGGATAATGGCTTAAATGGCAGGATGTCATCAAACTTCATGCAAAAATGGAGGTAACTAGGGTAAAGGATGATTAACCGGTCTTAGTTAGAGACTAAACTACAGTTACTTTTCAAAAGAGGTCTTCCTTTCCTCTTTCTCCAAGCTTTGCCCAAGCTTCCATGGATTTTTCTGGCTGAGATCTCTTCTTTACTCATCACTGATCCTTGCTCTCCATCAACAATGGCTTGCATAATGGCACTCTAGACATCCAATGCAACAGGTGGAGTACCATTTTATGGCCTGGATGATCAGCCACGTAGACTGGACAGCAGCCCGAAAATTGCATCGATTTTTCCAGCCCTGCTCTCCATCATTCCTCAATCAATCTTCAGCTATGGTACTTCTAAATGATCCTTGGCAGTGATTTCTTCAACTTTCTGGTGTGTTTACTCCAAAATAGGGCTATATTCTTCATCTTTTCACTCTCTTGAAACCCTACATGAACAGTCCATGGGCAGCCATGAAAGCTTCAGCCCAAGCTTTCATTTCTTAACAATTTCTTGAAGATTCTTCATCCTTTTAGCTTGTGGGATCATCTCAGCAAGGATTCTTCAACAAATTGCAAGGATTAAGCACGAAATGGTTAAAGATTGAAGATCAAGAGCTTCTATGGAGCAGAAATTTGGGGGAAACGAGTCTAATGCTTCAATTTCAAGTATTTGAGGCTCCAAGATTGTTCCTAAGTCCTGAATAAACAAGTATTGGGGATTATTTTACCAACATTGGACAACTGGAGGTTCTATCAAGCATATGGGATTGATCAAGTCATCATCAGCCATGTCAAAGGTACTTTTATTCAATTCTTAATCTCTCTCATTTATCCAATTGCTGAGCTTAATCCATTTGATTAAGAGATTAAAGAGTTGACCAATATTCATTAAATTTTCAGCCAACCTTTGCTTGAATCCATCTATTCATGACTGCAATGCTTGCTTAATGCATACTAGTTCCAATCAGTGAATTAGAGGCTTCAATCTGAAATTTCAGCATAACACTTGATTCCCATTGACTGAATTCATTGATTGATAAACTTGTTTACTCTAATCCAATTGATTGGCTGAATTTCTTTTGCCCAAGTTGAAATATTGTAAAAGGGTAAGTACTAGCAATCAGTGAGTCACTGAATTGCATTGGTAAGACCCTTCTCCTATCCCAAATTTTCAAAATCTCATTCAATTGCATCTCATGAAAGGCTGAATGAATATTTCAGAAATGCATATCATGCTGATTGATTAGAACACTAGCCTCTGCCATGTTGATATTCCCACCGAGGAAAAAGGTGGATGCCGGGGGAGATAGTGGGACAAAAGAGAGGTGACCCTCCCTCACTATCGAAGATCCTGAAGGGGTGCCACCAACCGACCAGGGGGGGAAACTTTGTCCACCTCCTGGTGATTCGGAGCCCGTGTAGGGAGCCTATTGTGTCGTTTTATCCCTCACACAGGTATAGAGACTGGAGAATTGAAGATTAAAGACTTTCCAAGGGCTCGAGTACCTACAGGACTAAAATAGGGTAAAACAGGGAATTTACAGGGCACTTATAGGGCACTTATAGGTGGTTACAGGTACACCCTTCATTTTTACTGAAGCACAAGTACAGGTACTACATGGTACTCACAGGTCCTATATACCCTTTTGCAGGGTTTGGTAGCCATTTGGGGTTACTATCTTGCACTACAGGGTCAAAACAGGGCACTTAAGGTCTAGACAGGATGCAGGACTAGACAGTTTAGACTCAAAAATCCAGCTACAGAATTTTCTATCCCAAACCTGTTATAGCGTGCTATAGCTCATCTCAAAGAGGGCATCCTTAGCTTCGATTTGCACTAAAAAGTTTTGAAATAGGAGCTCCCTAGCAAAAGTTATAGCCGTTTTTCTGACAGGGGGTACTACAGGACTGCACTAATATGGCTGGACATAAAGGCAAAAATAAGGTCCAGGAAGATTATGCCCCAGCAAATCGGGGATTTCATGATGGATAGTACATTTCAAGAGAGCCGTGAAGAGCCTCAACAACAAGGAGAAGTCAGTATACTCAATAATACTTTGTGTGCCCATGGACAAAGACATAGGGAACGACATGAGGCCCTCTTTGTCAATAATGGAGCAGATGGCTTTATCTACTGAGCGAGCGAAGTCTTTCGTTGATAAGTTGCTGAATTTAACTACTCAAACCCAGGCTTCTATTGACAAATTGGTGGAATCTGATGCTCAACTTATGGCACAATTTTCTCAGCTCATGCAGTTGCAAATGACATCAAGAGAAGCCAATGAGAAGGCTTGTTCAAACAGTGGCCCTTCAGTCCCACTTCAGCCATCTAACCAAAATGAAGTAGGAGAGGCTTCACAGAGGCATGATGAATATTTTGGTAGTTTGAATGGGGCCAATACTCAAGCTTTTGGACTGCATACTCAAAATTCCAGGGGTGCTCTACCAACAGGAAGATTACATAGTAATTCTCAGCCACCTGTTGGAAGATTTCCGTCTCAATTTGGAGGCTCCGTACTTGGTAATCCTGATCAGCCAATTTTGGGACAGCAACCCTTTCATGAAAGGGAGTTTAAGGACAAAATTGTTTTAGCCAAATTTAATGGTCAGTCATCTTCACCATCTAATTTAGAGAAATGGACCTCTAAGATGGAGTTCTACTTTGATATATACCCTAATACTGAAGACATGAAGATTCACTTTGCTTCCTTGCATCTGGAGGGATTTGCCCATACTTCGTGGAGGTATATCAAGAAAGAAAATATACTTGTAGAGAATTGGGAAGCTTTCAAGGCACTTATGGCTGAAGTCTTTGTTTTGCCTCTTGAGAAAGAGAAGTTAGCACGGAGATGGTATGGTTTGGAACAAAGGGGCCTAAGTGTAAGAGAGTATACAAACCAATTCCTCAACCTGACCATGTATGTGGAAAGCATCAATGATAAGGCTAAGCTTCACAAGTTTATGTATGGTTTGGAGCCATCTTTATCAGCTGATGTTATGGCACAAAATCCTACTTCACTTTTTAAGGCTATTGAGCTTGCAGAGAACTATGGAAGGAAGTATAGAAAAGAATCTTCATTTCATCCTGGTTTTGGACACCCAAGGACTGTTTTAAAGCAGGGACAAGTTGATAAAACTTATGGTAGTAATCATGTGCCCAATGGGAGCTTACGGGTACCAACTTATCCTCCATTCAATGCTTCTAGGCCTCAAAGTAATTTCAGGACAGCAAACAGTCCAAAAGTTGATTTCAAACAGGGGGACAGCAAGCCTAAGTCCATTTCAGCTAATACAAATCTCAAATCTATTCCTGTGGATCTTATCAAAGAAAGGAAGGATAAAGGCTTATATTTCAAGTGCAGGGAAAAGTATACACCTGATCATGCTTCAAAGTGTGTATACAAAAATGCCAAACCTAAGCTTCAGAGTATGTTGGTTTTTGAGGATTTTGAATATGACATAGATGAAGCTAATGCAGTGGCATTTAATGCTGAAAATGAAGATCTTGAGGAGGAAGTTGGACAGGAGTATTTTTATGATCCAACCGACTCTTTTCCTTTTGATCCAGGTGGAAGTGTTCCGTTTGACCCTGGTGGATCTTGTGAAGGGTCGCTTGCTGCCACTAATTGTTCTATCTCTATGGATGCTTGGACGGGATCTAAGAGCCCTAATACACTTCGTATGAAGGGAAGCATATGTGGAAAGCGAGTGTTCATTCTGATAGATAGTGGCAATACTCATAGTTTTGTGAATAAGTACATCATGGACAAGCTAAATTGTGTTCCCACAGACTTAACAGCCCATTAGAGTTCAAGTGGCTAATGGTGAAGAAGAAATTAGCACACAGATTTGCCCACAGGTTTCTTTACAGTTGGCTGAAAATTTTGAAGCCAAGGTAAACCTGATCACTCTGGAAATGGGGCCTATAGATATTGTACTCGGATGTGATTGGTTGATGACATTAGGCAGGATCACTATGGATTTCTCACAATTACATATGGAGTTTATCTCCAATGGACAACTTATCCATTTACAGGGGATTCCTAGTAGATCATATTTTCAGCTTATCACCATCCAACAACTCAAAAGAGAGTACAAGAAGTGCTCATAAATATTTGTTTTGCATTTGAATAAAGAAACACAGGATTAGCCCAATAATTCAGCAAACCGTCCATCCTTGATAGCTCTTCTTGAAGAGTATAGAGATTTGTTTGAAGTACCTACTTCATTGCCTCCTAAGAGAGCAGTGGACCACCCCATTGATTTGGAGCCCAACTCAAAGACAATCAATAAGCCACATTACAGATTATCAAAGTGTGAACAAGAGAAAGTAGCCAAGCAAATCAAAGAACTTCTTGAAATGGGATTCATTGAACCAAGTTTTTCACCTTATGCATCTCCAGTCCTGTTAGTAAAAAAGAAAGATGGATCTTTCCGAATGTGCATTGACTATAGGGATCTCAATAAGATAACAATGAAGAACATGTATCCTATACCTAGGATTGATGATTTGCTTGATGAGCTTAAGGGGGCTCAATTCTTTACGAAGATTGATTTGAGGTCAGGGTATCATCAGATTCGCATGTGAGAGGGTGATAAAGTCAAGATTACTTTTAGGACTGATCGTGGGCTCTATCATTTCTTAGTGATGCCATTTGGGCTTACAAACGCTCCAGCTACCTTCCAAAGCCTGATGAATAAGATCTTACAACCTTTCCTCTTTTAGTTTGTCTTGGTGTTCTTTGATGACATCTTGATCTATAGCAAGACTTTACAGGATCACTTGGCACATATGAGGAAGGTTTTTGATGTATTGAGACATCATAGGCTTTTTGCTAAGGAGAAGAAGTGATCTTTCATGCAGACTGAAGTGGAATACTTGGGACATATTGTCAGTGAAAAAGGAATACAGGCTGATCCCAAGAAGGTGCAATGCATAAGAGATTGGCCAACGCCTACTACTACTACCTCTTTTAGAGGATTTCTTGGTTTATCTTCATTCTACCACCGATTTATTAAGCATTATGCGGTAATTGCAGCTTCTCTAACTGACAGGTTGAAGAAGGAGGCTTTCTTTTGGGATGCTCTTGCAGATAGCAGCTTCAACCAGTTAAAGGAACTCCTTACCTTTGCTCCTATCTTAGTATGCCCGGATTTCTCCAAAGAGTTTACTATACAGTGTGATGCTAGTGGCCGTGGCATTGGGGCTATTTTGCTTCAGGAGCATAGAGTAATTGCATTTGAGAGTCGTAATCTTACAGATAAGGAAATGGCCATGAATGATTATGACCAGGAGATGTTGGCTATCTTGCATGCGATCAAGAAGCGGCACCATTACTTATATGGCAGCCGATTCAGAGTACATAGTGATCACAGGGTACTCAAGTATTTCCTCACTCAGTCAAATCTCACTCCAAAGCAACGTCGTTGGGTAGCTACATTACAGAATTATGATTTTGACATCACTCATACAAGGGGCAAAGATAACATAGTGGCTGATTCTCTTTCTTGTATGTGGGCCTGCAAAGTTTCAACTATGATAGAATTACATAATGACTGGATTGAAGAACTACAGGAGGCCTATCTTTTAGATGAGGAATTCAGCCAAATCTTTTAGAAATTACAGCAAGGTCTTATGGAAGAAAACTCGCATTACCAGCATAAAAATGGTCTTATTTGGTGGAAAGGCAAGATTGTTATTCCCTCTACTTCTTCTTTTAAGCGGAAAATTATGGAGGAGTTACATTCTTCGCCTCTAGCTAGACACTTAGGAGTTTTCAAGACCTATGACAAGATCAGTAAAAGCTTTTTTTGGAAAGGACTGTGGAAATATGTCAGGACTTTGTTATGAAGTGTATGCCTTGTTAGCAAAATAAGGACATCACCCATAAGCCAGGAGGTTTGTTACAGCCATTGCCTATTCCTACCGGTAAATGGACTCATATTACTATGGATTTCATTACTGGCTTACCTACTACCAAGAAGGGATGGAATAGTATTTATGTGGTGGTAGATAGACTCACCAAGGCAGCTCATTTTATTCCAACCAAGATTCAGTTTACTGCTTCTCAAGTGGCCAACCAGTTTATGGAGCGTATTTATAGACTACATGGATTACCGCAAGTGATTGTCCATGATAGAGACTCAAAATTTATGAGTAACTTTTGGCAGGCGGTATTTATATCTATGGGCACTAAATTGGCTCCATCTATGGCTTATCATCCTCAAACTGATGGGCAGACAGAGAGAGTTAATAAATGGTTGGAGACTTATCTTCACCATTTTTGCTATGATGTCCAAACCTCATGGGATTCTTGGTTACACTTGGCTGAGTTTGCTTATAACAATTCCACTTATGTGAGTATAGGAGTTTCACCCTTTGAGGCTTTGTATGGTTACAAGGTTCCCTTACCCACAGTCATCTTTAATGAAAAGATCAATCCTCATGGGAAGGAGGAGTTGGAAAGGATGCTGACCCTTCTTCAGCAATGTGAGGTGAATCTAAGGAAGACTCAAGATCAAATGAAGATGTATGCTGATAAGAAGAGGAGGCCTTTAGAGTTCCAAGAAGGAGAGTTGGTTTTGTTGAAGGTGCCCAAATCCAAGTACTCTACGTTAAAAGATGGATCTAGTAATAAGCTTGCCCACATGTTTTATGGTCGTTACCGGATCCTCAAGCGAATTGGAGATTTGGCATACAAACTAGAGCTTCCCTCTTCTATAAAGATTCATAACGTCTTCCATGTTAGTGTGCTCAAGTCCTATTATGGTGATCCAGTGGATATAGTTGATGAGCTGCCACCCATTGATGAAGATGGTCTTATTCAGTACATCCTAGAGGCTGTTATGGGTCAGCGTGAAAAGAAGCTTCGATCACGTTCTATTGTGGAATATTTGATCAAATAGAGAGGTTTACCACTTGAAGAGGCTTCTTAGAGACCTGATTCTATATTGGATGAGTATCCATACTTGAGGGAGACATTGGTGGCTGAAGCCTATTGCTTATGGAGCTAGTAATGATGCAGACTGGTTCAGGACAGCACGTTGTTTTAGAACAATTTTTATAGTGCCTAATTTTCAGAGTTAAGCTATCTATATGGGCTTAAAGTACTCTTCAAGACCTTCGTTTTAATATATGGTACGTCCCATTTGGACACTCCTATCAAAAGTTATGGTGGCAGATTTGGTCCAACAGGGTCAGTTTACTCAACAAGCTGTCTACCTTGTTTCGAGATTATTTATTGAAGACTTTATGGCTCCATTTGCCTCTGAAGTGTTCCAAATCCTGTATATAGCTAGGGCTTACTTCCGTTCTTCAATTTTAGCTCATGTAGTGATCATACTTCATTCAATTCCCATTTGTAAAGCTGTAAAAACAGAGTAGTACTTTGTTCTATCCATTTTTTTTCTAGACGTTATCAGGTTTGTTTTTGAGGACAAAAACTTTTTGGAAGGGATGGATTGTAAGAAGTTGGGAATAACAAATTAGTGTAATAACATTGATATTATGCCATGTCACACTGACATTGGTATAAAAGGAGAGGAGATGTAATTTTTCACATCTTTTTTGACACAATAATACAATTACAGTCTTTCTCTCCCATCTTGATCACAGCTTCTATGGCTTCCCCTTCTTTCCTGTCTTTCTCTCTCTAAATTTAGTCTTTCTCTCTCCTCATCGCTCTTCTCTCTCTTCCTACAGTCTTTCTCTCTCTTCTGCAGTCTTCTCTCTCCTCTTTCTCTCTCCCTAGTTCTCTCTCTGACAATCATTCATGATGATGCCTCCTGTCCTATCATCTACAAGGTATCCATAACCCTCCTGGTGTGTCTAAGATGTATCCTCTCCCACCTGTGACTTCGCTCTTGAGTATACCCAGGAGACCCATGTACATCTAGTGTACCTATGAGGGTGGTATCTCTCAAAGTAGCACCCATAGGGGTGCCACCTGCGGACGACTGTGAGCAAAAGCAAGAGTCATTGGAGTAGACATCCCCACAAGTGTGACAAATCTCACAGGAGATGCAACTCCACCAAAATGATGAGACGGAGACATTGCGTTGGTACCTCCACAACAACCACCTGAGCCATCCTCTCTCGAAGTTGCATGAGAGCGAGGAGTAGCATCTTTATCTCGAGCCGATCGCAGGCTCACTGCATCCACATCTTCGCAGCATCCCTCAAAACCACCCCCTTCGTCTGGCCCAAGTCTGGAGTGTCAACCTTGTCTACTAGAAATTGAAGCATCAGAACGTACCGAAGTAGATCTAATGGAACGACCTGATGGTATCCTAGACAGCTCCTGATTTGCCATATCTTTAAATCGATCCATCTGATTTGGAGACATACGTGTGAAGATCTCCTATAGCTTCTCGTCACTCATCCCTCAACTCATCATGCTCTCCAAATATTGCCAAAGGTTGCTTGCACAAATAAAAATTGATGTTAGCATAATCAATATAAAGATTCAAGCAAAGCATGGTAATATAACTCTGAAAAAAATGATATTTAAACTTAAAATGCATATTCTAGAGTACCCTTATGAGCAATTCATCAATGAATTGAGTAGGTGGACGCTACAAGTATGACGTAGCTTATGGAACCATGTCAATCTCAAAGAATTCTTGGCCTCCTGTCTTTTCATCATCGTTACCCGATTCTACCTCCTCTACATGCTTCAAGCTTTAGGCGACCTCCACCCCTTGCAATATCGATCCCTCTATCTCCATACTGTCCTCATCTACCCTGGGAACATTTCTTTCATCATATACTCTTGCACTTTGGGGAGCTGAAGGCACAGCATACCACCATCGAGGTTGTCCGAGGTTTGGATAGAAAATTACTTGTTCAAAATCACATATAAAATTACCATGTCGTAAAAAAAAAAGGTTTATGCATATGTTCACAATGGGCTGACTAGACAAACATGTCGCGCAAATCCGTCTATCTTTTTTCGAAATCTATTTTGAGAAATTGAGATGGACCTTGTCGAACCATTGCCCCAACTCCTTCCAATACCACTTTGAACCATTGCACATTGAATATGATCATGGAGAAGCTACGGTAATCCACTATGATAATACTTTGCAAGTTTCCAAAATACTCCATCTCATCTATAATGGTATTTGGATCCGTGGCTTGCCATCAGTTCTCTTGCTCGAACTTTGCCATGACACCACAATCCGTTTTGGAGCACATTTTGTCGATATGCTCCACATGAAAATGTTGTCCGTGTGACCACACCACATTGTATATTTTGTAATGTACATTGAAATGGTTAACTAGTTGTCACATATAAAATCTAGATATAAGCGGCTTATAAAACATGTGGTCACCTTTGGACTACATCCCCTCGAGAATTCTCATTCCTCAATAGAGACCTTCACCCCTTCGCGAGAGGCTGTGATCAAAGCTCCATGTAACCATCATATAGACATAAACCACAATATCTCCTCCATGCCCTCGGGATATTGAATCGGTCAATGGTGTGTACTATGTCAAAATTTGGATCGGGCTTCTTCCTGATCTTTCGTGGCTTGCTCGTACCTAGCGAGTTACGTCTCCATGGAGACATGGTGCAACATACAAAAATGATTCATTTTCTCCTCCATTGCAACATCCATCATTTTTCTACCCCATTTCCAACCACCACATCTCTGGTCAGAGTCTATCATTGTCCTTTAGTGACCATAGCATACTATTTTCTGAATCCATCATTGGTAGCCACTGTGAAATATGCACTAACACCTCAGGTACCAACCAACCTTCAACCATATTGCTACCTTCTGGCAGGCCGAGCTTGTTGTTGCACAAAGGCTTTCAGGGTTTTCATGAAGCGTTCCAAGAAGAACATCCATCACGTATGGATAGGTCCAACAATCTCCACTTTGTCTACAAGATGCACCATGAGGTGGGTTTGTATCGTGAGCATGCTGGTGGGTAGGTACTTCTCAAAGAGATAGACCATCTCCACCGCTCCCCACCTTGTGAATTCAATAGAGGATGTGGATCTCCTTCTATGAGATCCATTGCACTAAATTTGACAACGAGTAAATTGCCTCGCGTATTTCTGGAGTAAGGCATCTTGTGATTGGGATTGGTAGTACAAACTGCCACAAATGAAGAAGCATTACAAACAACAACTACACTCCAAATAGAAAAATACACAGGCAACTTACAATCCATTTGTAGTACAAACCTGACATATCTTATACCAATCATGGTATTTTAGTTCCCCTGATAATTGGTTGTCTTTAGAAAATGTGGATCTAAGAGAACGCATCATACCCATCGGAGTGTAGATAGACCTAATAATTTGCTTCACAATGTGTCTTCTTTACTGGACAAAACCCAAGGATCGCGAGGTAGTTGCAAGCGACCATCAGTATTCGACTATGATCAAAGTGCCTCCATCTTGCCTACCTCCTTCAAATCCATTTGTGCCCCTACAATGTCTCTCTTTCTTGTGATGTGGTTCCATACTAAGCTGCCCACATTCTTGAAAATATGCATGGGATCCAACAAGTGGTTGATTTGTAACTGGGTCCAATATGGCAACTTGTAGAAAACTAAGAACCATCGCATTCTGTTTGGATGCGACTCCGTGTGGACCATTTTCAACTCGTACCAGCTTTGGGCATTCATTCATGTTGGATGTCATCCACAAAAACCTCCCTTCAATTTATGACCTCTAGCAAGAAAGCGGCATGTCCTTGATATACCATCTTTTTGATGGTTCGTGACCTTCGAGAGTCTAACTATGGCCCACACAGTGGACATGCATGATAACTTGAGGTAACCAGACCTGTCCCAACACCTCTATCTTGCGAATACAAACTTGAACGAGCTATGATAGATATGACCAATGAGAACAAAAGCCTACTTACCTAAGCACTTCCCAAATCTCGAAAAGTCATGCATGGTCCACATGAGAATGGCTTGTATATTGGCGGACTGTCGACCATCGCGCTTGCTCATATCTTCCATGACAACCCCCTCCTTCCACAAAATCTTAAGCTCATAAACTAATGGATGGAGATATACATCCATATTCTTAACTTTGTAGCGGCAAGGCATGACCAAGCTAAGGATCAGGTGTCCTTTCTTCATAGAAAGCCATGGTGGGATGTTGTAATTAACAAGGACTACAAGCCACACATGGTAAGTAGTTGAGTGGAGACCGAATGGGTTTATGCCATCCATATTAAGACCAAGCCAAAGATTCCTTGGCTCTCATGCTGCAAAGCCTAGAAAGGTAGAGTCAATGTGGCTCCATGCACATGAATCTGCTGATATTTGTTGGACTCCATCTGTGGATCTATTCTGTGCATGCCACATTGTTAAGCTCACCATACCCGATGTATAAAACATGTGATATATACGAGGGATAAGTGAAAAGTGTTTAAGAACTTTCTAAGGGATGGTTTTCCCTTACAAGTCCTGTCAATACCTGTGAGCACCACACTTTGGACATGTCTCCATAGTCTCGTACTCTCCTCCAAACAGCACACAATTGTTGATACATGCATGGATGCTATTGTAGTCCATGCCAAGCTTTTGTAAAACATGTTGTGCATCATCATGAGACTGAGGCATGGCATTTTCAAGTGGTAATATATGATACTTTAGCAACCTGAAAAGAAATCATAAAACACCTTGAAAAAGCACAATTGTTTTTTATAATGGTGTTGAAAAGAAATCAATGAAGCATACATAGAAGGTACTTGAACAACTCGGTCACACTCGTATCGCTCCACCCATATTTTACTTGCATACTTAGGAGTGCAAGCAGCATCTTCAAGTGAGATACTCGGAACCTATCATATATTGGTATGGATGCTTCCTCTCTAAGCGGATCAAATGTCTCGGTATCCATGGGCATCAATGCATCAATCATTGCCTCTATCTCAGGCTCCAAGATTGTAGAAAAGTTTGAAAGGCTGCATGTCTCCTCTAGTATTGACGATATAGATTGGGTAGTGTATTCCAAGTGGTGGATTGTCTTAAGTGCTCCATCCATCGCACACCCACAAAATCTTCTACCTGGCCGCAATAGGTGCACTCCTCCTTGGGATGAGACGTCCCCTCCCTGTATAAATTTTACGACCACATCCAATGTTTTTGTATATGATATTCAATTAGTTTGTGAATTATAATGCATGATTGATACACACTTTTCTTATCGTTTGCTCAAAGTTTGAGATTGCCTGATCAATTATCTCCGATTGAAACTTGCTGAAGCGTCATACGTGTTCTATAGACAAGCAATGCTTTCGTCTGATTGCCAGCTTACATTGAGAGCAAGGACACGGGACACATTGTTATGCGAGCGGTGATCGAGAGCAAGCCTCACTCACAACCCGATAACGAGACATTAAGGAGTGCCCGTTGGGGGAATTGACTTTGTCGGATGCACAACACAATACAAACAATTTAAATGTTTCAACAACCACCACACGAACCACACATGAGAATAAAACAATACACAATGCCTCTTATAGCTCAAACAACTAAAAAATCCAAATTTGGATAGAGCATCACACAACCTTTCAAAAATTTCAATAACACCAATACTTTACACAAAAGATAAAAAACAAACTTTGAAGACAAATCAAACATCATGGAAATTTCATACCTTGATAATCTTGGCCAATACTTGACGCTTCAACTTCCAAGTTCTCCGACTTCACAAGTTAGCATAACAAGAGTTTGCTCTTGCATACGACCCTCCTCTCACCTTTCTCACAAACAGTACAATTGGAATTGAGGGGGAAGGCCCCTTGCTCTTCTCTTTCTCATCCTTATATAGTTTTCACAAGTACTCTCACAAACATTAGGCTTTTTGCTTTCAGCTTTTAGTTTTTACTTTTAAACTGCTTTTCACTATTTTCGTTTTTTCTGCCCTATGCATGTTTGGAACTTGTTCGGATCATAACTTCGTTATATAAACTCCAAATATAGTTGTCTCCAGGTACTCAAAGCGATCGCAATGCATCTGGTCGACAAGGGAACGCAAGCACAGTTGTGAAAATCTATAAAAAACGGGCAAAAATATCAATATTTGTAAATCACATCATTTTTCTCAATCTTTCATCTTGGATGACTTATTTCCTTCCTTGGCCTATTGTTCTTATAATTGCATACACGTACGACCTTTTTCTTTAAGAAATACTCGCTGACGATGTAAAATGTACGACCTTTTCCTTTGATGCTTAAGTCTTCAAAATAAACATTCTCTGGATATAAACCTATTTTTTATGTAGTGTGCCCTAGTAGGAATATGGTTTTTTGAAATGAACTCCGTGCCCAATCATTCATGATTTGAAAAAATATGCAATGTTGGATCGTGGTATGTAACCAATCAATCTATGCTACACACAAAAATAATGTATGCATTGAAAACATAGTCCCTTGATTATTTAAATCCTTAACCTCACCTCTCTACTCTCAGCAAGAAAATATGTCATACTCTACTCCTCCCAAATTCTCACAATCTCTCTGGAAATGATGGTCCTCAAGATGTTGACAAGATAAGAACATCCCATCTCACAATCGGTGGCGTCCTTCATGACCCTCAAACTCACCCAACCACCTTACACACTCATCTAGAGGTTCCTAACTTTGTGATGAACATCCGAAATATCCTGCATGCAAGAAATGTGCATGCTCAATGATAGCTACTCTCTCAAGTGATCGTGTAACTAGGATTTACTGCATATAGCTATAGTGGACCTCATGTTGTGCAAGTGCTCAAAGATGGTGCAAAACATGCATAAAATCCAACCCATGGCATGGAAGTATTTGATAAGAATAGGAGATGACCCCTGAGTGTAGTGTATCAACAAGTACAATGTGAAGTGATCGTGAATCCATAATCCTCGTGATGTGCAGCAAGAGTCTTAGCAAGACAACAAACCTTGTTCCAAAATCTTCGGTAGCTACTAGCAAACTCCAACTTCAACCTATCCAAAAAAATACCAAGCTCGACCAAGGCTATCAAGTTTCATACTCAACAAATCAAACAAAATGATAGAAATAAATCCTAAGCTAAACAAACACAAGAAATCCAATTATGAAACGACAAAACAAACTATCACGTAAACAACTAAGCTAAGGGAAATCAAACCTAACTACAGTTTGAATAGGGGTTTTCAGTTTTCAAAAAAACACTTGACAACATTGATTAAGATACGCCTCGTGATCTTGAACATCACGACCTTTATCATTTTCCATTTTGTCTACGTTACGACAAACAATTTGTTTTTGTTCTCATTCTCTTTTTCTTTCTTAAATTTTTTGAGAAGAGATTTATTTCTTTCTCTCTCTCTCTTTCTTGATTGCCCCTCTCTTTGTTTCTCTCCACCCCCTTATGTTTTCTCACTCATTCTCCTCTCTTTCTTTCTTTGTTTCCCCTCTCTTTGTTTCTCTCCACCCCCTTATGTTTTCTCACTCATTCTTCTCTCTCCTTCCCTCTCTCTCTCTCTTTCTCCCCATTTCTTTGTTATCTTTTATGTTTATTCTCTCTCTCTCTCTCTCTCTCTCTCTCTCTCTCTCTCTCTCTCTCTCTCTCATTTCCTATCTTTCTCCCTCAATGCACTTGATTCTCAAGAAGAACCCTCTCTTAGTTTCTCTCCACACCCTCATGTTTTCTCACTCATTTTTCTCTCTCCCTCCCTCCCTCCCCTCTCTCTCTCTCTCTCTCTCTCTCTCTCTTTGTTATCTTTCATGTTTATTCTCTCTCTCTCTCTCTCTCTCTCTCTCTCTCTCTCTCTCTCTCTCTCTCTCTCTCTTTTCCTTTCTTCTTCTCCCTCTCTCATTTCCTCTCTTTCTCCCTCAATGCACATCATTCTAAAAAGAAGAAGAAGAAGAAGAAAGAACAATAACAAACTCTCTCTTTGTTTCCTCTACCCCCTCGTGTTTTCTCATTCATTCTCATCTCTCTCTCTCTCTCTCTCTATATATATATATGGTGTGTGTGTGTGTGTGTGAGAGAGAGAGAGAGAGAGAGAGAGCCAAAGATAGCCAATTCTATCAAAACAGTGTAACTGTATATGAGAGATTGAGAGAGAAAACTATGAAGACATTGAAGATGAATATTATGTGATCGATTTCCATTCAAATGTGAATATTATGGTTGATTCTATCAAATCCGTGGGAGATATCTACTATGATGCTGCGTGAAGAATTGCTGTTTTCTTTGTTTTGGTCATCAAAAGAATGAAATAAAATATTGTTGATGTTACAAGATAGATTTTCTTGCAATAGAATCCGCTTTTCCTTGGTGTTCCTCTTGGGGCTCCAATATGTTACCTTTGTGCTCTTCTTTGTGAAGAATCAAGCTCATCTCTCTAACTCCTTGTCTAGTTGTAGATTAGCTAGATATCGTGTGTGCCTCAATAAATGAGTTGAATCTAACTTTGGTTAGGAGGATGGTTAGGTTAGCATTATGGTTTGAACTCTATTGTAGTTGTGTGTAGTATATGGGTTATTCAATGAATAATAAAGAATACTATTGAGAGCACTCTACTCTCTAAGCTTGCCTTGCTCCATGTCTTTGTCCCTCCCTGCGCATGTTGAATATGGTATCAAAGTAAGAATGCCTTATGTGGCAGTGAGCACAAGCTAAAGAGTGACCTTGACCTATAGCTTGAAGAAGGAACCCTATGGAAGTGCATTGACAACCATAGCCTACCCTTGGAATGGTATGTATCAATGTTTTTGAAGTCTATACTTGATAGAGCCTATTGAGGCTTGGAAGAAGGGATCATTGATCTTCACTAGAGCCTGTGAAGGAGCTAAACAACATAGTACCTTCATCAAAAAATTAACATGATATGGCATGGACCACACCTATTTTTTTGGCGGTTGAACAGATATATATATATATATTACGTTTCATGTTTATTCCCCCCTCTCTCTCTCTCACATTTCCTCTCTTTCTCCCTCAATGCACCTCATTCCCAACAAAAACAAATAAAAGAAAAGAAGAAATAACAAGAACAAACCAAGAGGGAGCAATGTACCCACCGCAAAGGCTCGAGGATGGATTCTTTGTCTCCTTTTTGTGGCAATCCCTCTTTACCCTTCGTGCACTTCCTCCTCTTCTTCGCGAACACCGACAGTGGCAATGGCGGCGACAGCGGTGAGAAGCTGTCATTCTCTCTCTTTCTCTCTTTCTCTCTTTCTCTCTTTCTCCCTCTCCCTCCCAAACGCACGATCTCTTTCACTCTTCGCGGAAAAATGACGCGCTCGAGTTTCGGCCACTTACCATCGCTATTTGCGTTACTATGTGCGTCACAATTACAATGAAAATAGCGATGGCGTTGATATGTGTCACAACTGCCCGTCGCTATTCCCTTGTATCTTCGTAGTGTTTGTTATCTAGTTAATGTGGTTGATGTAGGCATATTTGTATGAAAGTTGGAAGCTTTCATTCATTTGAATTAGCAAAAGTGTGGTTAAAATTAAATAGGAAGATTTACTTGATTTACCATAATTTTAAAGAAAAATTTCAACTATTTTTTGAATTATTAAAAGTTTTTTTAAAATAAAATAGACTCATGTAAGAGTTAATTTGTCATGGAAACAATAGTCTTTCAATGTGTTTTGAAGGTTTCAGCTCATGTCGACTAACCATAATGAAGAAGAAAATTTCTTGGGATTTTTCACTAATTTTTAGGGTTTTATGAAAATTTTATGAAATTATATGTTTTGATGAGATTTGTTTATGTTTTTCTTTTTTTTAGTGACATTATTAGCTATTGGAAATTGTACAAAATTTTCAACTATTTTTCTATTGCTTAGAAGGATGTTGATGCTTCTCATAGTAATGATCAAGTGGTTGATGCTATCAAGCACTCCGTTGTGCTAATAGTGACATTGCTCCCCATGTACATATTCATATACATTTGCATGATGCTTTCCATGTACATAAGGCTACCTAGATGGTTGTCCATGCCCATGACCATAGTGCAACTCATAAGAATGTGCATAGTCATCAGATGCATGTTGTTGCTCATATTATGCACAATCATCGTACCTCAGGGAGTCCCCTTGTAGAACAAGTAAGATACCACGTGAGTTTTAAAAAATGATATTATATTTAAGAAAAATTATAATATTATATTTATAAAATGGATTTTTAATTACAATTTTAAAAAAATCAATAAGTTTCATAAAGTAAAAGGGGTCATTTTAAAGCCTTATAGCATGTAAAGAAAAGGTATTTCTTAATATTCTTTGAATGCATGTTATATAGATGATTTCTTATAGGTGGACCCCCTAGGCATCATATGCATGATGTTGACCATAAGTATGCACATATTGCTACCTTTTCTCATCATACCCATACCAATTATCATGGTACTCATAATTTTCATGAGAATGACCATGTTGCTGATCATAATCACATTGATCCATCATTTTAAGCTCAACCATTTGAGAAAATTGAGTTGTAATAAGGACTAAAAGTTGTCATTGATTTTCTTGGCTTGCATGTTGGTGACTGAGATGGTTGAGATCACTCAATCCATCTAGGACATGAACTAATTATGTTGCTCAATTAGTTGATTGTGGCTCTTAACCTAGAGAGCTTCTTCTTGCCATAAAGTAGCATTCAATGCATTCATTTGGGGATGCCAAGAGTGAGAAAAGGATCTAAATACTATATTTGGGAGTATTATTTGATGACAACAAATATAGTTACGCGTCTATGTCTGCGTCTGTACTGAAATCTACACGCGCTGTCTAACGCACTCAGTCGGCTGCTTTCAATCCGACAACCGCCATCCATGATTTATTTTTGCTATAAGAAGTTCAATCATAGATCCTAATACAGAGAGAGAGAGAGAGAGAGAGAGAGAGAGAGAGAGAGAGAGAGAGAGAGAGAGAGAGAGAGAGGACTCACCTTGGGTCTTTGGTGTGGACGGGTGGTGGCACTTCTTCCTTCTCCTTCTTCCTCTCCTTGGTGAGTTACTCTCCCTTGATGCTTGCTGCTTTTTGTCTCCTCTCTTTGCTTCTTCTTTCCTCTTGTTCTCCTCTCTTTTGTTCTCTCTTTCTTCCTCTCCTTGGCTTTCTTCTTTCCCCTCTTGTCTCTTTGAAGTGAAAGAAGAAGTGAGCCATGAGGAGGTGAGGTATGAAGAGACTAGGGGAGCAAGACTGCATGTCGGCTGAACTCGAGCTTCAGAACGCGCAAAAAATGCAGGAAAGGAAAGGCACAGTTTGAAAAGAAATGATTCAAGTATCTTTTGAATTTTGACTTTTGCATCTATTTTCGCGTGTATATGCGCGTCTACGTTGACGAAAAAACACTTATAGATGCGAATTTAGATGCGCAAATAGACGGATATTTAGACATGTAGGTAAATGCAGGTATAGACGTGCATTTAGCTTTTATCATGAGTTTTTGTTTTTAAGATAAGTTTTGATAGTAAGTTCTTATCATAAGTTTTTATGTATTTATGAGTCATGAATTAGGTTTAATCATGTCGTCGTCATCACCTAGTGTGGTGCATGCTGATGAGTCAACGAGCACATCCTCAAGTGAGGATGAAACATTACGTCTTCATAATTGAGATGCATGGCTACGATGAAAAATTAAATGCATGTGTGATCGTTGTTGAGGGTGTATTTTTCGAGCACGTTGAGTTGCGATGTCACACCTCAGCATGTATGGAGAATGGGACGAGAAAAACCACCGGTATTCATTGTTTTTTTTAAACAGTAAGATTGCTAGTCTATGTTACTCAATATATATCAACGTACATGAAACTCCCTTTTGTGGTTGATCAGGATGCGGTGCCACATCCTCAGATGCTCCCTCCCGGGCGTCGAGAGGCTACAAAGTGTCGACACGAGGAGGCAGAGACTTCAAGAAGAGTGGAGACTGATGACCATGATAGTAGCCCTCATGAAATGCCCCATCAAGTTGTAGAGGATGAGATTTTGGACAATATGGCACACAATCTATTTTCGCAACCGGTTCAAGGAGAAGGTCACTCTACGAAGCCAGATGACCCACTATATGTAGCGTCATCTACTCCGTTGTATGAAGGTTATACGTACTCCGTTCTTTGTGCGTCCCTCGAGATACTTAACCTGCAAACAATTTATGGATGGAGTAATGTTAGTTTGAATGCGTTATTGAAGTAGGTATCAATTCAGTTTGGCTTATGAATCATAATATTAATTGTTCTATTTTGAAATCAGACACAAATATATGTTGGTGGTTTTTTAACTCACTTTTAAAAATATATGTAAGTTATTATCACAAATGCTTCCAAAATGAAACAAATTTCCAACTAAGAGAGAGCAAGCAAGACATTACTTGACATCTCTAGGAGGCCTCGATTATGTCAAGATCCATGCATGTGTCAATGATTGTGTCTTGTTTCGTGGGATTCATGAGTTCGCACGAGAGTGTCCTATTTGTGGCAAATCAAGATACGAAGTGGAGATGAAGTAAATGGATGTGCCTCGTAAGATTTTGTGATATTTTTCGATTGTTTCACGTATTCAACTTATGTTCACGTGTAAGTCTATTGGAAAGCTCATGTCATGGCATGCTAGTCATCGTTCAAGTGATGGAAAATGGAGGATCCTTGCAGATACACCAGCATGGCAACATATAGATAATTTGTGGCCCGTTTTCAAAGAAGAGCCAAGAAATTTAAGATTTGGTTTAGGTATGGATGGAATCAATCCATTTGGCATCAAAAGCACATCATACAGTGTATGGCCAGTGGTATTGGTGAACTATAATATTCCTCCATCCATGGCAATTAAAAAGGGACATTAATGTTATCCCTTTTGATTCCTGGAAAGCACAAGGTAAAAAAAAATGGACATTTACTTAGAGCCTTTGATTGAAGAGTTAGAAATGTTATGGGAAGGTATTGAGGTGCAAGATACAAGTGCATCTGCATCCTCTAGAGATTTCACATTGAAGGCCATGTTGTTGTGGACCATGTATGACTTTCCAGGATACGGAGAGTGTTCAGGTACATGTATATAACTCTATATTTGAAGTTCAAGACTTGAATCAATTGTATATTATTAATTCACTTGTTTGTTCAGGTTTAACCACATCAGGATATCATGCATGTCCTATTTGCCGTCCCTCTCTAGTTTCCTCTAGGCTAGCACGTTTAAAGAAGGTTATCTATGACAATCATCATTGATTTCTTCCTATTGACCATCCCAAATATGTTCTCCCTACTAATGAAATGACTCCACAATCTCTAACCATTCGAGATTGGAAGGAGAGATGGATTAATGCCAACAGCCACCCTCCACTCGGCACGAGTCAGTAAGAAGTGCATTTCTCTCGATTAACTTTAAAGTATTTGGCATGATGAATTGTTTACATAATATATTGTTTGCTTGTTAGGTTCTCTATATTTTTTTGTCTTTCGTATTGGACTGAACTCAAGATCAATCACTTGTTGGACCCCATGCACATATTCAAAAATGTTGTATCTACATTATGGGATCACTTGATAGGGGCTCGTGATTCAATCAATGTAAGGGAGGATTTACGCAACATTGGTCGCATGAGACGAGCATGGCCACGCATTGGAACTAGAGGAAAGATTGAGCTACCCCATGCACCTTGGATGTTGTCAAAGAACGAGGAAAAGATAGTGAAGGAACAAATATGTAGCTTTCGAACACCCACATGATGTATGAGATGTCTCAGGGGAGCCTTCATAAAGAAAAAGAAAAGAGGCTCCCACGATTGGCAATTGCAACTATCTGGTTTGAAGTCCCACGATTGGCACAAAATGATTCAAGTAACGGTATCTCTAACCATGAATATAGTAATTAGTGGAGTAAGTATGTGTAAACTTTGGGGTATGATGACTTTTTCCTCAACTAATCATTTGATCTATGAATATTGTTTATATTCAGTTCGTACTTCCTACTAGCATATCCCATTGTGTATCCAAAGATGTACGTGATATCATTTACAAGATGGGAGAGTTTGTGAGGTGTGTATACATTGTATTTTTTCATTATATATCTTTGAATTTCTACACAAAAATAAACAATTGTCAAATACATCCTGACAGATACGTGAGCTCGAAGGAAATTGATCCAAACACATTGCAAGATGCTCGAGTATTATCTGTTGAGTTGGTTTGTTTGGTGGAGGAAAAATTTCCTTGGTCCATTTTGACTACTCAATTACATTTACTCGTACATTTGATTGATGAGATCGCACTTTGTGGGGCATTTCATGCAAGGTGGATGTTTTTTCTTGAGTGCTTCATGAAAACCTTGAAAGATTTTGTGAGGCAAAAAGCATGACCTGAGGGAAGTATGGCTGAGGGTTGGTTAGTGCAATTATCCCTTGTTTATATATCTGAATATCTTGCTGAAGTGGGCCCCTCTCGACCACGAATATGAAAAGACGATGAAGACTTGAAGATGACCTCTATAATACCTCAAGGAAAAGGAATGAGTAAAGTGCTAACAAAGAAGAACTTCGTAAGTTAAATAGTTTTTGTGTGCTCAATAATGATGTAATGAGCAAATGGGTGACACTATATAATGAAGCAAGGGTAAGAAAAAAAAGCGAAAGACAAGCATTTCACACCAGGTATGGACGTAATGTCTCATTTCCAGATCATCTAAATGCGCTCCCATATCATATTGATATAGATTGGTTACATGAGGAAATGGAGAGAATGGAAAAAGAGGAGGAAATTAATATATCTCAAGAAGAGTGGAAATACGTACCAGGTTGCTTATCAAAGGTGAGACATACTATCAATTAATTTGTTTCTAGTTATATTTTATATAATAAATTGACATGTTTGATCTTAATCTTTTACTACTAGTGTACATTATTCAATGCTATTTGGTGTGAGGGTAAACATCTTCAAACTCAACGTATAGATGAAAAGAGAAATACCTAAGATTGTGGTGTCCTTGCTCACTTCGAGGATGCCAATGGTAGCATGGAAGGTTATTGTGGCTTGATCCAAGATATTCTGAAGCTTGACTTCAGACAATTCTTTATATATGTACTGGATGTGAAGTGGTTTAAAGAAGTGGTAACAAATGGTGAGCATTGCACAATCAAACGTCATCCAAGTGGTTTTGTAATCATTGACTCTACAAAATTTCACCAAAACAAGAATGACACATTAGTACTACCTCAACAATGCGAGCATGTATATATGTAAAAGCTAATTTTTTAATATGTATACATGTGATACATATACACAATATAATAAGTATTTAAGTTTCTTGCTTTTGTTTTTCAAATACAGGTTGTGTATCATCCAATGGTAACCAATAACCGATGGTGGTATGTCATCCCTATATCTAATCGTTCAAAACCAATATATGGTAATATTACCGACATAGAGATAGCAGATGACAATCCAACCATTAATGATGATGTACATGATGACACCATAATGGATGATATGCATGATATAGTATAAGATGAACCTCGCAAGGATGTTCAAGGAAATGCAGAAGAGGACAATAATGTGGTTGATGATGATGAAGTTATTGAGCAATATAGCAACACATCTGATAGTGGGATAGACTTATTTGTTTCGTTACCTCTTGGTAACATAGACCTAGAAGTAGATAGTTTAGCAAGGGCTGATCTCATTGAAGATGAGATGGATCATTCACTGTAACATACTTAATTCGCTTAATGATTCAATGTGTATTCTTAATTCTATGGAAAATATCATGCGCACATGTGCATACTCAAGAATCAATAGTCAAGTTTAAAGCTAAATTGAATTTTCCATAATAAAAAGGAAGTATTTTTTATCTTCAAGTAGAGAAATTACGAGATACATGCAATGCTTGCTACTAATTGTATAATAAGGTTTGTGTCGCTTGCCGCTAATTACTTATATCAGGCTTGTCAATTGGAGGAACTGCCATTCATTAGAGAGCAATGCAAAAATAATTATTAACTCTGGTTTTTTATTATATTAAGTCCAATTTTAGGTGGTTAAATAATTACGCGTCTGAAAACACATCTATATTCGCGTCTATTTGTGCAGATATATAGACACAAAATTTGCATCTATTTACACGCTCTTTTACACACACATATAGACGCAATGATAGACACGCCCGACTTTACACGTCTAACATGCACGTCTATGCCTCGTTTCTGTTGTGATGGGAGGGCAATGCATGGAAACAAGGGGCTAATAAGAGCAACTTGGCATCACACAGAGATGGGAAGAGCCATCCTTAGAGACTTTGTAAAAAATAATGTAGAGCAAATGCCACATAAGAGTAGAACAAAGCAAGATGGATCAAGGGAGACACAATTGGTCATCCCAAATGTTTACAAGCAAGTAGATATATAGGCATAAGTAAATGCAATATTGAATGGTATTGGATGTAAGAAAATGTCCTTGTCCACCTTCAATAGTATTTGGAACACAGATTTCAAGCATGTAACCTTAGCAAAGACAAGTGAATTCTCCAAATGTAGTATTTTCTCAAAGATCAAAGAGAAACTTGCAGCAAAAAAGTGTCTTCAAGAGCGAAATGCGCTTCTAAAAAAGCATCAATGTCACATGCTACAACAACAAAGTTATCGAAACATATACTACAGTTAGTGCTTGGCCTCAACATTAGATCCAAAGAAAAGCTTGTGCATCATACATGATAAGATGGACCAACAAAAGATAGCTATCCCTAGTTTAAGGCTTCAATTAAAAGAGATTGAAAGATCTACTCAACTACTAGTTTTCTTAACAAGAATGATTACACATGGGCATGGAGAAGGCAAATATGGACATTTCTCACTTGATCTATGTTGAATGCTGAAATGACTTGGTTATTTTGGTTGATTTTTTATGGATATTATAATGATTTTTAGTTATTTTGAAAGTGTTTGAGAGTGTTTTGGATGAGGTTAGTTATGTTTTGGAAGCTCATGATGTTTTCAAGTAAAGATATGAGGTCTGTGGTTTTGTACTTGTAAAAATATATCCTTAGGATTCTATGAATCTCATACCACAACCTTCCACATATCACTTGTCCATTGAAGATGAAGTTATATTTCCTTGTTCCCACATGATCAATCCTGCATGATGACTCAAACTTATCGTAAACATAGTTTGTATGGTCTTCAAATTGCAATCCCCAAAAGTATTAGTATAATTGTTGCATTGCTTCTCTATCAGCAAACTAACAACACTTTTCTTGGCAACAATCAGTCGTGGAAACCAATCAAATGGAGTCCATAGAAGTTCTCAAGTTTGCATCTTTAGGGGCAAAAATTACAGGCTTTCTATTGACCATACAATATGATATTTTCTAAACAAAATTTTATTTTTTTGCAAAAACAAAATCTTCATTGGTATCTTCCATGTTTTTGACACAAGCATCTATAGAGATAATTTGCATTTATGATTGTTGTTGTAGTAGTGGTGTTCCATCATCAAAGGTGACCTATTTAATAACGAGCCATCTTTCCAAAGTGACATAGTGGAGGTTTTTGCCCATATATGTTATTGTGGTTTGATCAAGGGATTTATCTACCACCACATCAACATCCTCTTCTCCTAGCAATTCAAAGTTTATCACATCATATGGAAAAGCTAATAATATAACCCCTATTCCAACACACATCGTGTTTCCTTTTGTCCTCCATAGCATCACTCTATGTTCTCTTCAACTTTCAGAATGCTAAACACATCAATATCCTCAAAAGGTAGTACATGGTTTGATTCGTAATCATCTCCTTTGTCATGAATTGGTATTGAGTTTGAAACAACCACTGCATCTTTCTTTCCCCATTTTGTAGAACCACCTACAGCTTCATGAACCTTCATTGCATCAATTATTGGGAATGAAAAATATACTGCTATATTTAGAATCTATCAATAGCCACTGAAATATATCCATCTTGAAATGTTTCTCCATGGCATGTCTCATTTGGATGTATTGCATGTACTCTCCCAAGTGCAATAATCCCATGATCAACTAACAAATTCACAGTTTCTTCAAAATAAAATTCATTATTCATCATACCTATACAATTGAAAAAATGGAGATTTTATAATTTTTACATTATCACCTCTTAGAAAGAAGAAAATAGTAATGACATTGCTAAATACAATGAGGTATCAAGTTTCATTGAAAAGAAAAAACACTAAAATACTAGATAGAATAAGTCCAACATCCATAATACAAAGTATTAATGGAAACATCTTATAGAAAGGGGATAGAATTGACCATATGGCTCATGAAATATGCCCTAAACTAAGGAAGAAAAGATTATCCTATTATTTTTAGTTGCCCTTGATTTTACTTTATTTTATTAGCTACTCTTTGTGTAAGTAAAAACTTATTTGTGTGTTCTCATTGGGGAAAGATATAACACATGCTGAAAACTTGTACTATATTTATTTGACACAAGAACAAGGATCAAAATCCTTTATAATGTATATATAGGAAAAGATTTAGCCACTTGGTCAAAGCCTCTATTGCACGTACTCCACATGACAATAACGATAAACAATATTTGTGATCTCCATAAGGAAATATTTCATCAAAACTTTTATTTCATGTATTCCACATGACAATAAGGATAAATATATTTTATGAGAAACATTGACCTTGTGCTTAAATGTTGAAACCACAAGGACCTCCAAAAGAATAGGAGATTTCATTCCCTATTATATGAAGCTATAAAGATTGAGGAAATTTCACCATCAATTAGAAGCTATTTGAGAAGGAAAGATAATGTGTATTATGGTTAAATATTTATACATCTTATAATACCTACTTGTTCATAATAGTAAAATGTATCATATTACAATTTGTTTATATATTATCCTATTTTAGTCTAAATCATGTTATATTAATATATCATATTATATGCATATCATAAATTATAGTATCAAAATATAATATAATATAATTTTATTAATAATAAATAAATATAATTAAAATATATTAAATCATATTCTATAAGATTATGTTAATTTAATGTGTCTAATGTGTAATGTGTAATGTCATTGAGGATTTTGAAGCTGCCTTAGTGACAATTTGAGAGTAGAATCTCTAGCAGGGTAGGATAGGGAGTGTGTAGGCTATATCTCTAGTTGTGAAAATAGGGGCAGTATCCCAATCATGGGTTCTTTGGGGCAAGCGCGCGCGGGGGGGTGGGGGTGGGGGTGGGGGGGCGGGCGGGGGGGAGACATCTCTAATGGGGATTCGAGGTGCAGCGCCCCCCAACAAGGGGTGGTTTGAGAGGTAGCGCCTCCCAGTGAGCGGGATCCAAGGGCTATCGATAGACCTCAGCGGTGGGCAACGGTATATAGACATTATGTGATTTTAAAAAAAATCATGACTTAAAATCTTTAAATTTTTTAAAAATAGTGACAAAAATAAGATCTAAATATACTCGTATTTAGTAATAAATTATGGTAGTTTGAATAGCGTAATACATTAAATGATTCTTTTCACAAGGTCAATCTTTACAACTAATCATGAAAATTTTCAAAACGAGTTTCTCTTCCCCTCCCTCTCTCTCCACACAACTCTCTGACTTGAGTGTTTTCTCTGTTGTATTTTTTACAGTTGCAATTTTTGCATCTCTAATCCTCTACGTTTTTATATTTGCTCCTGCCACCCCTCTCTTATACAAAGTTTTGTAGCCCTAATCTTTGGCAGTTTTGTTCCCCTGCTCTTCTCTAAGTACTCTCTACTGTTTCATTTTCCAAGTGAAACAGATTGTGCAATGTAAATTTTGATTGGAATTTGGGTATTGTGACCAAAAGTGCCTACATCTTCAAATAGAAAAATTTTCTCCAAGGATTTAGCAATTCTACATGATAGTGAATGATCATCACTCCCCAATGTGTTTACTCTACTTCACGTGGGTGATTTCTATTATATTCTGAGTAGCACATATTGGTTACATCTACTAATTACAAAATGTTTTAAACTCTTCTCTACTTTATTTTTGCTTTCGAGTTAAAGTACATTTATTTGGTACTAGTGATTCTCCGCTTCTTTTCTAATCTCTACTAATGCATACTCTCTCTTGATCAATTCAATCCATACAATTACTACAAATCACACTAGAAATCTTTCATATGATTAGTATAGAATGATATTAAGATTAAGCATCACAAGCATTATCTAAATCAAAATAATGTATGAGAATTAAATGTAATCTTTACTTTATATAGCAATGAGATTATACACATACTCTTGGAAATTCAACGTTTTCTTCTTCATTTGGATTGCTTGATTGATCTCTTGGAGTGCTTGTCTTTTTTTATGCCCATTACCTTGCAAACGATAGCTTCTTTGCTATGAATATGAAAAACATGATTTTATGCAATGTTGAAAATACTCTCTTAACTATTAATATGAAATATATGACTTGTGTAATGTTGAAAAAACTCTCTTGGATGTGAATTTGAAATAAATGATTTATGCAATGCTTTTATCAATGAGTGCTTTCAAAATACTAACCTTTCTTTCTATTGTGTGATGTTATATACCTTAAGGTTTCACCTCAAGGCTAAATCTAGCCTTATATTTCTTGTAAAATTTACTAATATTATAGCATTTAATCAAATTTTTATGCATCATATTATAATTTACTATATAGTACTCTCTATTATACTATATTTTCATAATAAAAGTACTTTCATAATATTTGATTGTTGTATTATTTATGATTTTGCAATAAGCATATGGCCATACAATACTTACCATTTCTCAATAAATGCATGCTACATGGAATGCAATATATGATTTTTCCATAGGATAAAATTTGATCTTTTAACAATACATATCATGATCTTTCATCAATCTATAGATTAGACCATATGGTCAATAAATTTCTTACAATATAAGAAGTAATTTTGTTATTTTATCCAATACAATCTGAGATTTGGCCATGTGGTCGAATCTTTTATTATAATATAAGATTTAATTTCTATTATTTTTTTCAATATACAATGAGATGTGATCATGTGGCCAAATCTTCTTCTTAAAATATCTCTTGGCTGAAACAAGGATACTTGCAGTATCATAATATCTTGCAATAAATCAATCGCTTTGTTCATTCTACTACAAGAATGTTATTTTGTCATTTAGTCAAATTCTTTCTTGCATTATCAACCCTTACTTACTTCCAAAAGGAAAGACTATTTTCTACTTAGAATTCCTTACTTTCTATAACTTGGAGATGTGGTCAAATCTTGTTTTGCAACAAACAAACCACTCTTTTGGAGATGAATCCTAAAAAATTAAGACTGAATCTATGGTGGGTTTAATCACACAAATTTTGGGTATGCTATATTTAGCCGTATGAAAAAATCTTCTAAGACAAACATCTTCTATATTATCTCTAAAAAGGAAGAGCATATTCTACTTGGAACTCCTTAATTACCTACTGTATTTATAGGAAGTTTGGGCATGTGGTCAAAACTTATAATTCAACAAGCAAGCAACTTTGTTTTTGTAAACCATTTTTTTAATTTCATTTTTTCATAACTTCCTATCTAGATGGTCACGCACAAATATCATATCATTTTGCCACAAATTAGCCACTTTGTCCATTCCACTACAAAATACAAATTGGCCATATGGTCAAATCATTCATGTTGTTATCAATGCTAGCATCCAAGAATCCCCCATTCTTATTTCATTTGGCCATATGATCAAATCTAATCTCATACATGTTACAAACTATGAGACCATTTTTTTCATTCCATTATAAAATGATATTTTGAAATCCAATTTCACAAGATGTTGCAACAAATCAACCACTTTCTTCATATGTTTATGAAACTAGATTTGGCCATATGGTTAAAACTAGTTTATAAAAATATAGATATATTGTAAGTTTTACTATGAGGTCAAATGTCCACCTTTCAAGTGTTTTCCACATTACCTTATGTTGATATATATGGGATTTGCTACATAGCCAAATTTGTTTATATGTGAATCTCATATCACAATAAACCACATTCTTTGTTTAACTAGCCTTTAAAAATCATATGGTAAAAAAATATGGCAAAGTTTCTAATATCATAGATAAGTCTTATGACTAAATATGATTTGACCACATGGCTAAAACCAATGGCAATGTTTCTACAATATGACTCCTTTCAAGGGAAATCTATGCCTATAATAATTAAAATGTTAACTTTGGGCCAAATGGAATCGTGAGATTGCTACATAACAACATTGATATATGGGTGGATCTCATATTGGACTAAATATCATTCTTTGATTAAATAAGATTTGACCACATGACCAAAAACCTTAGCAGGGTTCTTAGAATATGATCATTGCTGCATAAGGAACTTACATGGAGAAGAAATCCATGTTAACTTAGGGACAAAATCATCCATGAAATTTTCTACATAACCACAATGATTTTTCACTATATCTCATACCACATTGACAATCAATATTTCATTATCGCTTGACCATTAGGTTAAGCCCATGGCTAAGTCTCACTATTAACTGAATTTGATCTTCTGACCAGAGTCCATGGCAAAGTTTCTACTATATGATTCTTGCAAGAAAAACATAATTAATGCTAACTTAGGGCCAAAATAATCCATGAGATATGACACATAAGCACATATATTTATGATAAGATCTCATACCACACTTGATCTCGAATTTTAATATTTTATTTTATGAAAGAGTCCCTTTGGAATTTATTTATTTTGTATATTGTAAAATCTTGTGGTGTTGGGTTTTCAATTTTCAACCTAAAAATCTTATACATTTATTTATGTTTTGTGAATTTTGATCATTTGTGGATCCACTTTTGTTTAATTTTTTTTTCTCATTGTGAAACTATTCAATGGCAAAGAAAGATAGCACATCCAAAAAGGAGAGCCAAACCATTGATGGAGTTAGTGGTGATTTTGTGTATCCATGGTATATTGGATTTTTTCAACAAGATATTGTCATAAAGAAGATAATAGATGGATGTGCTGGGAAAGAGGGAATACCATGTAATCTTGTTAAGATCAAGGGGGAAAATGTAGTATACAAACATAATCCTTTGTCATTTCACTTTGCAAGTATTAAAGAGGACGAAGAATACTCTTTGAGAAAAATGGGTTGGACCTTTTTTGAGAAGTTAAAGGGCATAGAAGACATTATATCAGCATTCCAAGCTATACAAAATAGTGAGGTACTTTCCCTATCAAGAAAAGGTAATCGCCCCAACAAAAGAATGAAGCTCCAAGATAAATAAATAGAGTTGAGATCTTCACCTACTCCTCAAGAAGAAAATAATACACCAAATCCCACAAGCTCAAAGTCAAAATCACCTCAACAAAGTTCCTTATCACAAGCTCTAGTTGTTAGTATGGTTGCTAACACTAGTGGGAATGATGCCACTTTACCTTCCATGTTGGAAGTTACACCCTGCAAAACCAATAATTTCTCTTGAAGTCAAGGAGGTAGAACATTTGATTTTCCTGAGATAGTTAGGAAGAAGGGAAATAACGAAGAATCTAGATTTCACATGTTTGAAAAATTCTTCCCGTTTGGTCAAACACCAAAATTTTCTATTCTTGTTGATAAGTGCTATGAGGCACCTGCTTTGTATGCTTATAGGTCGCTATGTTGGGATTATGTGCAGAAGATAACCACGTCTTTCATAAAGAATCACATGAACCTAGCAACAATAGCATGTCTTATGCATTTTGTAGAGGACAAAAATGAGAAGAGACTCAGGCATTGTAAGGAGGTGGATGCTAATAAGTTGGGCACTTATAGTTATTGGATTATAGCAAGGCTTCACTCAATTAATGTAGCAAAGATATATATTCAAAGTAATACTACTTGTTGTCTAGCAACCAAGTATTTATATACTACGAGAAATGCTAGAATATTACTTGATCGTCTTACCAAAATGTGCATTGAGCTTTCACGAATGACAAATATGGAAACACAATGTTATGAAGAATGCCCCTTGTGGATAGCAACTTCAACAATTAAGATATTAGTGGCTATCATTTGGTTCTCCACCAAAACCCCAACAAGGGCTTTTTAAGATAAGGTCTCAAAGAGTACCATGGTAGGTAATCGCATATGAGCTTACATTCTCTTTTTGTGAAGATTAGTGTGATGCTTTTTGTTTTGCTCTATGCTCACTAATTTGATCTTTTTTTAGCAGAGATTTGTGTTATACATTGAAGAAAATTGTGCATCTAGATATTACCATATGATTGTTAACTCCCAAGAAATATTTGATAGTTGGATCAAAATCATGAAGGGATACTCTAAAGGCGAGTTTATATCCTAGGAGAAGAGTTTGAGAAAGAAGGGAAGGAAAATTCTCCTACTGCATTTTGTTTCCTTATGGGTCTAAAGGATGGAGACCTCCTTACATTACAAGAGGAGATCAATGAGGGTCATATCCTTTTTCTTAGAAACAAATGGGATAAGGAAGATATGATTGACATGGAAACAAGGGCTAAGAAAATTAAGCAATATAGGGTCCTAAAGGAGGAATTAGTCAGAATTTTCAATGCCTCAGTTCTAGAAAGTAGTGTTGTGATGAAGGCTTGGAAAGAGCTTATTGATGACTATGATATCAATGATGAAGTCTACACAAAGATTTTAGGCATTTGCAATGATTGGGTATGAAAGAAGCTCACATGTGGAGTAGATGCAGGGTTCCTACCATATGAAGCAAAAGATATTGTGAGCTTCCTAATTGAGAAAAAGTAAAATCCTCTTCTATCCTCCACTAGTTTTCCTTGGCATGTATATGTGTTGGATGCAATCTAGAAGCCTTTGATCTTATACATAATGTTTACAAAGATCCAATTACCATTGGGGTTGTTGTTCTAGATGTAGCTCATGGAGTTGACGGAATGAAATGGGACTCTATAAAGTTTGGAAAGGCTATATCCACTCTACTACAAATGACTTATGAACCTAAACAATTCATGTTGTTATCATTTCTTGATCAAAAGAAAATGTCAGCTTTGGAAAATGCCCTTCAAAGCATTTCTTGCAAGTATCACATGCTAGTTGGTAGTGTTAACTTTCTACCAATGGACAAAACCTTTGCTTTTGGATCTATAGATTCCTTTGTGGTTTTGACATTAGTGACCATGGAAAAATGCTTCATGAATTTTGAGTGATATATAAATAATGTCAACAAGCCTTCCATTTTGGACTTTGAACGGTTGGACAAGAAGTCCAATGATGAAGACCTTGAAGAAGACTTGAGGATTGCAAAGGCCATTTTGAGAAAGAAAAGAAAAGTTATGGGGACTATAATCAAAGCATTTAATGATAATCATGAGGTTGTATTTGATGGATATGTAAATGGACTTGGATCTAAGGTAGCATTGATAAATCACATGAAGACTGTTGCAGTGGTTTGCAACACTCAAAGCAAAGAGAGGTTGAAGCACAATTGTGGATAATCCATGAGAGTACCAAAAATTCCCAAGAGATTCCACCTACCAAAGTTCAAGTTCTTGAAGTATCACCCAAGGGCATAGAAGAATTAAGCCAAGATATAGCAAGTCTAATTATAAATGAGAAATTAAAGGCTACTTTAGGTATTTAAACTTCATTCGTTCTCCTTTCATCAAGGAAAACACATTGATGTAGTTTTGGTTTTTTTCTTGAAAAGGTACCTCCATTAGCATTTGTGATATTTTCTTTTTTTGGTGATGTTGCTAAAAGAAACTATATTTGTAGTTTTTTTTTTTTTTGCAAAAGGTACCAAGCATGTTTTGTTTTAAAAATCTATTTAAGTAAATCTATTGTTAAAATAGTATTAAAGATCTCATTAAAATTTATTATCCTTTGTAAGGATAAATGTTTAAAGAAGATATTGTAATCTAGAGTGTAAGAACACTTATCAAAATGAAAAGTTTGAACTAGCTATGCAAAATTTACTTAAGTTTATTTTAGATCTTATTTCAATTAAACACTCATATGTGTTGTGCAATGATCTTGTCATGTTAGTTTTTGTTAGATTTGTCCACATGGTCAAATATCTTATCTTGTATAATGTTTTTTACTACATCCCTAGTATATGTCTATGCATGTATCTTAGGAGAAGAGAGCCAACAATATATTGCACACCCCAAGAAAGTTTCATTGCACCTCCCAAAGGAGTCTTACCTTACTGTCAGAGAGAGAACTAGGAAGAGAAGAAGAGGAGAGAGAAAGACTGCAGAGGAGAGAGAAAGACTGCAGGAAGAGAGAGAAATAGAGTGACGAGGAGAGAGAAAGACTGGAAAGATGAAGAAGCCATGGAAGCTTGGAGCAAGAAGGGAGAGAAAGATTGTAAATGTATTGATATGTCAAAAAGATGTGTAAAATTACAACTTCTCTCCTTATATACCAGTGTCAATGTGACATGGCATATTAATAGTATTCTAAGTATTCCCAGCTTCTTACAATCCATCCCTTCCCAAAAGTTTTTGTCCTAAAAAACAAACCTAAAAAGAACTAAAGAAAAGATGGATAGAACAGAGTACTACTCTGTTTTACAGCTTTACAAATAGGAAATGAGTGAAGAATTATCATTACAAGGGCTGAATATGATGAACGGAAAGAGAACTCCACTATATACATGATTTGAAGAACCTTAGAAGCCATTGGAGCCATAGAATCTTCAACAAATAGCTCCAGAAGAAAGTAGACAGCTTGCTGAAATAACAGTCCGTGCTGGACCAAATCAGCCATAACTTTTGATAGAAGTGTCCAAATGAAGTGTACCACATATCAAAATGAAGCTCTTGAAGAGTACTTTAAGCTCATGTAGATAGCTCAATTCTGAAAATGAAGTACGACAAAAGCTGTTCTAAAACAGTGTGCTGTCCTGAACCAGTCTGCACCAATACTAGCTCCATAAGCAATAGGCTTCAGCCACCAATGTATCCTTCAAGTATGGATACTCATCCAATATTGAATAAGGTCTCCAAGAAGCCTCTTCAGAGGGTAAACCTCTCCATTTAATCAAATATTCCACAATAGAACGTGATCGAAGCTTCTTTTCACGCTGACCTATAACAGCCTCCGGGATGTACTGAACGATACCATCTTCATCAATAGGTGGCAGCTCATCAACTAAATCCACTGGATCACCATAATAGGGCTTGAGCTGACTAACATGGAAGATGTTATGAATCTTTGTAGAAGAGGGAAGCTCTAATCTGTATGCCAAATCTCCAATCCGCTTAAGGATCCTGTAAGGGGCATAGAATCTGTGGGCAAGCTTATTACTGGATCCATCTTTCAATGTTGAATACTTGGATTTGGGCACCTTCAACAAAACCAGCTCTCCTTCCTGGAACTCTAAAGGCCTCCTCTTCTCATCAGCATACATCTTCATCTGATCTTGAGCCTTCCTTAGATTCACCTTGCATTGCTGAAGAAGGGTCTGCATTCTATCCAACTCTTCCTTCCCATGAGGGTTGATCTTTTCGTTAAAAATGATTGTGGGTAGGGGCACCTTATAACCATACAAAGCCTCAAAGGGTGAAACTCCTATGCTCGCATGAGTGGAATTATTATAAGCAAACTCAGCCAGGTGTAACCAAGAATCCCATGAGGTTTGGACATCATAGCAAAAATGGCGAAGATAAGTCTCCAACCATTTATTAACTCTCTCTGTCTGTCCATTAGTTTGGGGATGATAAGCCGTAGATAGAGCCAACTTGGTACCCATAGATGTAAATACCGCTTGCCAAAAGTTACTCATAAACTTTGAGTCCCTATCATGGACAATCACCTGCAGTAATCCATGCAATCTGAAAATATGCTCCATAAACTGGTTGGCCACCTGAGAAGCAGTAAACTGAATTTTTGTTGGGATAAAATGAGCTGCTTTGGTGATCTGTCAACCACCACATAAATACTATTCCACCCCTTCTTGTTAGTAGGTAAGCCAGTGATAAAGTCCATAGTAATATGAGTCCATTTACCCGTAGGAATAGGCAATGGCTGCAATAAACCCCCTGGCTTATGGGTGCTATCCTTATTTTGCTGACAAGGCATACACTTCATAACGAAGTCCTTGACATTTTCCACAGTCCTTTCCAATAAAAGCTCTTGCTGATCCTGTCATAAGTCTTGAAAACTCCCAAGTGTCCAGCTAAAGGCGAAGAATGCATCTCCTCCATAATTTTTCGCTTGAAAGAAGAAGTAGAGGGAATAACAATCTTGCCCTTCCACCAAATAAGACCATTTTTAAGCTGGTAATGTGAGTTTTCTTCCATAAGACCTTGCTGTAATTTCTGAAAGATTTGGCTGAATTCCTCATCTAAGAGATATGCCTCTTGTAGCTCTTCAATCCAATCACTATGTAATTCCGTCATGGCTGATACTTTGCAGGCCCACATACGAGAGAGAGAATCAGCCACTATGTTATCTTTGCCCCTTGTATGAGTGATGTCAAAGTCATAATTTTGTAATGTTGCTACCCATCGTCGTTGCTTTGGAGTAAGATTTGACTGAGTAAGGAAATACTTGAGTACGCGATGATCACTATGTACTCTGAATCGGCTGCCATATAAGTAATGGTGCCATTTCTTGATTGCATGCAAAATAGCCAACATTTCCTGATCATAAACATTCATGGCCATCTCCTTATCAGTAAGCTTACGGCTTTCAAATGCAATTACTCCATGCTCCTGAAGCAAAACAGCCCCAATGCCACGGCCACTAGCATCACATTGTATAGTAAACTCTTTAGAGAAATCCGGGCATACAAGAATAGGAGCGGAGGTAAGTAATTCCTTTAACTGGTTGAAGCTGCTATCTGCAAGAGCATCCCAAAAGAAAGCCTCTTTCTTCAACCTGTTAGTTAAAGGGGCTGCAATTGCCGCATAATGCTTTATAAATCTGCGATAGAATGAAGATAGACCAAGAAATCCTCTAAGAGAGGTAGTAGTAGTAGGCGTTGGCCAATCTTTTATGCATTGCACCTTCTTGGGATCAGCCTGTATTCCTTTTTCACTGACTATATGTCCCAAGTATTCCACTTCAGTCTGCATGAAAGAACACTTCTTCTCCTTAGCAGAAAGCCTATGATGTCTCAACACATCAAAAACCTTCCTCATATGCGACAAATGATCCTGAAAAGTCTTGTTGTAGATCAAAATGTCGTCGAAGAACACCAAGACAAACTGAAAGAGGAAAGGTTGTAGAATCTTATTCATCAGGCTTTGAAAGGTAGCTGGAGCGTTTGTAAGGCCGAATGGCATCACCAAGAAATGGTAGAGCCCACGATCAGTCCTGAAAGCAGTCTTGACCTCATCACCCTCTCTCATGCGAATCTGATGATACCCTGATCTCAAATCAATCTTCGTGAAGAATCGAGCCCCCTTAAGCTCATCAAGCAAATCATCTATCCTGGGTATAGGATATCTGTTCTTCACTGTTATCTTATTGAGATCCCTGTAGTCAATGCACATTCTAAAAGATCCATCTTTCTTTTTGACTAACAGGAGTGGAGATGCATACGGTGAAGAACTTGGTTCAATGAATCCCATTTCAAGAAGCTCTTTGATTTGCTTGGCTACTTCCTCTCGTTCACATTTTGATAGTCTGTAAGGTGGCTTATTGATTGTCTTTGAGTTGGGTTCCAAATCAATGGGGTGATCCACCGCTCTCTTAGGAGGCAATGAAGTAGGTACTTCAAATAAATCTCTGTACTCCTCAAGAAGAGCTGTCAAGGCTGGATGGTTTGCTGAATTATTGGACTGATCCTGTGTTTCTTTGTTCAAATGCAATACAAATATCTGTGAGCGCTTCTTGTACTCTTTCTTGAGTTGTTGAATGGTGATAAGCTGAAAATCTGATTTACTAGGGATCCCCTGTAAACGAATGAGCTGTCCATTGGAGAAAAACTCCATATATAACTGTGAGAAATCCATAGTAATCCTGCCTAAGGTCATCAACCAATCACAACCAAGTACAATATCTATGGGCCCCATTTCCAAAGTGATCAGGTTTACTTTGACTTCAAAATTTTCAGCCATCTGCAAAGAAACCTGTGAACAAATCTGTGTGCTGATTTCCTCTTCACCATTAGCCACTTGTACTCTAATGGGCTGCTGTAAGTCGGTGGGAACACAATTCAACTTGTACATAATGGATTTATTGACAAAACTGTGGGTACTGCCACTATCTATCAGGATGAACACTGGCTTTCCACATATGCTTCCCTTCATACGAAGTGTATTAGGGTTCTTAGATCCCGTCCAAGCATCCATAGAGATAGAACAATTAGTGGTAGCAGGCAACTCATTACAAAATCCACCAGGATCAAATGGGATATCACCGCCTGGATCAAAAGGAAAAGAGTCAGATGGATCATAGAAGTACTCCTGTCCACCATCATCCTCGAAATCTTCATTTTCAGCATTGATTGGGATTGCATTAACTTCATCTATGTCATTTTCAAGGTCCTCAAGAACTAGCATACTCTGAATTTTTGGCTTGGCATTTTTGTATACACACTTTGAAGCATGGTCAGGAGTATACTTTTCTCCACACTTGAAGCATAAGCCTTTGTCCTTTCTTTCCTTGTAAAGATCGATGGGAATATTTCTAGAATTTGTAATGGCTGAAGTAGACTTAGGCTTATTGTCACCTTGCTTAAATTCAACCTTTGGACTGTTTGCTATCCTGAAATTGCCTTGAAGCCTAGAAGCATTAAATGGAGGATAAGTTGGTATCCGTAAGCTCCCACTAGGCATAGGATTGCTGCCATAATTGTTACCAACTTGCCCTTGCTTTAAAACAGTCTTTGGCTGTCCATAACTTGGCTGAAATGAAGACTCTTTCCTATACTTCCTTCCAAAGCGCTCTGCAAGCTCAATAGCCTTGAAAAGTGAAGTAGGATTCTGCGCCATAACATCAGCTGACAAGGATGGTTCTAAACCATACATGAACTTGTGTAACTTGGCCTCATCGCTGATGTTTTCGACATACATGGTCAAGTTGAGGAATTGGTTTGTATATTCTCTTACACTTAGGCTCCTTTGTTCCAAGTTGTACCATCTTCGCTCTAACTTCTCTTTTTCAAGAGGTGAAACAAAGACTTCAGCCATAAGTGCCTTGAAAGCTTCCCAATTCTCAATAAGTACATTCTCTTTCTTAATATACCTCCACCAAGTGTGAGCAAATCCTTCTAAGTGGAGGGAGGCAAAATGTATCTTCATGTCATCAGTTTTAGGAAATATGTCGAAATAAGACTCCATCTTAGAAGTCCATTCCTCTAATTCTGATGGTGAAGATGACTGGCCATTGAATTTGGATAAAACAATTTTATCATTGAATTCTCTATCATGGAAAGGTTGCTATCCCAAAACTGGCTGATCGGAATTTCTAAGTACAGAACCCCCAAAATGAGATTGAAATCTTCCAACAGGTGGCTGAGAATTACCCTGTAATCTTCCTGTTGGTAAAACACCCCTAGAATGCTGAGTATGCAGTCCAAAAGCTTGAGTATTGGCGCCGTTCAAACTGCCCAAATAGTCATCATGCCTTTGTGAAGCTTCCCCTACTTCATACTGACTATTGGGAATACCTCTTCTTCCAATGATTCCATCTCCATAACCATTTTGGTTGGATGGCTGAAGTGGAACTGAGGGGTCACTATTTGAACAAGCCTTCTCATTTGCTTCTTTTGATCCCTTTTGTGACTGCATGAGTTGAGAAAATTGTGCCATAAGTTGGGCATTAGATTCTACCAACTTATCAATGGAAGCACTGGTTTGGTTAGTTGATTCCATCATCTTCTCAATAGTAGACTTTGTTTGATCAAATGATAAAATCATATGCTCCATTGCTGACAAAATAGTCTCATGACGTTCCTTATGTCTTAGTTCATGGGCACATAAAGCGTCATTGAGTATACTAATCTCTCCTTGTTGAGGCTCTTCAGGGTTCTCTTGAAGTGTACTTTCCATCATAGAATCCCTGATTTGCTGTGCATAGTCCTCCTGGACCTTATTTTTGCCTTTATGCCCTGCCATACTAGTGCAGTCCTGCAGTACCCCCTATCAGTAAAACGGCTATAACTTTGGCTAGAAAACTCCGATTGCAAAACTTTTTTGTGCGAATCGAAGCTTACAATGCCCTCTTCGAGATGAGCTATAGCACGCTATAATAGGTTTAGGACAGAAAATTCTGTAATTGAATTTCAGAGTCTGAACTGTCCAGTCCTGCACCCTGTTTAGACCTGTAAGTGCCCTGTTTTGACCTTGTAATGCAAGAAAGTAACCTCAAATGGCTACCAAACCCTGCAAAGGGGTATATAGGACCTGTGGGTACCCTGTAGTACCTGCACCTGTACTTCAGTATCAAAGGGTGTACATGTATCCACCTGTAAATACCCTGTGGGTAACCTGAAAATGCCCTGTTTTACCCTGTTTTACTCCAGTATGTACTTGAGTCGTTGGAAAGTCATCAATCTTCAATTCTCCACTCGTTGTATCTGTGTGAGGGATAAAACGGCAGGACGGGCTCCCTACACGGGCTCCGAATCACCGGGAGGTGGGCAAAGTTCCCCTCGGGTCGGTTGGTTGCACCCCTTCGGGATCTTCGATAGTGAGGGAGGGTCACCTCTCTTTTGTCCCACTATCTCCCCTGGCATCCACCTTTTTCCTCGGTGGGAATATCAACATGGCAGAGGCTAGTGTGCTAAGCAATCAGCATGATATGCAATTCCAAAAATATCCATTCAGCCTTTCATGAGATGCAATTGATTGAGATAAGAAAACTTGAGATGGGAGAAGGGTTTACCTATGCAATTCAGTGACTCACTGATTGCTAGTACTTACCCTTTTACAATATTTCAGCTTGGATAAGAGAAAATTTCAACAAAACAGATCAAGGTTATGCATCAAGCTGATCAAATGTTACCTAAGATGAGTAATGGTTTTGAATCAAAAGGAATTCAATGAAATAGGCTGAAATTGAAGAAAATTAATACTATTCTCTGATCTATTGATCAATCCAGTGAATTAATTGATCAATAACCTCTCATCAACAAGTGGAAAAGCCATTAGCAATAGGATTATTGAGAGATTTCAGAGATTAGCAAACGAAAATACCTCCATTAAGCTTGAAAATGATGATGGATATCAGCTTTAGCCCGGTTGATGCAAGAGTTTTTCATAATCCACCATGAATCCAACATAAAGCTTGAAATCTCCATGAAATTAGTCCATACATGCTTCAATATGATGAAATCCTTGAAAGATCAATACTCCAGCCTTGCTTGAACACTTGAACTTCAAAGATTCAAGCACCCTGATGAAAAGCCCCAAAATATTCCTTCCATTTGAGCTTCATTGACATGCACGGGCTGAAATCTCTTCAATGTCTTCAATCTTGAAGTCTATCCAGCTTGTATTCAGCTTTAGAGAAGCCTTGAAGGTCGGGAAAGTCCAAAATCTTGAGAAATTTGAGCTTCCATGTCTGTGGCTATGGCTGCCCTGCTGTGTATTAGGGTTTTGAATAGAGAAATGGCTGATGAGAGTTCCCCTGGGGCTGAAAGTTGATGTACTCCAGTATTTGATGAAGCCTTAAGAGTCTTTGATCAATGAGCTGAGCATTTGGAGCAGCAGAGCAGTGAGAAGGGGGCAGGAGGATCAGCGCAATTTGCGGCGCATTTTTCGGGCAGTCCTGGGCTGATCTTCAGCAGTAGGCATCAACTATGGTGCTCCTCCTGTAGCTTAGGCAACAAAGATTCTTTGCCCCATGGTTTGGCAGTGAGATATTCAGCACAGAGAGAGATATTTGTGAAGATTCTTGACATCCACCATGAAAGCTTCAGCCAAAAGCTTGAAGGAGAGAGAAGAGAAGCTCTCTTTTGAAAAGTAACTGTAGTTTAGTCTGTAACTAAGCCCGGTTAACCATTCTTTACCCTAGTTACCTCCATTTTTGCATGAAATTTGATGACGTCCAGCCATTTAAGCCTTTACCCGCCATCTCTGACCTTGGATATCTCTAGATGTAGTCATTGCTAACTGTAGTTGTCCTGCAGCACTCCACTAGTCACTGTCTTGTACCATTTTTGTCTGAAATTGGTTTTGAAATAGGAAAATGAGAGTGAAAATGGAAGAAAATAATGGATCAAAGATTGAGGCTTTGATACCACTTGTCAGAGAGAGAACTAGGAAGAGAAGAAGAGGAGAGAGAAAGACTGCAGAGGAGAGAGAAAGACTGCAGGAAGAGAGAGAAATAGAGTGATGAGGAGAGAGAAAGACTAGAATTGGAGAGAGAAAGACAGGAAAGATGAAGAAGCCATGGAAGCTTGGAGCAAGAAGGGAGAGAAAGATTGTAAATGTATTGATATGTCAAAAAGATGTGTAAAACTACAACTTCTCTCCTTATATACCAGTGTCAATGTGACATGGCATATTAATAGCATTCTAAGTATTCTCAGCTTCTTACATTCACTAGCAAATATCACAACAAAGATTTCACCTCCAATCTATCTTTTGAGATGTGCATATGGAATATTAAGATAAAATGCTTGTTACAATTCATAAGTTTAAATATCTAGGGGATATAACTAGTTCAAAAATAGAATGGTAGACCTAAAGAAGAAACTATGAAAACTTTCTCCAAATAGAGTATACCTTATCTTAATTAAATTGTCATGTGTCACTTATACTCGATAGTAGTTTTGATCACATGGTCAAACGTATCACGTTTAAATTTTCTTTTAATAATTAGAAATAATAAGCACCTTCTTTGTACATGCCATTTTAAAGGCCTTTTTAGAATGTGAGTATGTTTAATATTATAATGATATGATAATTTTTGTTACTAATTACAATCGTCTATTGTTAGTAGCCCAAATATACGTATAATTAGCGATAAAAAGTAGATATGGAAAAATGGCTTTATTAGAATAGATTTTACCTCAAAGAAATGACCATATATATTTTCGTCACCTCATGATATTACTTTTGGTTAGATTTGTCCACATGGTCAAATGTCTCTTTTCTTAAGACATCATTTATTAACTAGTATCTATGCATGTATTTGTCAAAATGCAGTTAAATTGATTTAGTGTTCTATGCTAATTTATAGCTCAAACATTAAGTAGAATGATGAGGAACTAAATGAATCTATTAGTGTGCTTCTTTTTCTTCTTTGTAACTTAACTAAGATCTATGGTTAGATATTTAACAGATTCAACAATAATAGAGCATGATGGTGTGATTGATGTGTCCTTGATGAGAAATGCAACAAAACTATGTGTAGTACTTGATCTCAATGGTCTTGTTTTACAATGATGCTTTGCTAAGTCTAAAAAGTTCCAGAGTTTTCAAATTGGAAAGCAATGGCTTGTTCTTCGATCAGGATGTATGGAGTTTCTTGAAGCCTTATTTGCAAGATTTTAAGTGGGAGTTTGGTCAACAACTTTACATAAGAATGTCATGGAAGTTATTAAGTACTTGGAGATCCATACAAAAAGGAAGTATGCTTTCTTCATGGTTTGGGGCCAAGAACAATGTCATAGACATCCATTCAAAATCATATATAAGCTAGATAAGATGGGAATAGAAGCAATGTTCAAGCCTCTGAAGTATTTATGGGATCAATATGGAGATGTTTGTCAGCATACCAAGGCTATTCTCATAGATGAAATTCTTACAAAGAATGTCTAAATCCTATTGAAAACTGTATTTATCCAAAACCATTTCATATTGATCGTGGAGACTCTATCTTGATCAAAGAACTTCTACCATACTTGACTCGCTTAAGCAAATACCATGATGCACGTGAAGTTATGAAGTTTGATCGATATGGATAGGAGCCAGTTCAATATGGACATGAATAGTATGCACAAATCAAGGTTGTCATTGATGAATGGACTAGAGTAGAGAATGATGATATTTCATCTTTATCATCAGCACTTCACGAGACCATGATTGATAAAGATGGAAGATATATTCAACCTTCAATCACTTCTTACTTCAAGATATCATCTATTATACAAACATTCTCAACAAATGCCTCATGTCATCCACCTCATGTCATTCACCTCTTACATTGCATAGCTCACAATTATCCAAGTTGAAGCAAACTCCTTTAGTCTTTACTTTGAAAGTTATGCAAGCAACACAACTTTCTCATCAGTTAGGATATCACAAAGATTTCATAAATGGCAGTGCAACTAAACGTTTTATACAAAATCTAAAAAAGTTGTATTTTTCCAATATACATGATGTAACAAGGCAGTGACTCTATATGGATTAATTTTGACTCCCATAATAAATATATCCCTTATATTAAGGGCTTTTTCATGGCTATGAAATATATGCTTGTTAAAAATTTAAAGTGTTTTATGTAGTTACCTTGGTGTTTTTAAGCACCACCAATATCAATGAGAGAATCTACTTAATGTTTTTTATTATTTTGATAGCATTAGTTAATTGTGTAAAATTTCTTATAAAGTGGTTTAAGTCCAATTTTATACTTTATATCTTAGCTAAAAACTAAGTCTTAATTAATAAAATAATTTACATCTAGTTTTTTGGAAACACAAACCATTAGTCAAAGGTTAAATCTTTGGTTTTAGAAAAATCATATACTTCTAGCTTGGTATATAAATGTTTATTTTATGATATGAAAGTTTATTTAGCTATTCAAAGTGTTAAGCTAGTTGATTTTGGCCAAAGCCAATATCCATCTTATTCATATATCGTTAAGATAGATGGAAATTTTGAATAAAATACATTTATATATGCATATACATATCAAAAACACAAATGGGGTGAGAAATTATCTAACATACTTGTGTTTATTGGTTTATACAAAAAAAGAACCATCACATCATAGGTTATCCAAACTTATTACTATACGCTATCGGATCAAGTTATTAAACCACACCTAGTTAGTGCTAACTCTTTTAAGGTCTTAGTTTACGAAACTTATACACGTCACTTTGAATGATGCTATATCTAAAAGAAGAAACTCATATTATAATATCTTCAAATCCATAACATTATAAAATTTGGCCATGATAACATATCTTCATATAATGTTTGAGACTCTTGTATTCTAAATTCTCTCTACACTCCTTCAAACCTTTGTATTCTTACATCAAACTTGGAAATTTCTTAGGTATATACTAGCTAAGCCTCCTTGATGTTTCGACCACCGTACAACATCACATTTTGATAGTATGCTAGAAAAGATAGAGTGAAATCCAAATCTCATAATAGCCACATAGCTTACACTTCATAGCTTAAGCTCTCAAGATGTGTGATATCACATTTGTAACATGCAAAATGCCTTTTAAAGACAAAAATATACATAGTGCTCTCTTTCATTCCAAAAAATAAGACATTCATTAAAAGTGGGACTTGAAAATTATTCAAAATCTCTAATATGGTGTTTATTTTACTTTGCAAAAGTGGTCAGTTCATTAAAACTAGGACTTGGAGAATTTTCAAAATCTCTAATATGGTGTTTATTTTACTTTGCAATGTAGTTGAGTGAAGGCAATGCTAAATGCATTAGCTATAAATGAGGAAGTTTCTTACCTCTATGTACAAGTATGCAACCATTAGAAGATAAAATACCTTACATGCATCCTCATACTAAAACTCTAAATCATCATTTGACATATTGCAATGCAAAGCTAATGTTATGTCACTTCTACTTCAACACCTAAAAGACTTGTACAATGCCTTCACAATCCTTTGGTAAGAAAGTCATATTATAATTTTAAAAAATAATATTCTTTATTGATTTTTCTTCACAAAGTAATCACCTACATAGTTTTGTGACAATTTAGATAACATATTCATATGACTTCTTACGGAAGTACAAAAAGTGCACAATTACAAAGATGTTAGCATAAGGAAGACCATGTGTAGAAATATTGAGAGGTAAGTCCAATATGTCTACAATCACACATTAGAAATGATTATGATTGAGCATGTAACTTCCTACATATCTCTTATGATTAGTAAGTGTATCATATTGAACAAAATACTTTATTAATTTTAAATCATCCATATGATTTAATTATCCATAGTTAATCTTTGCTATGAGTCAAGATGTCAAAGTGTACCCTATTCTAAGGGGATTTAGCAAGCTTTCATTGGGTGTCAATGTGTACCCTATTCTAAGGGGGACTTCACATGAAATAGGTCAAAGTATATTGATAGATTGATAATGTGTACCCTATTCTAAGGGGGCTTGATATGAAATAGGTCAAAGTATATTGACAAAAATCTAAGTACAATATCAAAGTAGTTTTCATGTCAATTTTGAAGTAAAAAATGATAACAACATGATTGATAATCCATATGATTTGATGATATATTGAATCTTGAATTTGAGTCAAATTGTTAAGTGTATTCTATTCTAAGGAGGCGTGACATGAAATAGGTCAAAGTGTATTGATAAAAATCTAAGTACAATGTTAAAGTTTTTTTTGCACGCCAATTTTGAAGTGAAAAATGATAATAACATGATTGATAATCCATGTAGTTTGATTATCCATATTGAAACTTGAATTTGAGTCAAAATGTCAAAGTGTACCCTATTTTAATGGGACTTGGCAAGCTTTCATTGGTATCAATGTATACCCTATTTAGAAATCTAAGCATAATATTAAAGTAAATTTTAAAATACAAATTTTCAAGTAAAAAAAGATATAACATAATTGATCATTTATGCAATTTGATTATTCGTATTGTCTCTTTTGAATTTGAGTCAGGATGTCCAATTGCACCCTACTCTAAGGGGACTTGACAAGCTTTCATTGGGTATCAATGTGTACCCTATTCTAGGGGGGACTATTTTAATGCCAATTTTTCACTAAGTACAATTTTAAGCAAATTTCATGCCAATTTTCACTATTCTCAATGTCAAAGTGGAAATTGATGACAAAACCTACTCATAATGCATCCTAAAAGATTCAAAATATGTCAAAGTGATATTCATACTGTACACCATTGTAAGGTAATGCCACACATTTAGAATGATAAATGACAAAAGGTTTCCATATTGCACCAAAAACCTAACAAAGTGTCAAAGGTGGATTGCAAAGAGGCTACGAAATTTAATTTTGTGGTCTTCAACAATTGGTCCCATGGTCAAACTAACATCATGCATTTAGAATGATAAATAATGAAAAAATTCCACATTGTGCCAAAAACCTAACAAAGGGTCAAAAGTGGATTACAAAGACTAAAAAATGAACAAACTATTAGAGTATTCTTACTAGAAATAACTTAACCATAGAAACATTGGCCATGCTAGGAATGAGACATTTTCCACTTTATCTAAAATGATTTTATGATGAATAAAACTTGTGCTACATGCCAAATTTATCAATAGTTTCTACTCCTACTAAAATTTGACTTTGTTATATTTATGTAAAAAGAAAAGCAACATTTCATTTTACTGATAATATGTCATGCATAATGAGTGAAGAGATCAAAGTGATTGGGGTTGATGATAATCTCCTCAATTCTCCTTTATTTATAATAAAACAAGAGGCTCAATTATTCAAGGGAAACCTAATATCCCATTGAGAAAATGACGTTGTTCATACCTTATAAAATGGATCTCCCAATCAACCTATCAAAAAGACACAATGCAGCCCTCTCTTGATCAAAACCTAATCCTAACAAATGATCATTGATCAGTGGTAAAGACTAGGGTAGGAGAGCCTTCTTCAAAAATATGCATATGAGCATGAAGTTGAGGATATTCTATAAGAAGCACATGGCGAGATTTCTGATGAACACTTTGATAAAACACCATAGCTGGGAGGTTTCTACACTCAGTTATGATGGGTAACCCTATTCAAGGATATGACTTGTTTTGTTAAACACTATGAAAACTACCAAAGAAAAGACAATTGATTTGAAAATACAACATGGAGCTCTTTTTCATTTACCCCCACTAACCCCTTGAGAAGTGGGGTATAGACTTCATGGGACCCATTAGTCTTATTGCCTAGTATTCCCAACCTCACTACATAATTACAACTACCGATTCTATGACCAAATGGAAGGAGGCTAGAACCACTCACAAGAATGATTTTCAAACTATGGAAATTTTCTTAAGGGAGAAATTCATATCATGATTTGGCTGCCACTTTAAGATAGTGATCAAGGAACCCACTTTCTAATGAATAAAGTCATTGAACACCTACTATCCACATTCATGATCCTCCATAAGAAGTCTATTCTATACTATCCTCAAGCAAACAACCAACCAAAATCCACCAATAAGATACTTTTAGTGTCCTAACCAAGTCTTTTTCAGCCTCAAGATTACACACAAATCATAAACTCATAGCCATTCTATGGTCTTATCAAAGAGTCTATTTTACAAGGTGACCACTAGATAGATCCCCTTTAGGTTAACTTATGCAACCATTGTAGTCATGCATGTTAAGTTGATATATCTAGTCTTCATATTGTGGTTCAAGAAATTTAGAAAGGCACTAAGGGTTAGATTGATCACCTCATAGAACTTGAATGACAAAAATTCAGATTTAGGCTGCTCATGTTCTATTGTATTCATGCCCTCCTCAGTGAAAAGGTTTGATGTAAGGTCTAGTTTGATAAGGGCATCAAAGAATGATCCTTCAATAAAGGTGGCCTAGTGCTCTATACTAGATTAAAGGTCATAAAAGGAAACTCAAACTTTGGGGCCTTGGACTCTACCACATCCATGTAATCTCAATAGGATAGTTAATGTGGAGTTTGAAATCTTGGATGGGGACACATCAATAGCAACCATATTAAAAGATACTACTTTTTAGAGAAATATTTGCATAAGCTAACCATAAAGGAGCTCAACATTCCAATCAAATCTATCATGGTAGCAAAACAAACTTGGTATAAGCACATGGAGCAAAAATCTCATCATTACATCCCACATTTTAACAATATTTCTCTCATACCTACAAGCTTCAATTTCATGATATTGGCTATTGATAGAGCAGAGGATTGGAGGATGACCTCATAATATCACACACCTATCTCCGCATCCGATTGGCTACAATGAAAGTTGTAGCCACAGATGCACTCAAAGACAAGGAAAATGGTGTTAATACCCTTTCTTATTATTATTGAAAGGAACTAGATCAACCTCAACTGTAAAAAATCGATGCTAAACTAAGTCCATATGGAAGTATTCCATACTCATTATGGGAAAAATATAAGCTAATGTTAACTATGGAGACTAAAATCATTCTTCTTTCTTTTATGTTTATCCAAATAGAGAAGGGGTTGGAATGAAAATATTATTGGGAAAAACATTCAAATACCTCATGAACTACAATGTCAACTATATTGATGAGCATATTCACTTGTATTTTTTTGATGCAAGGGTCGTTTGAGCTTTCAGTCCCCTTGGGATTTGCCAATAGGGCACATGTAGATCACTATTCCCACCCCACCACCTTGATAGCCACCCATAAAGAACCTTATGGCTCTCCTTAAGCAACTTCTAGGCACCCAAGATCAGAATCAGTAGTCTATAAGCATATATAGTCCATATTCTCAATTACAATGAAAGCCTAAGAACTAGTCCCAATGGGGACCAAAATCTACTCAAGCCATTTGATATTTTCACAAAATAGCTCAAAGGTACAAAGGACCTAAATGGAGGATGCATATGGTGCCTCAATAGATATCCAAGGCCCTAGCATACATATAAGGGTACTATCAAGGTTGTCAATATCTTTGGCTTCTTAAATAATCTAAGTATTAACCCTCAAACGAACGAAGGTGGAAAATCTGAAAAAGCTAAAGCAGAAGACAAAGACAAAGGCCAAGGCAAAGAGAAACGGAAGACAAAGACGCACAAGGAGAAGAGTCCTAAATAAGGGAGAAAGGCGCACAAGGAAAAGCGCAAGTCAAAACTTTTGTAAAAGAGTGCAAGCGCATCATGGTTTAATTCAAGGAGCGCCAGGCTCTCACCCGTGCAATTTGTAAATGTAGACGGGCGGTGGAAAGGAAGCTAGGAAGATAGAAGGACAATGGGAAAAAGGGCCTCTAGGTTACGGCCGGCCATGTAAAAAAGGGGAAAAGGGGATGACCGCCCAAAAGGGATTTAGGGTTTTGTATATAAAGTTGAAAAGTGAATGAGAAGCTCATTCTTGTGTGTGGCCAAAAGTAGCTCTCCTCTTCTTCTTTTTCTTCTTGTTCTTGCTTGCTTGAGCTTGTGCTTGAGAGAGGGAGTGTGAGAGTGTGAGGGAGTGAGTGTGTGAGGGTGAGGGACCGAGGAGGAGAAGCTCTCCATCTTCTCCTCTCTTCTTCTCTTCTCTTCTCTTCTCTTCTCTTGTCTTGCTTGTGGCAATGGAGCTCGGAGTATGGATTTTGGGGATGGATCTTGCTTGAAGCTTGCACTTGGATCGTGGAGCTACCGGAGTGCGCGGGAGAGGAAGTAACTCGATCGGCATGGAGGTAAGCTCACTACACTTGTAGATATGGATGGCGCATCGGTTATGTGAGAGGTAGCCACTAGTGCTCGGCTTGGAATGCTTGAAGCAATAAGCGGTCTGTGGGTCTTGGCGGTTGAGTGAAAGCTCCCGCATTTTGGTTCTGTTTGCCGGGACCAACGGATTCAAGCCTTGAGCGCTTGCGCGCTTCGAATCGAGCATTGAAGTAGGGTTTTCCCCGAACCAGTGCTTGAGATAGGTAGGAAGTGAAGGGGTTGAAGATGGTATTCAATCTCCTTGGCAAGTAGGTTTTTTGCTTTTTTGAGATTTATGTTGTGAGATGGGGTAGTGTAGGTATTTACTTTGTGATTCAGATGCATTTAGGATAGAAAAAGACAAAGAAAAAGAAGCAAACAGTAGGGTTTTCTGTTGCTGTATTACAGGCTAAAAGAGGGAAATAGGGGCACAGATCCTTGGAGTGCCATTTGATTTAAGCACCATAGTGATTCCAGGCATGTCTGGCAATCCCTTGTAGTGTCTTGCACCTATCTGGAAGGCGCGGGACGATTTGGTATAGTAGACATCAGTCTAGAGGCATCGCGTGCAACTCGCGAACCAAGCCGTCCGAGTCCCAGAATCGGACCAGGCCGTCCGAGTCCTAGAATCGGACCACCCAAAATCGGACCAGTCCATAATCGGACACTCATCTGATCGAACCACCCTGTCCATAATCGGACACTCGTCTGATCGAACCACCCTGTCCGATCGGACCACTCGGACCAACCTATCCGATTTTGGAAATCAGACCACTCGGACACCTCGTCCAATAGAGGAAATCGGACCCACCCCTGTCCGAATCATAGAATCGGACCAGTCCTGAATCGGACCACCCTATCCGATCCGATTCCCAGAATCGGACCACTTTAAAAATCGGACCACTTTTTCGATCCGACTCCCAGAATTGGACGTGACCAAAATCGGACCACTGGTCCGATTGGACCAACCCAAAATCGGACGTCCGATTCTGATAATCGGACTCCTGAAAATCGAACATCTGAGAATCGGACCAAAAAAACTGTCAAAATCAGACAGGTATCTAGAACACAAAATTTGACACATCTAAACCCCAAAATTGACCCCAAAGGCTACGTAGAGCTAAAGGCACATCACAGATCCATCACTGGGCTAAAATTTAGAGCACATAGTTCAAAATTTGGCTATAAACGGTCCTCTAAATTGTGCATTGCTTTTACCATAATGGTTCTACGAGCCAGGGGGGACTGCCCCCTCCGGACCCCCGCAGAGGGGGCTCTACCCCCTCCGCACCTCCCCCAAGTAGGTTGGAGAGAAAACGCGCGCTGTGATAGGTCCTCGAAATTAGACCCTAGTGTAGTAATGGCTCTACATGAGCATGCATCCTCACTTGTAAAAGAGCAACCAAAAGCCCATACCCGAACAGAGAGAAACAGAGACCCTAGAACATCAATGGGCCAATCTAGCCATCAAGGGCAAAAAGGCCACACCATGAGAACACAAAGACATTGTGTTCAGACCAGGTCTAGTCAGAGCAAAATGCAACATCAGCAAGCTAAAAATGCCAAGATGACTAGACATGACACTCTTGACGAGAGATGTACCTTGAGCAACACTGCACAGACAACCCAAGACATTGGTGGAGAATCCACGTCTGGTCATGCAAGTGGGGACTCAAGGGGATCTGTCAGAAGGCTTAAATTTACAAGCTAGGACCCGGAAGATGAAGACATAGTACCACTTGCTTATCTTAGGGTCAAACTCACCGCGAAACAAGAGCATACTATCGATGCTCTGATTGATGAAGGAGTAGATTTTAACATCTTGACCTATGAATCATGGACCTACTACGCCAACCAAAGCTCACACCGACTAGTGCAACTCTTAGCCCTTATGGGGGACACCCACAAACACTCATAGGGAAGTGCAAAATCCTTGCGACAATTGAAACGGAAAGCTTGCCTATCCTTTTTCATGTTCCTCCAAATAGTGCTAGCTGCGGGAAAGAAACCCTCCTAGGAAGACCCTTCAAAAGGGCGACCAACTGTGAGGCCGACTATGTAGCACAGAGGATACACCTGACACTACCGGGTGTGAGGATAGCCACAACCTTTAGCAAGGGTGACCTCATCAAACCTCAAGGGAAAGCCAAGGATGGTGCTGACTTAATAGTCAAGCCTACGAATGAGAGCAAGGACTTGTTGGAAAAACTGATACAAGCACAGGTTGAACAACAAGAACCAGTGAGTGAGGCCAGGCCTGAAAAAAGAAGGTCAAGAGACAATGCCAAGGACGGGCTTTGGACTTACAAATATCGTAGAAGACCCCAAAAGAAGCCCAAGCCTTATAGACGTAGGCATCGATGGAGAGTCAATGCAATGCCGCGATGGATATCCAAAGCGTTGCTACGTGCTCAAGGGTATTATGCAGGTAACCAATGGATTTGGGTACCAAAACCCCCTGTTAAACCTCCTTTGTCGACCGAAGGCCAGATCATATCAAGAGTAAAGAGGCGTAGGGGAAACCTAAACGAAAATCCACGTCTCGAACCAATAATATTGGAGTGATTGAGCCCCTCACGATTGAAATCAAGAAGCCAAACATGACCTATCAAAAAGTAGATCCTCAGTCTAGCGGGCTTAGCAAGCAGATATCAGAGGTAACTATCGAGCATGTACAAGGTCCACTAGTGCCCAAGGAGCCTTTGACTTCCCAAGAGGATAATGAGCACCACAAGTACAACATTGCTCATGATAAGGCTGATTGCTCAACAAAGCTAATGACAGAATCATCTAACAATCATGAGTAAATTCTCCAGTCAGTGCCAAGCCCATGTAGGAGTTCCAAATCTCCTACATCCTCTTAACCTAAATGGACACGGGAAGCATGGCAGCAGCAGCCTCTTGCTGCTGCTCAACCTACACAAGTGAATGTGCAAAGGGCAACAAAAGGCATGACCACTTCAGATCTGCCTAAGGACTTGACACTGCAATCCACCAAGGGTAGCCAGCCCACTAAACTAGCTGCTACTACTTCCAATCAAGGATCACAGCAGTCACAGCCCTTGGCTGTGACAATTCCCAACATGTCCTTAGTAGTTTACCTGTGGAGAAGGTGTCACAACCAAATCCCTCGACTACTCCAGCACTTTCAAAGTGCCTAAAGCCTAGGCTGGAGGAGTTAAACACAAGGGAGTTGTCTGAGGAGCTAGACTCTCCGAAAAGGGAGGTAGTTGTACTCTCACAACCTAGCGAGGCTGTTCCGCAGGCCACAACTAGGTCCCATGAGGACACACTAGAGAAGGGAAATGCTAAGGCCCAACCAAGCACATCAGCGGCGGTCAACATAGCCCAAGATCCCGAGCCACTAGATGCACCTGCACTGACCAAGAAAAAGAGGAAAAAACAGTGAAAACAACAACAGTTGCAGGAGGTTGTGGACCCCAAGAACATTGAGACGAAGAGCACCAGAGAGCCGATGAATAAAGCATCGAGTCCATCCACCAATGAACCCACTAATGCCTCTCCTAATAGCGGTGAACCCTCAGACACATCCATGTGCTCTGAAAAACCAAAGAAACCTTTGCCATCAGCAGTTGCTTGAAACACTCTATCCACAGACAATAGAACTCACATTGACCAATCAAGAGTGGATACAACGCTGTTACAACAGGGTGACAAGATCATACCAGTCACACCCAAGGAGAACCATGACGCAATAACGAAGCCTCAAGAGAAACAAGGAAACCCCAAGAGCATGAGCAATCCTAGCATTGACCAATCTTGCTCATACAGGCCTGAACCCCCAGCTATGATAAAGCCTAGGCAAACTCCTAGAACCTTGCATGAGATGGCAACCGAGCAAGCCCTCGTTGAACATAGAAATATCGCAGAATGCTTAGCTGAGTTGGATGCTAACCTCAAGGTGTTCACACGAGTTTACGTCCTTGCAGACGTGGGCACAATCCCCAAGGAGCAGCTTGGAGATTACTTGCCCTTTCCTCTATCTTGGGAAGAGCAAGAACATCTTGACGAGCACTATAACAAGCTCTTACATGAATGCATGCGACTCATCTCTGATGAGGAAGCTAATGAACTGTGCTTAACCGTCACGTTCAATGAAGTGCTCTACCAACCGAATCTCGTAGACCTAGAGCAACTAAAGCGACTATCAGTAGGCCGAAGTCAATTTGAACAGCGTTGGTGTGAAACCCACGTTGTAATGGCCGAACTAGGGGCTAGGATCATGACAGACTCAGAGGAGTGATTGGCCAAATGGCGGTCTCAAAGAGACCCAACCTATGTGGCACCAACTTCCCTTCGAGTGTTGACTGCCATTCGGGGTACGGACTTAACTGGAACTAGCCAAGAGAACACTCTGTTTGATAAGGTTCTCATTGAGGAGGAGTTACATATTGCCAGTAGACTCAGAAAAGGTTCCATGCTACTCGATGTGGCAAAATATCTATCGGTATTGAGTAAGCTGCCACGAATACTAGATGTGTGTGCCATGCTCCAGTACAATCCTGAGTTCTATGATTGGTTTCTATCCTCGTGAGGTGACATGGATTCGTATATATATAGATGTATATATAAACAATGATTTTTGTGTCACCCTGTATAGATACTATCAACACACACAAGCAATGATAGTCAAGCGCAGGGAGAAGAGTTGGGTCTGACAGGCTAAGCCCCTCAGGTCCTCCTCTCATCACACTTTTAAAAGTCGTGTGACCATTCCCACCTCCAAGTGAAGGGCATGCAACCCTCATTACCACCATAGGAAGCCTTGACCAATGACTCTGATGGTGTAGATGGGGTACCGTCCCTTTCTATACACCTTTCCCCCTTTCTAGTCTATCCTTCCGAGGAGGAGCCCTGCCTAAATCCATGACCGCCAGCCGACATAACTCGGCGTGAACCAAGATCTGCTAATTGTAGGAGACTAACTATACATCACGGGGGCCATCCCTCTACAACAAGCACTGCATGCCCCACCCCTCCCCTTCTCATCCTATGTGCTTAATAACCCGCACCATAATTCCCTACATATGAATGGTCTTATCATGTAACAAATCCTAATCCTTGATTTGCATCTTACAGGTCCCCCTACGAGGAAAGCATGGAGAACCAAGGGCAGCTAGCTTGCAAGGACGCTCTTCGCAGCCGACGGGAACATGTAGCACACGCCCCTCCACCAGTGCACTACGTGCCCACTCTTAAAAGATACGCCAAGAAACGCGGCCCCAAGCAACACCGCCCCGGACGAAGGCCGAAGAATCCGCGGGCCAGGGGAACGGACGCTTAGGGAGGCACACAAAATGTGGCAACGCCAGTTGCACAGACCCCCAATGCACGCTCGGGCACCAGGTGCTCACGAAGTGACAAGGCGGCCAGGGATAGGGCACAATTTAATGAATTTTTTAAAGACATTCTGGAAACGGTAGCGGCCTGGGACTACACCATTCATGTCCTGGCCGATATGTTCCCTGCCCAACCCCACGGGAGCCCCGCACCAGTAGAGCCCCAATCACCTGACCACCTAGACTAGCCCCGTCTCGTACAAATAGAGTAGCCCCATGTTGTATAACGGCTTATTAAAAGCTACCTGACCAGGACTCTTTGTCTTCAAATGGTTAAGTGTTGACATGTTCCCCAATTGTACGAACTTTTCATATCTGCGTTTAATGTATTTGACGTCTTTAGCAAAAGAAAAAGTGAATCAAGCGTAGGTGATAAATATTTAAGTCAACACCATAGAATTCAAATAAGTGATGTCTCCTTGCGTTGCACTGGTTTATTATAGTTGCGGCATATGCCATGCATGTACTCTCATGAAGTGACGAGTGGATGCAGGAGGATACAGGTCTTTGTGTAAAAGTGTTCAATGCCCGATCACCGCACGACCATCGGCCCCACAAAGAGCCATGGCAAAGCCACGCTGATGACATTAAAAAATCACCCTTGTAGACAGCCCACATCGCACGGCCCAAAGCATATTCATGGGCTACACTCTCTTTCTAGGTCAAGCTCTATAGTTGGCTCACGACAGTCATTACCTCAATTGTACCAACATCGCGTGTGTCGCAAGGAGGTTTGCAATATCTCAAGCGTATCTCCCCATCTCAACAACTGCTTCTCTAACAATGAGGCTAGGGCACAATCATCACTGTAATATCCATTTCTTGAGCCTTCGAAGCTTGACATTTTCCAACCCATTGAAAGGCTGCTACTAGCCTCAACACATTGTAATGGTTGTACTCAGGCAAGTTCAAAAAAAAAGAAAAAAGAGAGAGAGAACAGAAGGAAAGAAAGAAAGAAAGAAAAAAGCACAAGAAAAAGAAACAAAAAGAAAGAAAGAAAGAAATTAAAAAAAAAAGCACCCACGATCACAGCACACCACTTAGGGGTCCTCAAATTAGGTACATCTAGTGACCTTGGTCGACTGGCTCCGTCCCTAGTCCCCTCGCCTTTTAGCATCACCCACAATTGTTCAGGGCACATCAAGGGCTGGACATACCTAGGGAGCTTGTCTCGTTAGACCTGTCACCTTGACCCACTTGCACAATTCTCTCTTACACTCTGCCTTAGTACCATTGCAATCAGTGGTGGTAAGCACCGCACGATTGGCCATGAAAAGTACACCGTCCTCATCAAGCAAGTCCAATAGCTTCCAGCTATCAAAAGTGCGGTGTCCTTGTATTCAATTATGCTATGTCGTGCAATCACAATGCAAAGGATGTCTCATATACCTTCACATATACTTCTTCTCAACAAGGACAACTTTGCTTCATCCACACATTGTTACAAGAAACTAGCCCACGGTCTTCTAACTACGTAATATCTAAGTATGCACGAGCACTCACATAATATCTGCACCAAAGTATATACACAGTTTGGGTCCTCAAGTGCAGGACAATACTCCAGGATTGCTTAGAGTTCGATCTATCTCCCAAACTAATCAAAATATGTCTTGTGCACGATAAGAAGACTAGCACTACCCCTTAAGGAGAGACCACATGAGAGGTTTTCCAATTGCAGGTATTGAAGACTCCAACGACGGTGTTGTTCGCTCTTCATCAACACTCAACTCTGAATTCCTATCCTTATCACCCTGTAAGCCTGCCAGGAATCGTCACGTGCAGAATCTCCAACAAACCTACACTTGTGCTGGCCATCAAGGAAATCCCCAACACAGAACAACCCTATCAGCAACTCCAAAAACCCTTCCACCTGCCACCTTGGCCACCAACAGGCCCCCAGGACCTTCTTTCACACCACCACCAACACTCCTCCATGGAAACCACAGGCATCCTTGTCACCCACGTCTTCGGTGCATGCTACAGCCTACTACCTACACTGGTGAGTGCCATGGGACTAGCACTCGTCTAGGAGGGGGTTAATGTTAACCCTCAAATGAACGAAGGTGGAAAATCTGGAAAAGCTAAAGTAGAAGACAAAGACAAAGGCCAAGGCAAAGAGAAACGGAAGACAAAGACACACAAGGAGAAGAGTCCTAAATAAGGGAGAAAGGTGCACAAGGAAACACGCAAGTCAAAACTTTTGTAAAAGAGCGCAAGCGCATCATGGTTTAATTCAAGAAGCATCGTGCAATTTGTAAATGTAGACGGGCGGTGAAAAGGAAGCTAGGAAGATAGAAGGACAATGGGAAAAAGTGCCTCTAGGCTACGGCCGGCCATGTAAAAAAGAGGAAAAGGGGATGACCGCCCAAAAGGGATTTAGGGTTTTGTATATAAAGTTGAAAAGTGAATGAGAAGCTCATTCTTGTGTGTGGCCAAAAGTAGCTCTGCTTTTCTTCTTCTTCTTCTTGTTCTTGCTTGCTTGAGCTTGTGCTTGAGAGAGGGAGTGTGAGAGTGTGAGGAAGTATGTGTGTGAGGGTGAGGGACCGAGGAGGAGAAGCTCTCCATCTTCTCCTCTCTTCTTCTCTTCTCTTCTCTTCTCTTGTCTTGCTTGTGGCAATGGAGCTTGGAGTATGGAGCTTGGGGATGGATCTTGCTTGAAGCTTGCACTTGGATCGTGGAGCTATCGTAGTGCGCAGGAGAGGAGGTAACTCGATCGGCATGGAGGTAAGCTCACTACACCTGTAGATATGGATGGCACGTCGGTTAAGTGAGAGGTAGCCATTAGTGCTCGGCTTGGAATGCTTGAAGGAATAAGCGGTCCGTGGGTCTTGGCGGTTGAGTGAAAGCTCCCACATTTTGGTTCCTTTTGCCGGGACCAACAGATTCAAGTCTTGAGCGTTTGCGCGCTTCGAATCGAGCATTGAAGTAGGGTTTTCCCCGAACCAGTGCTTGAGATAGGTAGGAAGTGAAGGGGTTCAAGATGGTATTCAATCTCCTTGGCAAGTAGGTTTTTTTCTTTTTTGAGATTTATGTTGTGAGATGGGGTAGTGTAGGTATTTACTTTGTGATTCGGATGCATTTAGGATAGGAAAAAACAAAGAAAAAGAAGCAAACAATAGGGTTTTCTGTTGTTGTATAATAGGCTAAAAGAGGGAAATAGGGGCACAGATCCTTGGAGTGCCATTTGATTCGAGCACCACAGTGATTCCAGGCATGTCTGGCAATCCCTTGTAGTGTCTTGCACCTATCTGAAAGGCGCGGGACGATTTGGTATAGTAGACGTCAGTCTAGAGGCATCGCGTGCAACTCGCGGACCAAGCCGTCTGAGTCCCAGAATCGGACTAGTCCAGAATCGGACCAGGCCGTCCGAGCCCTAGAATCGGACCACCCAAAATCGGACCAGTCCATAATCGAACACTCGTCTGATGGAACCACCCTATCCATAATCGGACACTCGTCTGATCGAACCACCCTGTCCGATCGGACCACTCGGACCAACCTATCGGATTTTGGAAATCGGACCACTCGGACACCTCGTCCAATAGAGGAAATCGGACCCACCCCTGTCCGAATCATGGAATCGGACCAGTCCTGAATCGGACCACCCTATCCGATCCGATTCCCAGAATCGGACCACTTTAAAAATCGGACCACTTTTTCGATCCGACTCCCAGAATTGGACGTGACCAAAATCGGACCACTGGTCCGATTGGACCAACCCAAAATCGGACGTCCGATTCTGATAATCGGACTCCTGAAAATCGGACATCTGAGAATCGGACCAAAAAAACTGTCAAAATTGGACAAGTATCTAGAACACAAAATTTGACACATCTAAACCCCAAAATTGACCCCAAAGGCTACGTTGAGCTAAAGGCACATCACAGATCCATCACTCGGCTAAAATTTAGAGCACATAGTTCAAAATTTGGCTATAAACGGTCCTCTAAATTGTGCATTGCTTTTACCATAACGGCCCTACGGGCCGGGGGGGACTGCCCCCCCGGACCCCCGCAGAGGGGGCTCTACCCCCTCCGCACCTCCCCCAAGTAGGTTGGAGAGAAAACACGCGCTGTGATAGGTCCTCGAAATTAGACCCTAGTGTAGTAATGGCTCTACATGAGCATGAATCCTCACTTGTAAAAGAGCAACCAAAAGCCCATACCCGAACAGAGAGAAACAGAGACCCTAGCACATCAATGGGCCAATCTAGCCATCAAGGGCAAAAAGGCCACACCAGGAGAACACAAAGACATTGTGTTCAGACCAGGTCTAGTCAGAGCAAAATGCAACATCAACAAGCTAAAAATGCCAAGATGACTAGACATGACACTCTTGACGAGAGATGTACCTTGAGCAACACTGCACAGACAACCCAAGACATTGGTGGAGAATCCACGTCTGGTCATGCAAGTGGGGACTCAAGGGGATCTGTCAGAAGGCTTAAATTTACAAGCCAGGACCCGGAAGATGAAGACATAGTACCACCTGCTTATCTTAGGGTCAAACTCACCACGAAACAAGAGCATACTATCGATGCTCTGATTGATGAAGGAGCAGATTTTAGCATCTTGACCTATGAGTCATGGACCCTACTAGGCCAACCAAAGCTCACACCGACTAGTGCAACTCTTAGCCCTTATGGGGAACACCCACAAACACTCATAGGGAAGTGCAAAATGCTTGCGACAATTGAAACAAAAAGCTTGTCTATCCTATTTCATGTTCCTCCAAATAGTGCTAGCTGCGTGAAAGAAACCCTCCTAGGAAGACCCTTCAAAAGGGCGACCAACTGTGAGGCCGACTATGTAGCACAGAGGATACACCTGACACTACTGGGTGTGAGGATAGCCACAACCTTTAGCAAGGGTGACCTCATCAAACCTTAAGGGAAAGCCAAGAAAGGTGCTGACTTAATAGTCAAGCCTACGAACGAGAGCAAGGACTTGTTGGAAAAACTGATACAAGCACAGGTCGAACAACAAGAACCAGTGAGTGAGGCCAAGCCTGAAAAAAGAAGGTCAAGAGACAATGCCAAGGACGGGCTTTGGACTTACAAATATCGTAGAAGACCCCAAAAGAAGCCCAAGGCTTATAGACGCAGGTATCGATGGAGAGTCAATGCAATGCCGCGATGGATATCCAAAGCGTTGCTACGTGCTCAAGGGTATTATGCAGGTAGCCAATGCATTTGGGTACCAAAACCCCCTGTTAAACCTCCTTTGTCGACCGAAGGCCAGATCGTATCAAGAGTAAAGAGGCATAGGGGAAAACCTAAACGAAAATCCACGTCTCGAACCAATAATATTGGAGTGATTGAGCCCCTCACAATTGAAATTAAGAAGCCAAACATGACCTATCAAAAAGTAGATCCTCAGTCTAGCGGGCTTAGCAAGCAGATATCAGAGGTAACTGTCGAGCGTGTACAAGGTCCACTAGTGCCCAAGGAGCCTTTGACTTCCCAAGAGGATAATGAGCACCATAAGCACAACATTGCTCATGATAAGGCTGATTGCTGAACAAAGCTAATGACAGAATCATCTAACAATCACGAGCAAATTCTCCAGTCAGTGCCAAGCCCATGTAGGAGTTCCAAATCTCCTATATCCTCTTCACCTAAATGGACACGGGAAGCATGGCAGCAGCAGCCTCTTGCTGCTGCTCAACCTACACAAGTGAATGTGCAAAGGGCAACAAAAGGCATGACCACTTCTGATCTGCCGAAGGACTTGACACCGCAATCCACCAAGGGTAGCCAGCCCACTAAACTAGCTGCTACTACTTCCAATCAAGGATCACAGCAGTCACAGCCCGTGGATGTGACAATGCCCAACATGTCCTTAGTAGTTTACCTGTGGAGAAGGTGTCACAACCAAATCCCTCGACTACTCCAGCACTTTCAAAGTGCCTAAAGCCTAGGCTGGAGGAGTTAAACACAAGGGAGTTGGCTTAGGAGCTAGACTCTCCGAAAAGGGAGGTAGTTGTACTCTCACAACCTAGCGAGGCTGTTCCGCAGGCCACAACTAGGTCCCATGAGGACACACTAGAGAAGGGAAATGCTAAGGCCCAACCAAGCACATCAGCGGCGGTCAACATAGCCCAAGATCCCGAGCCACTAGATGCACCTGCACTGACCAAGAAAAAGAGGAAAAAACAGTGAAAACAACAACAGTTGCAGGAGGTTGTGGACCCCAAGAACATTGAGACGAAGAGCACCAGAGAGCCGATGAATAAAGCATCGAGTCCATCCACCAATGAACCCACTAATGCCTCTCCTAATAGCGGTGAACCCTCAGACACATCCATGTGCTCTGAAAAACCAAAGAAACCTTTGCCATCAGCAGTTGCTTGAAACACTCTATCCACAGACAATAGAACTCACATTGACCAATCAAGAGTGGATACAACGCTGTTACAACAGGGTGACAAGATCATACCAGTCACACCCAAGGAGAACCATGACGCAATAACGAAGCCTCAAGAGAAACAAGGAAACCCCAAGAGCATGAGCAATCCTAGCATTGACCAATCTTGCTCATACAGGCCTGAACCCCCAGCTATGATAAAGCCTAGGCAAACTCCTAGAACCTTGCATGAGATGGCAACCGAGCAAGCCCTCGTTGAACATAGAAGTATCGCAGAATGCTTAGCTGAGTTGGATGCTAAGCTCAAGGTGTTCACACGAGTTTACGTCCTTGCAGACGTGGGCACAATCCCCAAGGAGCAGCTTGGAGATTACTTGCCCTTTCCTCTATCTTGGGAAGAGCAAGAACATCTTGACGAGCACTATAACAAGCTCTTACATGAACGCATGCGACTCATATCTGATGAGGAAGCTGATGAACTGTGCTTAACCGTCACGTTCAATGAAGTGCTCTGCCAACCGAATCTTGTAGACCTAGAGCAACTAAAGCGACTGTTAGTAGGCCGAAGTCAATTTGAACAGCGTTGGTGTGAAACCCACGTTGTAATGGCCGAACTAGGGGCTAAGATCATGACAGACTTAGAGGAGCAATTGGCCAAATGGCGGTCTCAAAGAGACCCAACCTATGTGGCACCAACTTCCCTTCGAGTGTTGACTGCCATTCGGGGTATGAACTTAGCGGGAACTAGCCAAGAGAACACTCTGTTTGATAAGGTTCTCATTGAGGAGGAGTTACATATTGCCAGTAGACTTGGACAAGGTTCCATGCTACTCTATGTGGCAAAATATCTATCGGTATTGAGTAAGCTGCCACGAATACTAGATGTGTGTGCCACGCTCCAGTACAATCCTGAGTTCTATGATTGGTTTCTATCCTCGTGAGGTGACATGGATTCGTATATATATAGATGTATATATAAACAATGATTTTTGTGTCACCCTGTATAGATACTATCAACACACACAAGCAATGATAGTCAAGCGCAGGGAGAAGAGTTGGGTCTGACAGGTTAAGCTCCTCAGGTCCTCCTCTCATCACACTTTTAAAAGTCATGTGACCATTCCCACCTCCAAGTGAAGGGCATGCAACCCTCATTACCACCATAGGAAGCCTTGACCAACGACTCTGATAGTGTAGATGGGGTACCATCCCTTTCTATACACCTTTCCCCCTTTCTAGTCTATCCTTCTGAGGAGGAGCCCTGCCTAAATCCATGACCGCGAGCCGACGTAACTCGGCGTGAACCAAGATCTGCTAATTGTAGGAGGCTAAATATACATCACGGGTGCCGTCCCTTTACAACAAGCACTGCATGCCCCACCCCTCCCCTTCTCATCCTATGCCCTTAATAACCCGCACCATAATTCCCTACATATGAATGGTCTTATCATGTAACAAATCCTAATCCTTGATTCGCATCTTATAGGTCCCCCTGCGAGGAAAGCATGGAGAACCAAGGGCAGCTAGCTTGCAAGGACGCTCTTCGCAGCCGACGGGAACATGTAGTACACGCCCCTCCACCAGTGCGCTACGTGCCCACTCTTAAAAGATACGCCAAGAAACGAGGCCCCAAGCAACACCGCCCCGGACAAAGGCCGAAGAATTCGCGGGCCAGGGGAGCGGACGCTCAGGGAGGCACACAAAATGTGGCAATGCCAGTTGCACAGACCCCCAATGCACGCTCGGGCACCAGGTGCTCACGAAGTGACAAGGCGGCCAGGGATAGGGCAGAATTTAATGAATTTTTTAAAGACATTCTGGAAATGGTAGTGGCCTGGGACTACACCATTGATGTCTCGGACGACATGTTCCCTGCCCAACCCCACGGGAGCCCCGCACCAGTAGAGCCCCAATCACCCGACCACCTAGACTAGCCCCGTCTCGTACAAATAGAGTAGCCCCATGTTGTATAACGGCTTATTAAAAGCTACCTGACCAGGACTCTTTGTCTTCAAATGGTTAAGTGTTGACATGTTCCCCAATTGTACGAACTTTTCATATCTGCGTTTAATGTATTTGACGTCTTTAGCAAAAGAAAAAGTGAATCAAGCGCAGGTGATAAATATTTAAGTCAACACCATAGAATTCAAATAAGTGATGTCTCCTTGCGTTGCACTGGTTTATTATAGTTGCGGCATATGCCATGCATGTGCTCTCATGAAGTGACGAGTGGATGCAGGAGGATACAGGTCTTTGTGTAAAAGTGTTCAATGCCCGATCACCGCATGACCACCGACCCCACAAAGAGCCATGGCAAAGCCACGCTGCCGACAGCAAAAAATCACCCTTGTATACAGCCCACATCGCACGGCCCAAAGCATATTCATGGGCTATGCTCTCTTTCTGGGTCAAGCTCTATAGTTGGCTCACGGCAGTCGTTAGCTCAATTGTACCAACATCGCGTGTGTCGCAAGGAGGTTTGCAATATCTCAAGCGTATCTCCCCATCTCAACAACTGCTTCTCTAACAACGAGGCTAGGGCACAATCATCACTATAATATCCATTTCTTGAGCCTTCGAAGCTTGACATTTTCCAACCCATTGAAAGGCTGCTAGCCTCAACATAGTAATGGTTGTACTCAGGCAAGTCCAAAAAAAAAAAGAGAGAGAGAGAGAACAGAAGGAAAGAAAGAAAGAAAGAAAAAAGCACAAGAAAAAGAAACAAAAAGAAAGAAAGAAAGAAAGAAAGAAATTAAAAAAAAAAGCACCCACGATCACAGCACAGCACTTAGGGGTCCTCAAATTAGGTACGTCCAGTGACCTTGGTCGATTGGCTCCGTCTCTAGTCCCCTCGCCCTTTAGCATCACCCACAATTGTTTAGGGCACATCAAGGGCTGGACATACCTAGGGAGCTTGTCTTGTTAGACCTGTCACCTTGACCCACTTGCACAATTCTCTCTTACACTCTGCCTTAGTACCATTGCAATCAGTGGTGGTAAGCACCGCACGATTGGCCATGAAAAGTACACCGTCCTCATCAAGCAAGTCCAATAGCTTCCAGCTACCAAAAGTGCGGTGTCCTTGTATTCAATTATGCTACATCGTGCAGTCATAATGCAAAGGATGTCTCATATACCTTCACATATATTTCTTCTCAACATGGACAACTTTGCTTCATCCACACATTGTTACAAGAAACTAGCCCACGGTCTTCTAACTACGTAATATCTAAGTATGCACGAGCACTCACATAATATCTGCATCGAAGTATATACACGGTTTGGGTTCTCAAGTTTAGGACAATACTTCAGGCTTGCTTAGAGTTCGACCTGTCTCCCAAACTAATCAAAATATGTCTTCTGCACGATAAGAAGACTAGCACTACCCCTTAAGGAGAGACCACATGAGAGGTTTTTCAATTGCAGGTATTGAAGACTCCAACGACGGTGTTGTTCGCTCTTCATCAACACTCAATTCTGAATTCCTATCCTTATCACCCTGTAAGCCTGCCAGGAATCGTCACGTGCAGAATCTCCAACAAAGCTACACTTGTGCTGGCCATCAAGGCAATCCCCAACACAGAACAACCCTATCACCAACTCCAACAACCCTTCCACCTGCCACCTTGGCCACCAATAGGCCCCCAGGACCTTCTTTCACACCACCACCAACACTCCTCCACGGAAACCACAGGCGTCCTTGTCACCCACGTCTTCAGTGCATGCTACAGCCTGCTACCTACATTGGTGAGTGCCATGGGACTGGCACTCGCCTAGGAGGGGGTTAATGTTAACCCTCAAATGAACGAAGGTGGAAAATCTGGAAAAGCTAAAGCAGAAGACAAAGACAAAGGCCAAGGCAAAGAGAAACGGAAGACAAAGACGCACAAGGAGAAGAGTCCTAAATAAGGGAGAAAGGTGCACAAGGAAACGCGCAAGTCAAAACTTTTGTAAAAGAGCGCAAGCACATCATGGTTTAATTCAAGGAGCATCGTGCAATTTGTAAATGTAGACGGGCGGTGGAAAGGAAGCTAGGAAGATAGAAGGACAATGGGAAAAAGTGCCTCTAGGCTACGGCCGGCCATGTAAAAAAGGGGAAAAGGGGATGACTGCCCAAAAGGGATTTAGGGTTTTGTATATAAAGTTGAAAAGTGAATGAGAAGCTCATTCTTGTGTGTGGCCAAAAGTAGCTCTCCTCTTCTTCTTCTTCTTCTTGTTCTTGCTTGCTTGAGCTTGTGCTTGAGAGAGGGAGTGTGAGAGTGTGAGGGAGTGAGTGTGTGAGGGTGAGGGACCGAGGAGGAGAAGCTCTCCATCTTCTCCTCTCTTCTTCTCTTCTCTTCTCTTCTCTTGTCTTGCTTGTGGCAATGGAGCTTGGAGTATGGAGCTTGGGGATGGAGCTTGCTTGAAGCTTGCACTTGGATCGTGGAGCTATCGGAGTGCGCGGGAGAGGAGGTAACTCGATCGGCATGGAGGTAAGCTCACTACACCCGTAGATATGGATGGCGCGTCAATTATGTGAGAGGTAGCCATTAGTGCTCAGCTTGGAACGCTTGAAGCAATAAGCAGTCCGTGGGTCTTGGCAGTTAAGTGAAAGCTCCCACACTAAGCCTAGGTAGTTGTGCCATTGGGAGCCATTGGCCTACATAAGCTAGCATGAACAATGAAAATGGGAGCTACCACAAGATCATCCCCATGCTATTACTCTCTATACAAGAAGCCTAACCACCAAACCCCACAAAAACATCCAACCACCAATTGTAGAAGATATTTGAAACATCACACTTAATGATAGCTACAAGTTTATAATAAATTATAGACCAAAGAATACCTCTGTGAGTTCTTCTACTCCTCACGAGGTGCTAACCAAAATAAATTTCAAATGCTAGGGGACCAAATCATACCATTACCCAATGCCATGAGCATCAGGATGGACACAACAATGTACCTCAGGCCTTACTCAACCTATCTATAGAGAAAGACATTAATACGTCTCCCAATTAAGGGGCCTGCCCTCAATAAATCTTGCCATCATAATTCATAAGCTAACTTGCACCACAAAAGGACCTTCCTTGACATCAAGATACTCAAGAGGGGGAAAAGTAGTATAGAGAAGAAGTAGAAAATTCAAACCCTAGTGAGAACATGGCAATAATCAAAACAAGAAAATGGAAGAATAGGAATTGAGCTCAACTTCATAAGGCTCTAATAAGGGAAAAATCAAAGAGTAGTTAATAATTTTCTAGGGCTTAAACAAGTCATATTTCAAGTCATATTTAGTCTCTATAGGTCATGAGTAGGTCATATACAGAGTACCACAAGGTTTGGAGACCTTAGTTTGGACCTAAGAGGGGTGGATATACCAAAATAGTACTTTAACATGTTGTAGGACTCAATATAATATTAAAAAATAAAAAAATTAATTTAATTTTGAAATGGAATGCTATAGTCCATATTTAAGAGCTATTGGTTAGCTTCATTTTTCATCAAAAAGTTATTGATTCCGGTATCAAAGCAAAAAGTTAGAGCCATTTTAGTGATAGAAGGTCTACTAGGACTGCACTGTAAAAGTGAGAAAAAATGGCTAGAACAAAGGAAAGAACAAGGCTAATGATGATATACAACAACAAATTAAGGAAGCACATGAAGCAATACCTGAAGCATATTATTATGGGGAAGACACAGGGGGATTCACTAGTAGTAATAAGGAGACGTCACCTGAATGCAAGCAATATATGAAAATACCCTTCATCTACCCCCTATTTATGGGACCTTACCTTATAAAATGTACCTTCCTTCCCTTAAATAACCCCCCTCCCTTACACTCACGTGGTATCATACGGTAAACCCTAGTGGACCCCCCGAGGGGGAAGAGTCTTAAGAATATGGTGCATATAGTACTCTCAATGCCACTCTTTGCAACCATGAGACTACTAGACATTCTATCAGACTTATGGAATTAGTCTCTAAACTAGACCAAGTGGTTGAAAAAATGATTTAATCCAACATTCAAACCAAGGAATCCATGGAGTAGATGTCCCACTCCACAAATAATTCCTTGGGAAAAGTTTCCTCTTCTAGGAGAGGTTCAGTAGAACAAAATTAATACTCAAATCTCTATGCTTGTGGTAGCACAAATGGCAAGACAAAGAGAGTAGAGACAAGTGTTCCTTTCAACCACATCAAACAATAATACTGGGCTAGGTATTATTGGGAAGAAGAATATTCTATATACCACTTATGACATTGGGGAACCTTCTTTTAGGACTAATGAGCTTATTTTGAGCGTTCATAGGTCAAATTCTCCTCAAGCACCTAGAAGTCAGCCACATATTCCTCCAGGCAGGTTTCAAACCAATTATCATAGGAGTGCCTCTAATCTTTCAAACCCCATTGATAGTTATAAGGATATGTAGTCCCAAGTAACTAATGGACAACAAGGTTTTGTTGAGAGGGAACTTTGTCATAAGATTATTTTTACCAAATATAGTGGCCATTCATCATCAGCAGTTGAGTTGGAAGAGTGGACTTCAAAGTTAGAATCTTATTTTCACATTTTCCCTAGGTCAAATGACCAAAAGATTCATGTTTCTACACTTCACCTTGAGGTCTTTGCTCATACTTGTGGAGGTACATAAAGAGGGAAATTGAGCAAGTTGATAGCTAGGAGGAATTTAAAGCTAAGATGGCTCAAGCATTCTTCTCTCCCATTGAGAAGAAAAATTTGGCTAGAAGATGGTATCAATTGTGGACCAAAGAAGCATGTTAGTTATTACAGAGGATACCAACCAATTTTTGAATCTTACTATGCATGTAGAGATGGTGAGTAATGATGCAAAGTTTTATAAATACATTTATGGTTTGGAGCATGATTTGTCAACAACTGATGTTATGACCTAGAAACCAACCATACTATTCCAGGCTATTGAGCTAGCAAAGAGATATGCTCATAAGTATAGGAAGGATATTCCTATGCAGACTTCTTTTGGATAGCAAAGGAGTGTTAGTAAATAAGGAAAATTTGGTGGCAATCATAGAGGATCCAATACTTCATTTAGTAGTCCCAAAGTCCCTATATACCATACTTTCAATGCTTTAAGATAACAAAGTGTTTCAAAGTTAGTAGTAAGTATAAAGTAGAACCTAGGCAAGGTGATAATGGACCTAGAAATAGTTTACCAAACAATGGCAAGCTCATACTAATGGATCTTTGTAGAGAGTGCAAAGAGAAGGGTCTATGTTTCAAATGTGGTGAAAAATATGTTTGATCATGCATCTAAGTGCACTTACAAGAATTCCAAAGCCAAAAATTGCAATATGATCGTCTTACAAGATGTGGATGAAGAGGTTATTGAAGAACCAAGTATGAGTGCACAAGTTGAATTTAAAGTGCATAACGAGGATCTTGATCTAGACCACTCTTATGAGCTCGCTAATGGATTTCCATTTGACTTAGGTCGGCATGTTCCCTTTGATATTGGTGGGACAAACTTACCTATTGCCATGGCTACCCTTTGTTCTATTTCCATGGATTCTTGGACAGGTTTTGAGTGTCCTTATGCAATTCATATGAGGGGTATCATTCATGGAAAAGATGTGTTTATCTTGATAGACAGTGGTAGTATACATAGTTCTGTGAATAAGTTAGTCGTGGATAGGTTGCACTATTTTCCCATTGATTTATATCAGCTCATTAGAGTACAAGTAGCTAATTGTGAATAGAAGATCAACACTCAAATGCATCCACCATAGGCTCCCATATAGTTGGCTGAAAATTATGAAGCAAAGGTGAACCTAATTACTTCAAAAATGGGACACATAGATATTGTACTTGGATATGATAGGCTTATGACCTTAGGGAAGATTGCTATGGATTACCCATAGTTATACATGAAGTTTACCATTGATGGACAGCTTATCTATTTACAAGGAATCCCTAGTAAATCTTATTTTCAACTTATCACCATAAAGCAACTCAAGAAGGAGTATAAGAGATACTCTCAAATTTTTATTTTACACCTTAATAAAGAGGTTGAGGATCAATCCGAGAATTTGATTGAGCATCCAACTTTGAAAGATCTACTTGAGAAGTATAAGTATTTATTTAAAGTTTCTACTTCATTACCTCTTAAGAGAGCAATCGATCACCTTATAGATAAGCCACCCTATAAATTTTCTAAATGTGAGTGTGAAGAAGTGGCCAATTAAATCAATGATCTTCTAGAGATTGGGTTTATTGATCCTAGTTATCTACCTTATGCATCTTTAGTCTTATTTGTGAAGAAAAAATATGGATCCTTAAGGATGTGTATCGACTACAAAGATCTAAACAAGATCATAGTGAAGAATATGTATTCAATTCCCAGAGTAGATGATTTACTTTTTGAGATCAAGATATAAGCAAATCTGTATGTGAGAGAGGGATGGATTTAAAACAACCTTTAATATTGATCATGGGTTATGCCATTTCTTGTTGATGCCTTACCAATACTTTGGCTACCTTCCATATCTAATAAATAAGACCTTACAATCTTTCCTCTTTTAGTTTATCCTTATTTTCTTCAATGAAAAAAACTAATTTATAGCAAGAAACTTCAAGATCATTTGTTACATATGACAAAGGTCTTGGATGTATTGATGCATCACAAGCTCTTTGCTAAGGAAAAGAATTGCTCTTTCATGCAAACATAAGTGGAGTACTCAGGCCATATTGTGAGTGAAAGGGATACATGTTGATCCTAAGAAGATGTAGTGTGTTAGAAATTGGCCAACACCTACTACCACTACCTGACTTAGAGGATTTCTTGGTCTATAATCATTCTATCACAAATTTATTAAGTTTATGTGGCTCTAGTAGCTCCTTTGACTGATAGGTTTAAGAAAAAAGCCTTGTTTTGGGATGCACTTGTAGATTCTATAAAATTTTTCTCTTATTCTAAATCTTAACAAATAGTTTCTTTGAAAAAAAGAAAACTCTTATACTTGACTACATTTATAAATTGCTCTACTCATAAAGAAAAAAAAAATCATCCTTATTAGAAATATAAAAATGTACTTAACCTATAGTGATTGAGGTGTGATTGTATTTCTCTATTCTTTGTCTATACAATTGTAAAAAATGCTTTCTATAACTTATTGAAACATAGATTTTAAATCTCTTTTAAAGCTTTATTTAGAATGATGAAGTCTTATTTTAGTAAAAAAACTATTTAAAATTTTCTTAAATGAGAATTCTTTTAAAGAGGAAAAGAATTTTGATTTTATTAATGATTTTAGAGAAAGAAGACATAAAAAATGCTCAATATCACAATTTAGATATTCAAAAAATAGAAAACGAAAAGAATATATTTCTTACTTAGTTGAATTATTATTATTAGAAATATTGAGAGAGAAATTTGACAATAACATCTAACTATTCATTATATATATTTTACAAATCTTTTATTAAGAGTTCTAACCTTAAGGATTACAAGCTTAAGGTAATTATTTTCTTAAATCTAGTAAATACTTGATTCGAGAGTGATGTAATCATTTTTTTAAAGTTTCTTTAAAGTGAATAGTCTTTTACTATGAAGAAATTTTCACTACAAGGGCTCGAAGATATACCAACGGCCATTTCCAACAAAAATTCATAGTGTCATGATCTGTGTCACAAAAAGTGTTAGTGGCATCACTTTGATACCATGTCAAGAATTGTGTGGTGGGGAAACTCGGTTGAGCTACTGTGCCAAACACACACCATACACACAAGGCAAAGCTCAATCAAGAACATAAGAAGAGATATGGAGGCCAAAATATTTCTTGCTAGTTTTTTCTTCTTCCTTTATACACAATACAATGTATACAAAGTATAGATAAGATACAACATAAAGAAAAGTGGCCTAGTGAGTCAAACAATGCATAATTGACTATACTAATCGATTGGATCCATAACTATGCCAGTAGTAGGGTGCAAAAAAATAAATATAATAAGTGATACGTTAGTGGGGCCATGTGAGGATCATAATGACCATTGACATTGTGGGAGCTTTCACTCAACCGCCAAGACCCACGGACCGCTTATTGTTTCAAGCGTTCCAAGCCGAGCACTAATGGCTACCTCTCACATAACTAACCCGCCATCCATATCTACGGGTGTAGTGAGCTTACCTCCGTGCCATTCGAGTTACCTCCTCTCCCGCACACTCCGGTGGCTCCACGATCCAAGTGCAAGCTTCAAGCAAACTCCATCCTCAAGATCCACGCTCCAAGCTCCATTGCCGTGAGCAAGACAAAAGAAGAGAAGAGAAGAGAAGAAGAGAGGAGAAGATGGAGAGCTTCTCCTCCTCGGTCCCTCACCCTCACACACTCACTCCCTCACACTCTCACACTCCCTCTCTCAAGCACAAGCTCAAGCAAGCAAGAACAAGAAGAAGAAGAGGAGGAGGAGAGCTACTTTTGGCCACACACAAGAATGAGCTTCTCATTCACTTTTCAACTTTATATACAAAACCCTAAATCCCTTTTGGGCAGTCATTCCCTTTTCCCCTTTTTACATGGCCGGCCGTAGCCCATGCCCTTTTTCCCATTGTCCTTCTATCTTCCTAGCTTCCTTTCCACTGCCCATCTACATTTACAAATTGCATGGGTGAGAGCCCGGCGCTCTTTTACAAGATTTCAGGGTGCGCCTTTTTATTTTAAAATGCGCCTTTTCCCTTTTGCATTTGCCTTGGACTCTTAAGGTTGCCCTTGCGCCTTTGGCATTTCCTCCTCTTCTTTCTTCAGTCGAGCTACATTTTTTCTGCCTTTGCCATGCGTCTTTTTTATTTCCTTTTACTTTCTTCATGTTGGGGTTAACATTACCCCCCTCCTAGACGAGTGCCAGTCCCATGGCACTCATCGTCGTAGGTAGCAGGCTGTAGCATGCACCGAAGAAGTGGGTGACAAGGACGTCTGTGGTTTCCGTGGAGGAGTGTTGGTGGTGGTGTAGAAGAAGGTCCTAGGGGCCTGTTGGTGGCCAAGGTGGCTGGGGGAAGGTTGTTGGAGTTGGTGGTAGGGCTATTCTGTGTTGGGGATTGCATTGATGGCCAGCACAAGTGTTGGGTTATTGGGGATTCTACTCATGACGAGTCTTTGCGGGCTTGTCGGATGGTAAAGGATAAGCATTCAGAGTTGGGTGTTGATGAGAGCGAATGAAACTTTCGTTGGAGTCTTCAACACCTGCAAGTGAAAACCTCTCATGTGGTCTCTCCCGAAGGCTAGTGCTAGTCTTCTCTATTGTGCACAAGACATAGTGCAATTAGTTTGGGAGACAGGTCAAACTCTAAGCAAGCTGAGAGTACTGTCCTACACTTGAGGACCCAAACTGTGTATATACTTCGGTGCAGGTATTATGTGAGTGCTTGTGCATACTTAGATATTACTTAGTTAGAAGACTGTCGGCCTGGTTCCTTGTATAGCAATGGGTCAGTGAAGCAAGGGATTAAGTTGATGGAATATTTTATCAATGAAGACATGGAGTACACTTGAAGATTGCTTGAGACATCATTATGGTCTTGGCAAGGCCACGTAGCATAATTGAGCTCCTTGATGTCTAGCTCTTGGTAGCTAGTAACTACTTGTAGTGCTTGAAAAGTATGGTGTACTTTTCCATTGTCTTTCATGCCTTGCTTACCACTGTTGATTGTAATGGTATTGAGATGAGTGCAAAGGAATTGTGCAAGTGGTTCAGGGTAATAGGTCTAATGAGGCGAGCTCCCGAGGTATGTCTTGCCCTTGATGTGCCCTGAACAATTGTGGGGGATGTACAAAGGGCTAGGGGATTAGGGATGGAGCCAGTCGACCAAGGTCACTGGACGTACCTAATTTGAGAACCCCTAGGTGGGGTGCTGTGATTGTGTGTGTATTTTTCTTTTTCTTTTCTTTTCTTTTTTCTCTTTTTTTTTCTTTCTCTTTTCTTTTCCTTTTTTTTTTGTTGGTGAAAAAATGAATACAATCAATGCCATACTTTGAGGCTGTTAGCCTTTCATTTGGATTTGAGAAATGTTGGGATCCAAAGGCTATGAAGAATGGATATTACAAAGATGATTGTGTCACCAGCCTTGATGCTAGAGGAACTGTTGTTGACATGAAGGGATATACTTGAGATTTTGCAAACCTCTTTGTAACATGTGAGACATCGAACAATTGAGGTAGCACTTGGAGTGAGCTGTGCATGGACAAGGGTAGAGCATCTTGCGAATTGAATCATGGATGATGAAGAGACGTTTTCCCTTGTTGAGAGCGTGGCTCCTGCCCGAACATAGAGTTTGGCCAAGAAGGAGGAGGTAATCGATGATTATGCTTTGGCCATGCTCAGTCGCGCAATATGTGCTTTTTCTGCAGAGGTGTCCTTGGGTTCTCATCTAGTGGCGTTTCCGTCATGGCTTTTGTTTCTTGGTATTCTTGTCACTTCCTCCATAATGGTTCTTTGTGGGGTTGGTGGTCTTGTGGTGACTTGGATGTTAAACGCTTCTAGACATTGACCTGTGTCATTCTGCATCAACCTGTCACTTCGTGAGAGTACATGCTCACTTGCGTTAAGTACATCGGACCAATGCAATCATGTTAAGACATAATTTTTCAGAATGCTATGATGTCTATTGGGATGCCTATTTCATTGCATGTTACGGTCACATACATTAACGAGAGGTACGAGAATGTGTACAAGTGGGGATCTTGCCCCTTTACTCATCAAAAAACAAAATGTTCTGGCCTGCTGACTTGTCGAGCTACTTGTACATCATAGGGATTTAGTCTATAGGTACGAGGCGAGGTGAGTCCGATTGGCTAGGCGACCCGGGGCGGTGCTAGTGTGGGGCTCCCATGAGGCTAGGCAGGGAATATGTCGGCCGGGACATGAATGGTGTAGTCCCGGGCCACTACCGTTTCCAGAATGTCTTTAAACAATTCATTGAATTCTTCCCTTTCCCGAGCTACCCTTTCTGCCCTTGAGCATCTGGGGCCCAGGCGTGAGTTGGGGGTTCATGCCACTAGTGCTGCCACCTGTTGCGCGTTTTGAGTCTTGGCTCTCTTGACTCGAGGATTCTTTGGCCTTCGCCCTGGACAGTGGCGCTTAGGGCCTCGCTTCTTGGCATACCTCTTGAGGGTGGGCACATACTGCTCCGCTGGAGGGGCACGTGCCACGTGCTCCTGTTGTCTGTGAAGAGCATCTTTGCATGCCAAATGTCCATGGTTCTCCATGTGTTCCATCTAGAAGCCTGCAAGATGCAATCCAAGGGTTAGACCTTGATACAGGATACAACTGTTCACATGGAAGGGATTTTACTGTGGTTTATCAAGCGCCTGTGTGACAAGAAGGGGAGGGGTGAGGCATGCAGTGTTTTGTCGTAAAGGGATGGCCCCCATGATGATGTTCCGTTTGCCTCCAGCCATTAGCCGATATTGGCTTATGCTAAGTTGTGTGGACTGGTTATCATGGAGTGGGATAGGGCACATCCTCGGAAGGGTAGACCAAAACGGGAAGAAGGTGTATAGAAAGGGAATGCACCCTATCTACAACATCAGTGTTGTTGGTCAAGGCCTCCTATGGCGGTAATGTGGGTTGCATGCCCTTCACTTGGAGGTGGGAATGGTCACACAGCTTTTAAATGTGTGATGAGAAGAGGACTTGAGGAGCTTAGCCTGTCAGACCCAACTCTTCTGCCTGCGCTTGACTATCATTGCTTGTGTGTGTTGATATTGTTTATACAAGGTGACACAAGAATCAGTGTTTATTTATATACATATTTATGAATCCATGTCACTTCACGAGGATAAGAACCAAGTGTAGAACTCGGGGTTGTACCGGAGCATGGCACACGCATCCAGTATTCGCGGCAGCTTACTTAATACTGATAGATATTTTGCCATGTTGAGTAGCATGGAACCTTGACCGAATCTAATGGCAATATGTAACTCCTCCTCAGTGAGTACCTTATCAATTAAAGGACCCTGTAGTCTAGTTCCAGCTAAGTCCGTACCCCGAATGTCAGTCAGCACTCGAAGGGAAGTCGGTGTCACATAGGTTGGGTCTCTTTGAGACCGCCATTTGGCCAATCGCTCTTCTGAGACCACCGTCATGATCTGAGCCCCTATTTCGGCCATTACAACGTGGCTTTCGCACCAACGCTGCTCAAATTGACTCTGGCCTGCTGACAGTCGCTTTAGTAGCTCTATGTCTACGAGATTTGGTTGGAAGAGCATTTCATTGAACGTGACGGTTAAGCGCAGTTCGTCGGTCTCCTCGTCAGGGATGAGTCGCATGTGTTCATGCAGGAGCCTGTCGTAGTGCCCATTAAGATGTTCTTGTTCTTCCCATGATAGAGGAAAGGTCAAGTAATCTCCAAGGTGGTCCTTGGGGATTGTGCCCATGTCCGCAAGGACGTAGACACACGTGACCACTTTGAGCTTAGCCTCCAACTTAGTTAAGCATTCTGTGACACTTCTATGTTCAACGAGGGCTTGCTCGGTTGCTATCTCATGCAAAGTTCTAAGAGTTTCCTTAGGCTTTACCATGTCTGGGGGCTCAGGCCTAGATGAGCAAGATTGGTCAACGCTAGGATTTCTTATGCTCTTGGGGTTCTCACATTTCTCTTGAGGTTTTGCTACTATTTTGTCATGGTTCTTCTCGGATGTGACTGATATAGATTTGTCACCCTATAGTGACGACGTTGTATCCACCCTTGATTGGTCAATGCGAATTCTATTCTCAGTGGATAGAGTGCTGCAAGCAACTATTGATGGTAACAGCTGCTTTGATTTTTCAGAACACGCGGATGTGTCTGAGGTTTCACTGCTATTAGGAGAGGCAATTATGGGTTCATTGGTGGATGGACTCAATGCGTTATTCATCGGCTCTCCGGCACTCTTCGTCTCATTGTTCTTGGGGTCCACAACCACCTGTGATTGTTGTTGTCTTCGTTGCTTTCTCCTCTTTTTCTTGGTCAGCGCAGGTGCATCTAATGGCTCAAGACCTTGGGCTAGGTTGATCGCTGATGTGCTTGGTTGGGCCTCAGCATTTCCCTTCTCTAGTGTGTCCTCATGGGACACAGTCGTGGCCTGCTGAATTGCTTTACCAAGCTGTGAGGGCACAATTGCCTCCCTTTTCAGGGAATCTAGCTCTTCAGCCAACTCCCTTGCGTGTAACTCCTCCAGCCCAGGCTTTAGGCACTTTGAAAGCACTGGCGTTGTCGAGGAAGTTGGTTGCGACACCTCCTCCACAGGTAAACTTCTAAGGATATGTTTCACAAGGGGCATTGTCACGGCCAAGGGCTGTGACTGCTGTGATCCCTGATTGGAAGTAGTAGCAACTAGTTTAGTGGGCTAGCTACCCTTGGTGGATTGCGATGTCAAGTCGTTAGGGTGATCAGAAGTGGTTATGTCTTTTGTTGGCCTTTGAGCACTCATCTGTGTAGATCGAACATGAGCAGATCTAGTCACATTAGGTTGCTCATGCATATCCTTGGGTCGAGAGCTACAGATGGAGCCATGTCCCACCTCTTGGACATTTTGAAGCTTAGATGGAGATAGAGATTGGAATTGAGCAGTTTCCCTTGACAACCGCTGTTGTGCTTCCTGTGTCCGTTTGGAAAAAGAGGATGTAGGAGATCTAGGACTCTTAGGTGGACTTGGCACTCGCTGAATGATTTGCTTGAGGCTATTAGACGATTGTGCCATTTGCTTTGTTGAGTGATCAGCCTTGCCTTGAGCAATGTTGTGCCTATGATGCTTGTTCTCCCCTTGTAAAATCAAAGGCACCTTGGGCACTAACAATTTTTGTGCCTGCTCAATGGCTACGTATGACATCTGTCTATTTAGCATGCTAGGCTGGGGCTCTTTCCTTCGAACAATCATGTCTGGTTTCTTGCCTTGAGACCTAGAGTTTCTCTTAGATTTCCTCCTGTCCCATGCTTTTGATGCACTCTGGCCTTCAACTGATAGAGGCGGTTTAGCAAGGGGTTTTGGTACCCAAATCCATTGGTTGCCTGCATAATACCCTTGAGCACGAAGCAACACTTTGGATATCCATCACGGCGTTGTGCTAGCTCTCCATCGATGCCTTCGCCTATAAGGGTTGGGCTTCTTTCGTGGTCTTCTATGATATTTGTGAGTCCAAACCCTGTCCTTGGCCTTGTCTCTTGACCTTCTTGTTTCTGACATGGCCTCACTCACTGGTTCTCGTTGTTCGACCTGTGCTTGTATCAGCTTTTCCAACAAGTCCTTGCCCTCGTTTGTAGGCTTGACTGTTATATCATCACCTTCCTTGCCTTTCCCTTGAGGTTCGATGAGGTCACCCTTGCTAAAGGTGGTGACTATCCTCACACCCGGTAGTGTCAGGTTTATCCTCTATGCTACATAGTCAGCCTCACATTTGGTCGCCCTTTTGAAGGGTCTTCCTAGGAGGGTTTCTTTCATGCAACTAGCACTTTTTGGAGGAACATGAAATAGGATAGGAAAGCTTTCTGTTTCAATTGTCGCAAGGATTTTGCACTTCCCTATGAGTGCTTGTGGGTGTCCCCCATAAGGGCTAAGAGTTGCACTAGTCGGTGTGAGCTCTGGTTGGCCTAGTAGGGTCCATGATTCATAGGTCAAGATGTTAAAATCTGCTCCTTCATCAATCAGAGCATCGATAGTATGCTCTCTTTTCGCGGTGAGTTTGACCCTAAGATAAGCAGGTGGTACTATGTCTTCATCTTCCGGGTCTTGGCTTGTAAATTTAAGCCTTCTGACAGATGCCCTTGATTTCTCAACTGCACGACCAGATGTAGATTCCCCACTCATGTCTTGGATCGTCAGTGCAGTGCTATTCAAGGTACATCTCTCGTCAAGAGTGTCATGTCTAGTCATCTTGGCATTTGTAGCTTGCTGATGTCGCACTCTATTTCGACTAGACGCAGTTTGAACACAATGTACATGTGTTCTTGTGGTGTGGCCTTTTTGCCCTGGATGGCTAGATTGGCCAATTGAGGTTCTAGGGTCTCTATTTGTCTCTATTCGGGTATGGGCTTTTGGCTACTCTTTTGCAAGTGAGAATCCATGCATGTGTAGAGCCATTGCTACACTAGGGTCCAATTTGGAGGTCTTGTCAACAGCGCGCGTTTTCTCTTCCACCTACTCGGGGGAGGTGCGGAGGGGGCAGAGCCCCCTCTGCGGGGGTCTGGGGGGGTCAGACCCCCCCGGCCCGCAGGGCCGTTACGGTAAACACCATTCACAATTTGGAGGACCATTTATAGCCACTTTTTGAACTACTTGTTCTAAGTTTCAGCCTAGTGATGGATATGTGATGTGCCTTTAGCTCTACGTGGTCTTTGGGGTCAACTTTGGGGTTTAGATGCGTCAGAATTTCTGTTCAAGATACCTGTCCGATTTTGACAGTTTTTGGTCCGATTCTAAGATGTGATTTTCAAGAGTCCGATTATCAGAATCGGACGTCCAATTTTGGGTGGGTTCGATCGGACCAGTGGTCCGATTTTGGTCACGTCCGATTCTAGGAGTCGGATAAAAAAGTGGTCCGATTTTCAAAGTGGTCCGATTCTGCGAATCGGATCAGGCAGGGTGGTCCGGTCCGATTCTGAGCTGGTCCGATTCTGGACTGGTCCGAGTGGTCCAATCGGATGGATTGGTCCGAGTGGTCCGATCGGACAGCGTCCGAGTCCGAGCATCTGAGTCGGATGGGTTGGTCCGATTTTGAGTGGTCCGATTCTGGGAATCGGATCGGATAGGGTGGTCCGATTCTAGTAGTTGGATGGGTTGGTCCGATCGGACAGTTGTCCGGGCGTCCGATTCTGGGAATCGAACACTGAGTCAAGTGTTTGAGTTCGCCGGCCCGAACGCACTTTCGAGCACAAATTTGTCCAAAATCTTAAGGTATTGCTTGTTGTAAGCTACAAGATTCCATAGGAATGATGCTGGAGTGATGGGGAAGAGATCTATTTACATGGGATAGCCAATAAACTCCAAAATGCAAATCAACAACGAATCAAACCCTCATGCCCTGTTATGACAGTAGAAACCCTGATGCTTGTTTTTCTTCTTTTTCTTTGTTTTTTCCTACCCTAATGCACCCAATTCATAAAGTAAATATCTACACTACTTCATTCCACAACATAAATCTCAAGAAAGCAACAAACCTACTTGCCAAGGAGATCGAATACCATCTTCAACCCCCTCGCTTCCTACCTATCTACCTCAAGCATTGGTTCGAGGGAAACCCCTTACTTTGATGCTCGATTCGAAGCGCGCAAGCGCTCAAGGCTTGAATCCATTGGTCCCGGCAACGGAACCAAAATGTGGAAGCTTTCACTCAACCGCCAAGACCCACGGACCGCTTATTGTTTCAAGCGTTCCAAGCCGAGCACTAATGGCTACCTCTCACATGACCGACGTGCCATCCATATCTACGGGTGTAGTGAGCTTACCTCCGTGCCGTTCGAGTTACCTCCTCTCCCGCACACTCCGGTGGCTCCACGATCCAAGTGCAAGCTTCAAGCAAGCTCCATCCTCAAGCTCCACGTTCCAAGCCCCATTGCCACGAGCAAGACAAAAGAAGAGAAGAGAAGAGAAGAAGAGAGGAGAAGATGGAGAGCTTCTCCTCCTCGGTCCCTCACCCTCACACACTCACTCCCTCACACTCTCACACTCCCTCTCTCAAGCACAAGCTCAAGCAAGCAAGAAGAAGAAGAGGAGAGCTACTTTTGGCCACACACAAGAATGAGCTTCTCATTCACTTTTCAACTTTATATACAAAACCCTAAATCCCTTTTGGGCGGTCATTCCCTTTTCCCCTTTTTACATGGCCGGCCGTAGCCCATGCCCTTTTTCCCATTGTCCTTCTATCTTCCTAGCTTCCTTTCCACTGCCCATCTACATTTACAAATTGCACGGGTGAGAGCCCGGCGCTCTTTTACAAGATTTCAGGGTGCGCCTTTTTATTTTAAAATGTGCCTTTCCCCTTTTGCATTTGCCTTGGACTCTTAAGGTTGCCCTTGCGCCTTTGGCCTTTCCTCCTTTTCTTTCTTCAGTCGAGCTACCTTTTTTCCGCCTTTGCCATGCGTCTTTTTTATTTCCTTTTGCTTTCTTCGTGTTGGGGTTAACAGACATGCTAAGTTTAGACATGGGGACCCATCTAACTAGGTGGTGTATCATCAATGTTTGTATGTGTTGATCTTGCCATCTCAACAGCAGTGGTGGCCACTAATGCCAACATCCATATCTCTTGGAATCTTGCAAGAGCTATTGGAGTCCTTCTAGGAAAATATGCACAATGCCTAGGACCAAGTAGTGCAATGAGTTTGGGTTGCCCTAGTGGATCTATGTTTTGAGCTGTTGCCTCTACTTGTGTTTTGAGCTATTGCCTCTACCACTTTATGATGATGATTTGAATGTAGATGTAGAGTTCCAATATTTGATGTAGCTATTGCATCTACCACTTTATGATAATGATTTGAATGTAGATGTAGAGTTCCAATATTTGCCTCTACTTGTGTTTTGAGCTATTGCCTCTACCACTTTATGATGATGATTTGAATGTAGATGTAGAGTTCCAATATTTGATGTAGCTAATGCTGGTTTCCCCTTCTTAGTTGGTCACTACTCACAAGATAGGTGCTTTGTCTACTTTGGCCCCTATCACCTCTCCTTTTGCAGCAAGTTTGGTGCAAAATCCAACAAGATGCAAAGATCCCCTCCACAAACTATGTTCCCCAATATGTGCTTGTAGAGCTCAGCAAGGAAAATAGCAATCCTGATGCCCATTTTAGTTGCCAATAGATATTTTAGACTATAGTAAGGTGGGCCTAAAGCTTATCTTGATCTATGGAGATGAGAAGGAGCATGCCTTGCGAGTACCAAGCATAGAAACGTGTAACTCTAATGCCAGCATCCTTAGGTAAAGGAAAGGAATCGATGAAAGAGGAGGCCATTCCCTTTAGTTTGAAGCATTGCAAAAACTTCTTGTCCAAGTCTTCTTTGACTTTTCAACTGTGGCACTTCCTCTAAGAACCCCAACTAGCTTCTACTTGTGGAACACTATCAAGCTCTTGAGAGCAATAGAGGGATGTTGCCTTGGAGTGTGTTGAGGTGCTTTAGAATTATCATTGCCAAATTTTGGCAAATGTAGAGGCAAAAGAAAAATATCTATGGAATCATGTCCCATCATCTATTTGAAAGACCCTAGAGCGAATGATTTAGAATGGTGCCATGCCTTTCTTTGCTTTGCCTCACCTGGTCTTGTCAACTCTTGTACCAACAAGTCCTTGCACTAGAGCTCAAGCAGCCTCTACTAAGTGCACAGTGTAGAAGAGGTGCACAGTGTAGAAGAAGCTTGCTATGGATCACAAAGACCAATGGCATCATAAGATTGCGCCTTACAATATTAAGTTGTGCTCTAAGGTGGAGCAACTCAAAGGAAAACTTAGGGATTCTAGATAAGCATCCAAGGGTTGGTTCAATTGATGATAGAATTTTGGCACTTGTTAGGTAGTATCCATAGTTGGTGTATATTTTTGAAGTGTCACCAAACAAGAATAATAGGCCTCAAAATTGAGTCCTAGTTGGCACAAGGTAAATAACTCATTTATCTTCATGGTGTGGTAAGTCAATAGAAGATATCTCCTTTGAACTACTTCCTTTAGCTACTCCTTAAGTGGTGGCTAGTTCAAATATTCCTTCATCCTTACACCACTCTTTTTGCCATGACCAAGCTTAATCAAGCAACTTAAAACTGGAGAATCATGGCTTGGTTTGTAAAACTAGTCCCCACAACTAGGAAGTAGCCTTCAATTGTCTCTATCCACACTTCTGCATCCATTTTCACACCTCTTCCTTTCCCGTTAAACTTTAATAGTTTGACTTGGTTCTCTTGAACTTCAAGACCGTTTGCAAATGTGATACCTGGGTTTGAAAATACGGTGAGTTAAATTTTTTCACAAATTATTTAAGTCTTCATTCATGTTTAAAAATATGGTGAAAGACACAAATAATTTATATCAAGGAAATTGGATCCTTGCATAATTTGTTATGCAATTTGGAAAGAAAAGGCGAGACATCTTTACTATTCATCATATGCCATAGGTGAAAGGAAGTACATCAAGTAAATATTATTTTAATCTACTAAGAATTTTTGTTACAATATTTCTATTCGTGGGATTTGGTTACATCAGTAATTAGGTTAGAGGCTTAGCAAATATATTTAAGATTCTACACTTAAGGGAAAGATCTTGAAAGCCATCTTTTTAACAATTATTGTGGCATGAGTATCCTAAAATGGCAGCACCCTTGTGTAGGATAATACTGTGAGCACTTGGTCATAGAGATAGTGGTTTTGACCAATGCCTATGTTGAGAATATGATTTAGGTGCGATTCCTACAAGATGAATAACTTGAAAACTTTAGGATCTTCCATCCATTTGATCCTTTCTGAGATTATTTTGTAAATAAGAAAGTCCATTGGCATTTATGAAGTAGTAAGCTCAACTTTACATCCATTTTTTCTCACAATATAGTGAGAAAGGATAATACATATGCTCTAAGAGTCTCATGAAGTGATCCTGCCATTCAAAATCAAGAGAATGCATTGCAAAGTTAAATGTTACTCGAGATACAATGAATTTTTATCAATCTTTGTCATTTTGAAAAGAGATCCCACTATTCATACATGAAACACTTTTGCACTCAATTTTTCCTTAAATAATGGTATGGAACAACCTTCCCATATGTTAATTCAATTTTGCTTTGATACTATATATAATGTTTCGATTGAAAGAGCCTTAAGTGGCATGATTTTTGGTGGTCCATCAAGAGGTATTTCTAAGTGATATTGTTTGGCACTTACCATGGATTTTGTCACCTAGACTGTGATTTGGGTTTATCTTGCATGAAAGATTGTAGCCGTTCCCATAAGGGTTGACCTAGGGTGGGTCCTTAAAAAGAGGTAAGGTTACCTGGCAAACTTTGAGCATTTTCTTTGCACAAATCCACTAAATCAAAGTGGATCCATGTCACACTTTCTTCAAAGAGATTGAGAAATGAGGGGGAGCTTCTCAAAGTGTACCGACCCTTCTACCCACCATAAGACAAGGTCTCACTCAACCTAATCCTATAAAACAAGAGAGATCGAGTCGAGAAATATAGTAATTTTCTAGGACAGTCATCATCAAACTCTTTTCTAGATCATCTAAAGCCAACATCTCGAAGGAAAAATCTTGGCTTATTGAGACCACCCATCCTTAGGAACGATGATCATTCACTTTCCTCGATGGTGTATTTTAGTTAGCTAATCAACCCAACACATGTATGCTTGATACAAGAAGCTTTCTTGATTAACTACTAAATATCAATTTCTTCATGTAGTTTATTGCATTAACTCAAAGATAGTATCAAAAAATATTGTAAAAATATTTTCAAGCAATAAATTTATCCACATATTCTCTAAGGTATGATGTCATATTGGCATTTTGCCCCATAACCAGGATACGTACCCAAAGCACTTGGATACTTATGTCCAATTCTCATGGTACACAACCTACTAATCCTACCCTTATCTAGCACCATGGCCTTCTAAGAAGATTATCCTAGGCTTATAGGGGTTAGGTGGGCAGTCCTCAACGCCCAAGAGATTTACAAACCCTAGTACCTTGTTGCCTCCTAACATATTCTCTACAAAGAGACCTCTTACATTTGGGGTTAGTCGTAGCACCGCATGTGGCCAAACTAGCCGCTTGGTGAAGGGCTTATGTGACTAGCCTTAGGGGAGGCATACATGCAACCATAATCTTGCCCATGAGGACCCAATATGTCTTTTCCAAAGTACACAAACAAGGTAAACCAACCTCCCTTTAGCTAGGAAAAACCATCTCTTTTCCAACCAACAAGTCTTATCTTAAACCCCATGTTAACAAAACAATCTTCTTCGAAATTCCACAAGGGAAAATACAACTCATAACATATTCCTTCTAAAAACTATTATTGTTTAAGGATTCAAATATAAATTTTGATACATAGAGGTTGTTGATCTATAAGTTTTCATGTATGTTTAGATCTAGGTAGCCTCTATATGCATCTTTCATTCTAGGGCTTTCTAAGTTCCATTTGACCTTTGAAGTAAATCTAGAGTTTAGTCCTCTATTAGTTGTATCATGTAATTTAGAAGTAAGTGATCATTCAAGTAGATCATACTATTAATCATGCTAGTCTAGCTTTTCTTTTGTCAAAAGTAGCTTACCTTCAACTATTAGATCTCTTATCCTTCTAAGTATTTTCTTTCGTAAAGAGAAGTCTAGATTTATAAGAGGCACCTAAGAGGCTTGCATCATGACTGTGAATTTCTCCTCCTTTTTTGATCCCTTGAAGCATCTTCTAGTGTGTACAATATTTGTTTAGGGAAAGAGTGATTCTTAAGGAGTAGAGGGATGATGCATTTGCATAATAGAAAGGGGAAAGTAAGGAATATCAAGGAGGAGAAAAAGGGATGAAACTAATGTTAGTCTTCTCATCCTTCTTTTGACTAGCTCTTCTCTATCTTGACCTTCTCTATCCTTCCTTTCACGATACTTTCTATCTCTCCCCCTTTGTATATTCCTCTCTTCACCCTTCTATATTTCCTCTCTCTCTCTCTCTCTCTCTCTCTCTCTCTCTCTCTCTCTCTCTCTCTCTCTCTCTCTCTCTCTCTCTCTCTCTCTCTCTCTCTCTCTCTCTCTCTCTCTCTCTCTCTCTCTCTCTCTCGCATCAAGAATCAAGATCAATCTACTCTACCAACTCTTTGGCTACTATAGGTTAACTATATGTCATACGTGGTCAATAAGTGAGTCGGTAATTATGTTCACTAGTGAGACATAGATTATCTTCAGTATTGTAGTGTTTGATGGTGGTGTGTGAGACATGTTTAACATGGTATCAAAGCAGGTATCCAAGTGAGCTCAAGTGTAAATCCTAAGTTGATCTAATTTGTAGACAAGAGAGAAATTTCTCTATAAAAAACAGGAAGCCATGTCCTTGCTACCTAAGGCCTATTGAGGCATTAAAAGGGGGTTCAATATCTCACAGTCTTAACACAAAAGGCATGCCTCTCACTTTCTACTGAGTAGGTTGACTTCGCTCCTTTAGGGGAATAGTCTCATTTCTTCCATGCTGAGCATAGACCCTAATTTTATTGATTGCAAATCTTTCAATGTACCAAGGTCTATCTCTATCACATCCGCATCTTTGATTCTATCCTAACCTTCTATAGGCTCATTCAAATTTATCTGGTAAACATATTTCATAGTAGACTCCTCTCTTGATTCATCCTTGTGATGAAGTCTCACTAGGAAAAGGTCTCTCTAGTGCATCTAATTCCACTAAGGATATGGGTGCACTCTTGCTTTGAGGTGGTTTTCGGTAAGCATAAATCATAACTCATTTAGTGACTTTTCCAAAAGATCAAATGACTAGCTGGTATGTCAACTTAATAGTCAAATTGCAAAATCCATGGCCTTCCTAATAGCACTTGGTATCTTGGTTGCCCTACAAATCTAATGATCCTATAGTCCAGGGGGAAGGGCATGAAATGAGATTTTTGAGCGAGCATTTAAGTGATCTTTTCTAGGAAACCTCCATTTCTTGTTCCACATATTCCACATATTCTTCCTATTCTCTTGTGCACATATCAAGCACCACTACCGCCCCTACTGCCACCACCATCTCCACCACCACCATCTCCACCACCACTATTGATGCTACCCTATCGCCTCCATTGCTATTGTCATTACCACCTCCACTACTTCCACCACTACCATCCCCTCCCATGTTTCTCCCCCCATGTTAATTAAGCTCTCTCTCTCTCTCTCTCTCTCTCTCTCTCTCTCTCTCTCTCTCTCTCTCTCTCTCTCTCTCTCTCTCTCTATTGCCAACTTCTCGCTTCTCCCTCTCTTACACTCACCTTCTCTCTCACTTGCTCTCTCTCTCCTTGTGTCACTCACAAATACATATATACCCACTCTCTCTCTATCCGTCTTTCCTTTCCTCCTCTCTCTCTCTCTCTCTAAAATATAACAACTAAATAAAGCAACTAATGAATATTAGATCAGAGAGTACTAGACCAAATAAGAATCTCCTCTCTTTCTCCCCCTCTTACACACACACACACACACACACACACACACACACACACACACACTCTCTCTCTCTCTCTCTCTCTCTCTCTCTCTCTCTCTCTCTCTCTCTCTCTCTCTCTCTCTCTCTCTCTCTCTCGTGTGCTCACAAAGACACACACACACACACACACACACACACTCTCTCTCTCTCTCTAAATTAGCAACTTCTCTCTCTCTCCCCCCTCTTAATTTGAAAAGGGTCATCCATCCGTTTTTAACAACACTCTTATTATTACAAGGGTCAAGGGTTTGCATGAGGTAAATTATCTTAAGTACTTTTAGTTGTTAATGTTAGGACAAAAAGAATACCACTTTGTTATCCCACATGAATATATACATTCACGTACCTCTCACTTTTATGTGCATGATTGATATTATATCCTGATATATCACTTCCATTGTGCACACATAAGAAAAACTACACATCACATGTTCTTGCTACTTTCAATCGAGCATTATTGTGTAGACTTACTACAAGAGGATAGGGTATTAGATAGTTTGTTACACTCACTGCAGTAATGTGCGATACCTATTGTTTTTCACTTTGTTTGAATAGTTAATATTGAGACAACGATATTACATCATTGTTACTCAATCCACTGTGTACATATACATTCACATGTATGCATGTTTCTACACTCCACCATTCCCTAGATATTTTGCACATGCTCTATTTACACATCTTGTAGTATTGTAATTGAGTGAATGCCTATACAGAATCTCCTTTACTTGCACATTCCTCTCTTTCTCCTCTTCCCTCTCATCCTCATTTTATTGTGCTTGTAAATAAAAAGAATCTAATAATTCTGAAAGTACATATTCATCATGCACACCACATATCAATTGAGTTCCATTGCAGGGGGTGGAATTGGTGATCCCTAATAAATTCTAGGATTGAACCAATGGAAGCATGCTAGCTCGATCAAGTAGGGAAGCATGTGCTCTAGAAGGATTGTGTCCATGGGGTTTCCCTCAAATGGAGGTGGGCATATAAAGTGTTGGGTGGGTTCATCTACATCTTCTCCATGCTGTCATCCACAAATAGTGTTGTGTTTGGTGGGCTAAAGTGCGGCCTATCAATGCCATCAAAACATTTCACGAAAAGGGGTTTTTTGTAAATCCTTCCAAAAAACGTTTTTATGGGAGTTTCTCTACACTTTCCTTGTCCATATTGGAATACAAAGGTTGGTGCTTGCTTTGATGACTTCACACATTCACTTTTAACTCCGGGGGTCCACTAGGGTTTACCGTATGGTATCACATGAGTGTAAGGGAGGGGGTTATTTAAGGGAATGAAAGTACATTTTATAAGGTAAGTTCCCATAAATAGGGGGTAGATAAGGGGTATTTTCATATATTTCTTGCATGTAGGTGACGTCTCCTTATTACTACTGGTGAATCCCCCATGACTTCTAACCAATTGGAGTATCTCACTTAAGTTGTCTTCCTTCATGGAGCTCTAGATGGCAATGTCAAACAATGTAGATATTTCCTTTTAAAAATCTAGCGAGCCCTAGCCGCAAAATCACCCAATACCTACCCACTTCTAGGGGCTTCACTGGTAACGATCCCTTTTTCTTTGGCTGCCTATGTAGAAGCACCCCATTCATATCGAACACGATTAATTTTTGAGTTGTGGGAGGTAGTTGTACTTGCACATGTGGAAGGGTAAGCACCCATGTAGTGGTATGACAAAGAAGAACACTACATTACAATTAGATATTGTAGAAGTTTATGTAAACATGTTACCTTTGCCCTTAGATATCTTCCATCTTCGGAGAAGCGATACATACATGCAATCAGTCTATTGGAATTTAGCGCTACAGATGCAAAGTCACCACATCTTGCATTGCAATCTAAAATGGTGTCCCCTTATTTTGTGTATATTTGCAATCCAAAAAGCCCTATCATGTTGCATGCCATCTACAGTATCTGGTAGTCATATAACGGATTAGGAATCTACTAAATGTTTACAAAACATATACTTGATAGTTTAACAACATTGGATCTCATATTGACCTCTCATTGGAGATCTTGATGCATCTCGCACCCACTCATTCGCCATAATGACATCTTTTGTGAACTCCAGAGGGATGACTCCATTGTAAGCAATATCTGAATGCATGTACGCTAGAATATATAGCACATGTACCTACATTTAAAGATTGAAATACTACTTTTAGTAATTATACTCACTAAATGGAGCCAACAAGTGTGATACATAAACAATATCCAGCATGAGCATATCATGACTTTAAAACTCTCACCTCTCTACCTACAATGACACATATAGGCGTCTCGCAATGAACAACCTATGCCATGCATAAGGCCCAACACTTCTGCCCTGACTCCATCCGTCGGTGTCCATCCTCCACAACTTGCTTGACAAGCTCTACCATGGAGTGTCTTGTGGCAAGGAAAAGTAACATCCCTGCATCCTTGAGAATAGATACATGGCATCGACTAACTCTACCACAGTATGGGAGTTACATGACAAAATTCCATCCCCTAATCCATGCACAACACTAACTTCAGGGAGACCAACCACCATGATATCACATGCTGTGTTTGTGGTTTCTTCGTCAACCTCGACCATCATTTTGGTTGACCTCCTCCAATGCCTCTACCAATCGAGAGAATGCCTCACTTGGCTGATCATTTCTCAATGCATATTTAATCTCGAATGGGTCGCAGGGAGTAGTATGCCACTTCACCTTCATCATCATAGTGGCATGGGAGACAACAACTTGCAAGGGGTCTTGAATGGGGCTTTCAATATTGTGGACCTCTGCACATTGACTCCTCAATTAGTAACATATTCTTCTTACTGAATGTTAACGATAGATAATATTCTTCTTACATGTTTGTTTACCTACATGTGTGGTTGGAACATCTTGCACCATTGTAGCTTCATGGGAGATGATGTCTTGCAAGTGGACTTCTACGTGACTTTCAGTATGGGCCTCTGCATAATAAATTCATAATTAGCAACATATTTTTTGTTAAAATGTTATTGTAGATAGTATTATTGAGACACGTTAGTTCACTAGTGTCTATGGTGGCTGGCACATCCTCCAGCATTATAGGTTGAAAATAAAAAATTATATCCCCCTCTACAAAAATACATACAATTCTTATTGGCATTGTATTGCGGGAAAAAAAAACCATGAGTTTCGCTTGTTTACCGGTAGCTGCCAGGTCCCCTAGCACGGTTGGGTCCATGTTCTTGCAAGCTTACCATCTTGGTGCTCTATAATAGGTGTGTCAAATCCATGTGATGCCTCACTACTTCTCGTCATTGTTGTGCATCTCTCTATAGCAGCGTGTAAGGTAACACTCTCCACTGCAAGATCTGGAAGAACTTGTTGTATCCTTCTACCCATGCCAATGTTGCGGACCTCCTCGGTGATGCCTTCAATTGCAATCTGCTCTTCAGTGGTATCAACAAAGGGGCCTACATGGTTTGGTGGTTAGGATTCATATTCAAGGAAATATTTTCACTGGAGGGACACAAGAGATGTCTTGAACATAGTACTTAAAAACATCAAATCTTTTAGGTGTGGAGAAACCAAATTAATTGATGATAAGGGCCAATCTTTACTTGGCCTCTCTTCAATGATATTGGATGTGCACTTGCTCTTCTATTTTTTTTTAAATAGTAACTGCACTACTAGTATCAGTTTCCTGTGAACCCATCATAGTCTCTTCATTAGGAGATAACAAAGTGCAATATACTCCTAAAAATGCAACTCATTTCACTTACCATGCCTCTGGATCCTTGTGTCTCTTGTGTTTTTATTTTCCTTAAGTATTTTTTGTACAAACTTCTCTTATTGGAGGGGTATTCACCTTCTAGATAGTTGAGGAAAATAGGGCATCTTTGATATACCTCCTCATCCTACTCTTGCTCTATCTAGTAATCCTCATACATGCACTGAGCCTCTCGCACGTTTGCCCAGTCCTCACATTCTCTTGGCAAAGTTTGTATAGCCCTCCTCTCCATCTGTCCGCTGCCCGTATGTCATGAACTTGACTTGCAAAGTTACCATTACAAATCTTGAATGGATTGACAAGATAGCACCACAAATATGCTACTAAAGAAGGATATTGTGAACTACCTGTACAGAAGCCTCCATGCTACCAACTTCATTGACTTCTGTGACTCTATATCTTCATCTAGCTTGAAATCATCAAAGATAGTGTAAAACATTTACTCTCTATGTTTTCTCTTTATCTCCCGGGTGTATTAGAAGAACAAATCATGTTCCACTCGAATGTTATAGTAGTCCCCCCAACTCAAAAGCAATCTCTTTTCATGGTCTTGCAACATGGCCCAAAATGTCTCTTGTCTTACCCAGCTCTGAAATGGTGCATTTCCATCTACTCGATATCAAAGATATGCCATTTAATACCAAATTTTCAAACTTATGATGCACATAATTTAGATGAACAAGAATAACCTATGTTCAAGCGTGCCCATCAATGTCCGGATTTTCCTGTTAGAACTCTCCATGGCCTTCAATATCCTTACACAATTTGTCTCGTTTTAGCTTTGAGGATACCAATGTGTATACTTTATCCTCGTTCAATACACCCCCCCGTCTTGGAGCCCCACTCCAAGCATGAGAGAGTTCTACATTGACAAAAATATTATTACTTTGGACCAATGTAGTATAAGTACATATAGAGGGAAGGTACAAAAATATTATTACTCTTAGCAGATTTCTAGTTTTCTTGGCAATATTTTCATTGACACTATAGTACGCCTTGCCCCACTTAGTTCTAAACTCAAAGTCGGAGAGCTATGTCTGTTTCTTTTCGATCAGTCACACTGCCATATTATACTCGTCTTGCACTTGGTAATTAGGGACAACATCATTGCATCAGGAAAAAATGCATAAGGAAAAACATTGTTAAGATAGCTTGAAGAACTACCTACCTTCCACATAACGTGGGCCAATGCAATCAAATGGTGCCTTATACCATGCGGGAATGGGCGTCGGATTTCAGTGCACTTGCACCCATGCCTTTGCCTCATCAGTTAGCTTGTCAAAAATAATTGTATGGTTAGCTTGCCCTAGCATCCTTTCTTCACAAACAAGTCCTGGATACGAGGTATGGACAACCCCCTTTTGTGCTAGCCTGTGTACATTCTATATTAGGATCTCATGAATATGGTCCATTGCATACCTATTTGTACGAGAAATAGCTATCAAAATCTCCCCCTCTACCACACTTGTCACTTTCACAAGGCGACAATCAACGCGCACATGTTGCCTCATCTTATTTGGAAAGGCTGTTGCAAATAGTGAAATATGTTAAGGATGATGTAAGAAACAAACACATTGCAGAATGTTAAGGTCCTATGGTTTAGGGCCACTCACATGTGCGTATCTCATTCATCCATGATATGAGCCCATGGTTACCATCCCAAACATAAAACATGCAATTTGACAAAAAGGCCCAATCGGTGCCGCCAATTTCTACATCAAAGTCCTCATGCTTCTTTAGCCAATGGGGGTCCCACTTAGTTCTAATCATATCATCAACCTCCTTGCACTGGTGTCTTGGAGTCTATAATGACACTATGAATATGCCCATCCCTCTAATGTACCCGTTGCTAAAAAAGGTTTTCAAGAGTTTCTTGTACCTCGATGTGACTTGTCTAATTGTAGGCATGGAAACCAAATGATATAATTGGGATGGGTGGAAAAGGGGTGGATGTTCACATCTGAATGAGACAATGAAGCAATTAATGTCCAATCAACGTAGAGAAATAAAAACCATAATCTAAATCATATTTCCATCTCTTACAAGCACTCATCGTCAATGTTTCCAACTGATCTTCTATACATGCTTGCATAATACGTTTATCACAAGTGATTGTGAGAGAGGTCTTATCAAGGCATCTGTCATGCGCTCCTTTTTGGTTCTTTGTGTTTGTTCTTCTTGGGTTGCGTACAGCCATGCCCTTGCTGTGCACTAAAGGACTCGATGCTTTGATGGTCATTTCTTTCCTCGTCAGTATCACTCTCCGATAGTATGAGCTTTCTCTTGCCCTTCCTTGCCTACGTCATCGAAGCGTGCCCACCTTCTCCTTATGTCACTCCTTCCCCACATGCAATTGCAATGGTTGCTTGTAGCTCAATGGAAGTCAATGATCGTGTTTGTGTTACTCTTTCTCTTGCTCTTGGAGGGCAACTCCCCCTTGTGATTGCATGTTGTCGGTGACAATAGCTTATCATCCTACTGTAGATCATGGAGGCAAGTCAGAGTCCTTGGGAGACTCGTCTGGTTGTCGCTCTCTTTCCTGCAAACAATGATCCGAAATAGGATAAGAGAGGGAGATAGAGAAATTGTAAAAAAAATCAAGAGAGGAGCTGCTTACCGTTTGTTCCATTGGCCATTGCACAATTGTGTTTTCCTCTATGTCAATCTCAGTATTGCCTTTGCCATGCGCCTTCACACCCCTCTAATGCATGATGGTTATAAGAACTCCCACTAGTTTAGGGAGCAAGCTCGATAAGGGAAACGTTTGTCGAATTAAACCTTTTGCAATCCTTTCATTGCCCTCGTAAAGGGTGTCATTATCTTGTATTTTGAAATGAGATTTGGCCATGATGGAGGGCCTTATGGTTACTTCTTACAGATATATTGCTTCCTCAATTTCTTGCAAATGAAATACCAATTGAGAGAGAGAGAGAGAGAGAGAGAGAGAGAGAGAGAGAGAGAGAGAGAGAGAGAGAGGGAGGGAGGAAGATGTGACATTGGGATAAGAGAGTAAGCAATAAAGAGAGAGAGTGAGAGGTAGATATAGGGAGAGGGAGCGAGAGCGAGAGCGAAAGAGAGAGATACTTTTCTAGATAGTAGATCTTTATACTTCTAGAAGCATAATATGAGATAGTCATACAAAGTAGAAGATTATATACACTCATTCAAATATTGCTTTATTAACTATTAATTAATACTTAGCCAACAAAATTATATATTGATCGATTAGTTGAAGTTAATAACTAATTGCTTAAAATTAATAACTACGAACTAAAAAATAATTAATGATAACCAATAACTAGTTACTTAAAATTAAGAATAATTCATTAAAATTAATAACTAATAAATAATAATTTATAATTAATTAATTAATTATAAATTACTTATATATATATATATATTTTAATTCATTATAAATTATTTTTAATAAATAATAAGTATCTTTTGTTTAAGTAGTAATTGTTAATGGTAATATTATGTATTCATTTTATTTAAAAATATTAAATAATTTTATCACATAGTTATTTAGTAATTAAAACTAATTACTAATGAGTTAATTAATATTAATCTATTAATTAAATTTCATCGATTTAATATAAATAAAATAATATTTAACAAGACGGTATCCGTTAGTTCATTGATTGGATATTAGTGTAGCTATCAAATTATATCAATTAAAATATTAACTAGTTTCTTAACTAATAATAGTTAGCTTGTTTTTTAATTCATGTATATCAACAAGCTTATTGATTAATTAGTTATTATAGTAATCAATTAGTATGAAGTGAACTATTAGAATATTAATATTATTTAACTTATTTATTAATTTATATATTACTATTAATCATTTCATATAAATCAATGTATTGTAATAGTAATACTAATTAATCAGTTAATATGATTGTGCATTAATATGTTAGTTGTATGGCATTTTTTTTTGAGGGAATGAAGAGAGTGCAAGTGCATGTGGATTAGGATCGTTCTACCTGCGAGTGCGCCTATATCATCTATCTTAGTTATTTGGGTTTAGGGTCCAGGATATGAGAGAGAGAGAGTGTGTGTAGATGGCTGATGAGAGAGAGTGCATGTGGATTGGGATCATTTTATCGCCAAAGAAGGGGTCGTCGACGGCCCAATATTTGGTATAGAAAAATATGACTAGCACCACCCTCTTACATCTCTCTCTTTGTATGGCACATGTCTCCCAGTCTCCCTCTCTCCATCTCTCTCTCTCTCTCTCTCACATGCATTTAATGCTCCACTATGTCAAAGTGGTTATATAAAGCCACACACCCCCTATGACACAATGCCTTCCCCTCCCTCAAGTTGTGGATTATTTTCTTAATCTCACATGTATGTACACATCTCCCTCCCTTCCCCCCTCTCTCTCTCTCTCTCTCTCTCTCTCTCTCTCTCTCTCTCTCCCCCTGAGGCATCCATATCCACTCACACACACTCTCTCTCTGTCTTTCTCTTTTGCTCTCTCCCTCCCACACAAATCTTTATATCTTCTCTCTCTCTTCCTCTCTCTCTCTCTCTCTCAGGAGCATTTTGTTCTCAGATGCCCGGCATACTCAGAGTTGAGATCTAGATACACATTGAGCAGCTCACTTCAAGGATGTATGAATGATATGGATCAGAGATCATTTGGCCATTTTCTGGAAGAGGCATGGCACATCAGAGAGCAGAGCACACAGCGGGTCCCAGTCAGAGAGGGGCCCACCCAGACGACTATTACACAGTTCTTTCAGACAGATAGAGTGAGAGCTACTATACCAGCCTCTAGCCAGACCTCCGGGCTCACACTACAGCAGGCTGAGGACCAACGTACTCGATGCCGCACGAGGATCCGGGGGTTTCGAACCCCACAGCCACACCGACAGGAGATCCGGAGGATTCTTGATCTACATCGACAGCAGACTGAGATCTGACGACACTCGACACATTGGATCTCAAATCTCCAGTTTGCTCTTTCTCCACCACCGATGTACCACATCCTGCATCCAGGAGGGATCACCTGCTATTAGTGACTTCGACGACTGCTACTACATCCCAGGATAGTATATCTCCCTGCATCTGTTACATATACACATCGCACCACTTTATCACAGCCGACAGTTGTTCCCCTATCACAGCCGACATTTGTTCCCCTTTTGTAGCCATTATCTGGAGTACCAGAGCTACATACGCACATACACATATACGACACTTATCACACTCACAGCACCGTATTTTCAGTTTCCAGTTTTTAGCTTTTCATTCAGCACTTTTATTTTGGATAGCTAGACCTCATCAGTTGTATCACAGTTTGTCTCATAGGCCAGTTTTGGTCTTTAGAAGACGTTAATATAACTTTCTTTCTTTCTTTCTTTCTCACGGACACACACACACATACACACTCTCTCTCTCTCATATTTGGCACCCGTATCCATACATAGACACACACACCCACTCTCTCTCTAAACCCTAAACCCTACACCCTAAACCTCTCTCTCTCTCTCTCTCTCTCTCTCTCTCTTTGTGGCACTCACATCCACTCACACACACACACACTCTCTCTCTCCATCTCCCTCTTTTGCTCTCTCCCTCCCACAAAAATCTTTATATCATCTCTCTCTCTCTCTCTCTCTCTCTCTCTCTCTCTCTCTCTCTCTCTCTCTCTCTCTCTCTCTCTCTCTCATGCCAAATGCTTTATATATATAGCACTTGCATGTATACACATGCATGTACACTCTCTATCTCCCCCCCTTTCTCTCTCACACACACACTTTATATATCCTCCGCTCTCTCTCTCTCCCTCCCTTGTATATGACATACACCCCCACACTAAGTCTTTAATGACATCCATATCTGACATGAGTATTCGTACATGTGTAAATAGCTTTGGAAATGGATCCAACATCTAGTGCTACACCAAATACCAAGGTTCGCATATATGTATTGTTTCCCTTTGCCAAACCTATTATGCACTACACAAGTGATTGGTTCCTAATGTTGAAGAAGGAAGACATTTGCAATGGCAATGGCTATCATGTTCTTGCTATCACCCATGCAAATGGCCGAATACAAAGCACACCAGTCCATTGTAATAATGACCATGAGGTTGTCCAAGTATATGTTCTGGATACCTTGGTCTCGCAAGACTATCTTATTGAACAAGGAAATGGGCCTACATTGCAACCTTCCCCCACCATAGACCTCACCAGAGCCCTTGTAGCATTGAGAAAACAACAATCACTGTGGAAGCCTCACCACCCCCCTTGGACATTGAGAAAAACAAAACCATCCCTATCATGCTTGATGTGGAAGAGGAGGGGATGCGACAATCCTCTTATGTTGTAAGTGTGGTTGAGTACATAATGTCTTTGGAGGGACCAACATCGAGTCTTATGTCATTTTCTTCAGAATACGAGTGTTATAGAGAGAGTGGAGGAGATCCCAGTTTTCTATGATGGCAGTGTGGCGTACGAGCTTCCACCAGTAGTAGACAATATGCATCCAATGGGGGGTATAGAGCAAAAGTACCATGGCCATTGCTAGACAAATCCCACGTCAACAAAAATGGCATTCCTCGGTACTATTTGCCAAAGTAAATATATTAGAGAGCTAGAGTGTCCCAATAGAGATCATATTGACAGGTCGATTTTTAGCTCCCCAAACAAGGTGGCATGGACAGGTGCAAGATTCTTCATTCACTCCACTATCATTAAAGTGATTGCAATGTTGCATGACATGGTTCTAGTACCCTATTGCAAGTAAATCATATTAATCAAGTCCAAATACATGCCATGTAAGTAAACTCAGTACCACCATATCGATTGTTGGAATGCTAGTTGTTGGCCTCTGAAGCCTTGGATGCTTCTATTATAAGAACCCCCCATTTTACTCTCCAAGTGCGAGTGTGTAGTGTATTATGTGATCAGGGAATGGAATCTTGTCTTCTAAATACCGATTTTTCCATGGTAGCCTATTTCCTGGGCAAGCTGTTGACAATGATAATATGTGCTTTATATTCAAAATGTCAGGAAATTGGGAAAGCCTCAAGGGTTGACTTAGTGAATCATATGCAAAGGAATGCCACTAGGAACCTATGCAATGGTTGGGTATGCTTTGACACGTGCATTGCATTAATGATTGGACCACCATGGCAACAGGTGTATGACCCAAGGTAGTTTCTCTTACATGATTGTACTGTCACAACACAAACCTAAGTAACATAGTTCTCCTTACTCTCCCATTGCTTTCTTGTGTTTCTGTAGTGTACAAGAGTTGATGACTATGGCAATATGTGAGATGAAGGAAGAGGATACAGATGCACAAGCTCTTTTTTGGACAAAGATGAATGAGGTGATGGAGAATTGTGGACACCCAAGCACTAATTTTTGAGGATTCATGGTAGACGAGCCAATTTCTGATTAGAGGGCCATTTGCAAAGTGTTCAATGGTGGTCCGGACAACATAATGCAAGGAAGGGAGAGATCTTGCTTATTTCATTAGGAACAAAGTCTCCAAATACACATATCACAATATAAGCACAAGATTTTTCAAGATGAGCATAAGCAGTTGTGCCCCATGTGGAGGTGTCTAGTCACGGAAGATGATGCAACAATGCAATATCGATTCATTCAGGCTTGGTGGGCCTTAGGGAAAGTTGTAGATTACAATATACCAGCAATGGATTGTTGGCTTGGTTGGTGGCATATCAGATATCCATGTTGGAGGCGGCACTTTGTCAGGGTAAGACTAGTTTGTAATAGTAGGATGCTATGTGTGGTGCATTTTTTTTCTCACGCTCCATACCTTCTTGTGCTATATTTTTGTCTAGGTGGTGGAGGACATTGCTCATATGCCAACCACAAACTTGGCAGAGCCAATGTATGCAAGTTGGTTGGCAAGGGAGGGATTCAAGGGATCTATTAGCTTGTACAATGCATGTGTCAATGATTTGGCCAATGCTCTACTACAGAGCACAAAATGACATGCATTCATTGATGGAAAGTTCCATGGTGCAGGACCTAGTGCAGAGAAGTTTTTGAGTCGACTATAACAAGGAATTAGCCCCACACCTCAAGCAATGGTAAGGATGGTTGAGGAGGTGGCAAGAGGAACTAAATTGCATAAACATCACGATTTTTGAGAGGACAATGTGATTGTAGTAAGAAAACACAAGATTGATAGAAAAGTGGCATCTGAGGAAGCCAATGCCTCTCACAGGCCTGAGTATGTGACCAAAAACACACCTTAAAGAAATGGTATTGGAACATGCCTCCATTGCTTCTTATCCAAGCAAGTGTTGTGTTTATAGTTGTTTTTCTCTTGCTCTGGAGGTCTGGGTGACTCTAGCATAGAACCAAGAGGTGGTTTAGGGTTCTTGTCATGTAGGCTTGGATAGAACTAACTGAAGAAGTCAGGGTTGTATTGATGGGAAGCATAGAGATCTAGGATTGCAGGGTCTTGAGTGAGGCAAAAGACATATGCACTAACATCAAGAACCGTGCTCCCTACTCCTAGCCTACTAGCCACATGTAGAACTTTTTCTAGAAGCAGTTTATCATACAAGGGATGTTTTTGGATAGTGGCAGAAAGCTGGACCTGATGGACCATTTCCAACACTCTTAATGAGGTTGGGGCAACATACGTGGGATCATGTCTTGATGTCCAAAGGGCTTTCCTTTGCTCAGCGAGCATCATTAGTTGGTGGCCAATTCTAGCTACCAAACTGGAGTACCATTTCTACTCAAAGTTGCCTTGTCCTTTCCCTTTTCGTTTGATTGCTTGAGCTTTTCCTTGTTTGTCTCACATTGAGCAGTATAGAGCGAGGGTATGAAGGACAATTCTCTAGCTGTGGCCTTTGGGATGTCCTTTATGGCTTCTTTAGCAACAACTACATAGTGGGAGCAAACATGTTGTTGCTCATCCCAAGTTAGCTATGAGCTTTGTGTGCTTTGGTGTTGGCCTTCCAATATCCACATGGACATATGCACGTGTGATGGCTGTCAGCTTGTGATCAAGCTTCATCATGCACTTCATCTTTGGTTTATTGGTCAAATGCACCATCTCCTTGGCCAAATCTTTGAGAGATTTCTACTCAAGCCTAGGCTTTAGGTGCTTTCAAAGTGCTAGATTTGTCAAGGATGTTGGTTGTGACACCTCTTCCACATGTGAATTGCTATAAGGACACATTCGCAAGGGGCATTGTCATAGCCAAAGGCTATGATTGCTGTAATTCCTGATTGGAAGTAGTAATGGCTAGTTCAATGGACTGGCCACTGTTGGTAGACTGCGGTGTCAAGTCCTTAAGAAGATCACAAGTGGTCATGTCTTTTGTTTCCCTTTGCACATTCACTTATGCAGATAGAGCATCAATTGAGCTAGTCATAGTGGATTGCACAGGCATATCCTTAGGCTGAGAACTAAGGGTGGTGTCATGTCCCACATCTTGGAAATTTGGAAGCTGAGATGGAGAGAGAGATTTGGGTTGAGCAGTTGCACTAGACAACAACTATTGTGCCCTGTGTCTATTTAGGAAAAGAGGGTGTAGGAGACTTGGGACTCTTAGGTGGACTTGGCATTGGCCTGAAGATTTGCTTGCGGCTATTGGGCGATTCTGCTATTTTCTTTGTTGATCAATCAGCCTTATCATGAGCAACATTGTGCCTCTGATCCTCATAGTCAAAGGCTCCTTGGGTCTAATGGTCTTTGTGCATACTCAACGGTTACATCTGATGTTCGCTTGTTAAGCATGCTAGGTTGAGGATCTACCTTTCGAATAGTCATGCTTGGTTTCTTGCCTCGAGACTTGGATTTTTGTTTAGATTTCCTTCTGCACTTCTTTGATTTTGATGCAATCTTTAGCTGATAGAGGAGGTTTAGCAAGGGGGTTTTGGTATCCAAATCCATCGATTACATGTGCAATACCCTTGAGCATGTAGCAACGCTTTGGATATCCATCGCAGCATTGTGCTAGCTCTCCATCGATACCTTCATCTATAAGGCATGGGCTTCTTTTGTGGTCTTCTACGATATTTGTAAGTCCAAAGCCTATCCTTGGCATTGTCTCCTGACCTTCTTGTTTCAAGCATAGCCTTGCTCACCGGTTCTCTTTGTTCAACATGCATTTGTATCAACTCTTCCAACAAGTCCTTGATCTCATTAGTAGGCTTGCCTGGTATGTTTGCACATTCCTTGTCTTTCCCTCGAGATTTGATGAGGTCACCCTTTCTAAAGGTTGTGATTATCCTCACACCTAGTAGTGCCAAGTGTATCCTCGCTCTACATAATCAGCCTCACACTTTGTTGCCCTTTTAAAGGGTCTTCTTAGGAGGGTTTCCTTTCCACAACTTGCACTATTTGGAGGAACATGGAATAGGATAGGCAAGCTTTGAGTTTCAATAGTTACAAGGATTTTGCACTTCCCTATAAGTACTTGTGGGTGTCCCTTGTAAGGATCAAGAGTTGCATTAGTTAGTGTGAGCTCTAGTTGGCCTAGTAGGGTCCATGCTTCATGGGTGTCCCTCGTAAGGACCAAGAGTTGTATTAGTTGGTGTGAGCTCTGATTGGTCTAGTAGGGTCCATACTTCATAGGTCAATATATTAAAATCAGCTCCTTCATAGATGAGAGCATCGACACTATGCTCTCTTTTTGCAGTGAGTTTGACCCTAAGATAAGCAAACAGTATTATCTTCATCTTCCAGGTCTTGGATTATAGATTTAAGCCTTCTGATGCATGCCTTTGAGTCCTCAACTGCACAACCAGATGTGGATTCTCCATTAATGTTTTGGGTCATCTGTGCAGTGCCATTCAAGGTGCATCTATCATCAGGACTGTCATGTCTAGTCATCCTCGTAGTTATAGGTTGATGTTGTTTTATTCCACTTTGACTAGATACAGCCTGGATGCAACCTATACATGTTTTTGTCGTATGGCCTTTTTGCCCTTGTTGGCTAGATTGGCCCATTGAGGATCTAGGGTTTCTGTTTATCTTTGTTTGCGTATAGGATTTTGGTTGTTGTTTTGCAAGTGAGGATCTATGCTTGTGTAGAGCCACTACTACACTAGGATCTAATTTGGAGAACGTGTCACAGTGTGCATTTTCTTTCCAACCTACTTGGGGGAGGTGCGCAGAGCCGTTACGCTAAACACCATGCATGATCTAAAGGACCATTTTTATAGCCAAGTTTTGAACCACTTGCTCTAGATTTCAGGCCAGTGATAGATCTATAATGTGCTTTTAGCTCTATGTGGTCTCTAGGTTTGTATTTTCTTGTTTTGGTTTGTTGATCCAATTCCCAAAATTGGACTGGGTCCAATTCTGAAGAGTGATCCGATTGGTAGTTGGGTCCGAGTCCTATGGTTGGTTCAACTATAGAGTGATTCGATTGTTTTGCGCATTCGACTGGACAAATGGAGTGTCCGACTGAATGGGCAGTCTGATTGGGAAAGGTTGCCCGATTGGATGGTTGGGTATCTGATCGGATGGTTGGTTCGATTCTTGTGTGTTCGATTTTTGTGCGTCCGATTCTGGAATGTCCGATTTTTGAAATCGGGTAGGGTATGTCCGATCGGATAGGATGGGTTGGTTGGATTCTACAAATCGGACCATCCGCATTCGATTCTAGGAATCAGACCACTATCTGAGTCCGATCCTAGGAATCGAACTCTGGTAACAGTGTCCGATTCCTACAGACAAGTTTTTAGCGATTATGAAAATCAGTCATTTTTAACGATTCCTATGGATGATTTTTCAGTGATGATGAAAATCACTTGTTTTTAAGGATTTTGGTCATGAGGGGTCGTTCAAACTTCTAGAATGTAAGAATAGACCCTAATGAAAGATTTTGCATACTTGGAATAGCAAATAAACTCCAAAATATGAATCGGCACGCAAATCAAACCCTCTTGCCCTGTTTTTATGACAGTAGAAATCTGAGTGCCTATTTTCCTTCTTTTTCTTTGTTTTTTCCTATCCTAATGCATCCAAATCACAAAGAAAACACCTACACTACTCCAACCTACTTTTTTAATTCAAAAAACCAAAAATCTACTTGCTAAGGATATTAAACACCTCTTCAATATTGAATACCTACTTGCTAAGGATATTGAATACCTCTTCAAACTCCCTCGCTTTCTACCTATTTACCTCAAGCACCGGTTCAGGGAAAACCGTATGTCAATGCTCGATTTGAAGCGCACAAGCACTCAAGGATCAAATCCCAATATCCTGGCAACGGAACCAAAATGTTAAGGCGATCAACTGCTAAGACCCATGGATCGCTTATTGTTTCAAGCATTCCAAGCCGAGTATTAATGGATACCTCTCACATAGCCGGTGCACTATCCATCTCTACGAGTGTAGTGAGCTTACCTCCATGCCCGATAGAGTTGCCTCCTGTCTTGAGCACTCCGTTAGCTCCATGATCTAAGTGCAAGCTTCAACCAAGCTCCATCCTCAAGTTCCACACTCCAAGCTCCATTGCCACGATCAAGAGAAGAGAAGAGAAGAGAAGAGAAGAATAGAGAAGAAGATGGAGAGCTTCTCCACCATAGTCCCTCACCCTCACACACTCACTTCCTCACACTCTCACACTCTCACACTCCCTCTCTCAAGCTCAAGCTCAAGCAAGAAAGAAGAAGAAGAAGAAGAAGAAGAAGAAGAAGAAGAATAATAATAATAATAATAATAAGAGGAGAACCACTTTTGGCCACACACAAGAATGAGCTTCTCATTCACTTTTCAACTTTATATATAAAGCCCTAAATCCCTTTTGGGTGGTCATCCCCTTATCCCCCTTTTTACATGTCTAGTTAGGCCATTTTTCCCATTGTCCTCCTATCTTCCTATCTTCCTAGCTTCCTTCCTACCGCCCATCTACTTTTATAATTTGCACAGGTGAGAGCTCGGCACTCTTAAAATAAATCATGGTGTGCCTTGCGCTCTTTTACAAAATTATTGACTTACACTTTTTCTTGTGCGTATTTCTCCTTGATTTAGGACTTTCTAGCACTTCTTGTGTTTTCATATTTTTCTTGGCACACCTTCTTCTTCCATTTCACTTTTGCCTTGGCCATGTCTTCCGCTTTATATTTTCTAGATTTTCCACCTTGTTCGTCTGAGGGTTAACATTTTCAAACTAGAGATAGCTAACTCAAGTGTTATGCATGAGTGTTATGATGTGCACATTGCAAAGAATCCAACATGCAATTACCAGGATTTCATGGACCGTACTGCAGAAGGAAAAGCCTATTTGACATGCAAGCACCTATACTATGTTGACCTCTAAGTGTTTGGGATGGATGAAATGTCAACATGTTTGTTTATACACCAACCCACACTCGGTGAAGAAAACTTTCACATTGTATTTGGAAGCAGAAGAAATTTTCCAATACCACCTATATAGTGATAAGCAGTGCAATGCCAACACTACCTCTTAGCACAGCTGCATTTCATTTTGTTGAGTTGTCACCGTTACCAAATCCATTTGGATGGAAAGCCTTTGGTGAACTTGTCTCTCTTAATTTGATAAGCAAAACACATTTCCCAGAGTTAACACAATATAAATATACATTTGAATTGCTTGTATGAATTGTCTTGTATCATATTTTGTCGGGGAGAGGAGGGGAAGAAAGAGAGAGGGGGAGGGGAGGGAGCTATCAATGCATTGAAATTAAAGTTCTAAAAACACCAAGTGGCTACCCAAGAATTCACATTATGAGAGAGAGAGAGAGAGAGAGAGAGAGAGAGAGAGAGAGAGAGAGAGAGAGAGAGAGAGAGAGAGAGAGAGAGAGAGAGAGAGAGAGAGAGAGAGAGAGAGAGAGAGAGAGAGAGAGAGAGAGAGAGAGAGAGAGAGATGTATTTAGGATTTAAGATAAGCATTTGTCACAACACATGCCATAATCTAATGTGAGGCATTATGATACAATGTGGACTAATCTCATGCATGAGAGAGAGAGAGAGAGGGAGATAAACATAGAGAGTGAGTGAGTGACTAAGATTTATATACATATATATATGTACGTATGTGTGTGTGTGTGTGTGTGTGTGGGAGGAGAGAGAGAGAGAGAGAGAGAGAGAGAGAGAGAGAGAGAGAGAGAGAGAGAGAGAGAGAGAGAGAGAGAGAGAGAGAGAGAGAGAGAATGTAGAGTGAGAGGGAGAAATTGCATGTACAACCATAAACTGAGAGAGAGTAAAGACATGGAGTAATTTGTGAGCAAGAGACAGAGGGGGGGAGAGAGAGAGAGAGAGAGAGAGGTATAGGCCATGGTGTTCCATTCTTCTGGGGTGATCACATGAATGAATCCACGTTACATGCTAGAGAGAGAGAAATCATTTACATGGGATGGAGTGATATTTGATTGAGTGTGCTAGAAAGAGAAAAAGAGAATATACACGTAGAGGGAGAAACTCTGAGAGAGAGAGAGAGAGAGAGAGAGAGAGAGAGAGAGAGAGAGAGAGAGCGAGTGTGTGTGTGTGAAGGTAGTGATGGCAATCATGGAGGTGGTGGAGATAATGGTAGTGGTGGTGGAGGTGGCAACAGTATTGGTGGCGATAGCAGAGATGGTGGTAGTTGTGGTGGAAGTAGCGATGGTGGTGGTGGCAGCAGTGGTGGCAGCGCGGCGACAACAGCGGTGGTAGTAGTGGTGGAGGAAGTTGTGGTAGTGGTGGTGGAGGTCAAAAAAATCAAGGGGTGGAATAAGTAGACTATGTGGAACAAGAAATGGAGATTTCCCAGAAAAGCTCGCTTCTCGCATGCACTCTAGTTTAGGATACATTTGATATTAGCAATGGTTACATGGACTTTGGTAATACAACCTTTTGATTGTTTCAATTTGTCATAAGCCATCCTTAGAATTGTGGAAGCAAATTTTTGGATCTCTAATCCTATTCTCTCCATCAATTTTGAGCTCATAATATTAATGGAGGATCCTATATCTACAATGGCATGGTCCACCAATATACTGTCAACATAAGTTGATACTCTTTGGTAATGTTTTTAGGCATGATCAAACCAATCGTCACCAAGATGGGTTATACACAAAGGTTCGATAATATATCTAGTGTCAAGGATCTTCTTAAACTCCTTACACACTCCCCGTGATAGTTTAATTATCTACAAGAGGTTAATATCATGCTTGACCTCACAAAGATAACTTTCTAAGTCAATATTACTATCCACTTTTATTTATTGATTAGATTCTAGATCAGTTAGCGGGTAGGGATATCTACTCATTTATGGACTGCTTTGTTGATTATAACCAAATAGTATCACAAAGAAAGACAAATTAAAAACAACATTTATCACTGTATTTAGTATCTTTGCATATCATGTTATGGATTTTAGCCTATGTAAGGTGCTAGGTTCTTGACAATCTACATCTAATGAAACTTTTGGGGATATTTTCCCGGAGAAGCTGAAAGTCTTGAGTGATAATCTGGGGGTAGGCACCACAAGCGAGAGATAACTAATTATTCTAAGAAAACATTTCAAGTGTAGATAGTATTGCATTGCTCCTAACCTAAGGAAGTGCATCTTTGGAGTGCCCTATGGATTGTTGTTGGGCCATGTGGTCAACTCGGCTATAGTATTGTGACTAATCATGAAAAGATAAAGGTTATTGTTGCTATGAGTCCACCGCATACTCCTAAAGAAGTGCATAGCTTTTTGTTGTCAGTCGAATATTATCGACAATTCATTAATGCACTAGCTGAGAGGACATTTCCATTAACGAATTTATTTTCCTTTAATTGTTTGTTTATTTAGAGTAATCCATGTCAAGTATCCTTCAAGGATGTAAAGTAGGAATTGAAAAAAAACACTAGTCTTGAAAGCACCTAAAAGGGGTGACATATTCTAATTATTTTAAGCAATTATAATGTATAGTATCAACTATTGTCTAGCCTAGATTTGGGAGAAGAAGTGGTACCATCCGATTGCATTTGCTAGTTATAAATTGGGGTATTTGAGATTAATTATACCTATATAAGAAACTGTGCCTTGGGATAGTCTTTGCAATGAATAAATTGAGACATTACATCCTATATGAGAAGGTAGTATTTTATATGAAGGTAGAAGAGCTAAGGTTATTGTTGAATACATTGTAGCCACCTAATGGCCTATTGAAGTGGTGAATCACTTTTTCGAATTTTGATTATGAGATTAGGATAAGCTGCCAAATTTTTAGGGCATCGTTGAATGTCTTGTGGATTTTGGGGAGCCAGAGGAAGTCTTGACTAAAGGTAGTGATCTCGAGGGTCTATTCAAAATTGATATAGCATCCATTCCATTCTTGTATGCTGCTATAATGCACTATCTATCCATAGAAGAGGCTAGTTCCACTTTGTCAAAGGTTGGGAGAGGAAAATTAGATAGCAATATTTGAAATTTTCCTTGATTTGTAGGAATACTATCACCAATGTACTTATGGAGGACACTTTGCTGGATGGTTGATTGTGCAAAAAACTTTGAGAGTCAAATATTGGTGGGGGTTCATTTTCCAAGATGCATTTGCGTATGTAAAGAGTTGTGATACATATAAAGAGACATGATAATAGGGAGAATAGAAAGTGCCCACTAACTCTTATTATGGCTATACTACCTTTTGAAAAGTTGAGCATTAATTTCATTGGACCTCTACATCGTTCATCAACTACACAAAAGTGTTATATCATTATGACAATAAACTATTTCACAAAGTGGTCTAAAGCCCATCTTATGATGAAGGATAATACCAAGGAAACAACTAGTTTTATATTTTAGCAGATTGTTTGCTATTTTGGGTTATGTAAAGTGTTACTATCTGACCATGGAAACATTTTTTGAAGAAAGTGATTGAGGCTTTGACAAAAGCACTAAAGTTAAACATAATAAAATACAACTTACAACCATCAAGCAAATGGGAAAGTTAAATATAATAAGACACGCCTTACAATGAACGAGCAAATGAGCAAGTAGAGAGTATCAACAAGTAGCTTGTGGGGATTTTATCTAAGACTGTATCTAAAGGTAAGCGTGATTGGGATAATAAGTTGTATGTGGTAGTTTGGGTTTATAATACAACATTCGAAGTAGCTACAAGCCACACCCCTTTTAAATTAGTATATGGGAAAGAGTATGTTTTACCTTTGCAGATTTAGTTGACTATAATAAGGTTTTCTCTAAACCATTCTTTGGGTAAAGAGAAAGGTTCATCTCCCTTCCACATCTTGATGAGATTTGATTATAAGACTTATTACATCAAGAAGTAGGGAAGAAGCGGATGAAAATAATAATTCATGACCTTCTAAGAAGTATACATGCGCTGAGGGTCAAATGATTCTATATTATGACACTCATTGTGAGCTCTTTCCAGGTAAGTTAGAACCCAAATGGGATGGTCCTTATAAAATTATTTGCATAGGAAAGAATGGATCTATAACCTATTAGCGTATTTACAAGGGGTAGAGTTCAAATTTAAAGTAAATTTTAATCATTTGAAGCTCTATTACGTATAGGGATTGACGTCAAACTTGGTGCCTTTGCAGGTCCTTTAGGATCCAACTTAAACTTGCAAGGGTATGAAGATTTTTGGATGGAGAAAATCATTCCTTATCTTGAGCATCCATATTTAGAGCAGCATTACCACCAAGGTAAAGTGATTTGAAGGAGTAAGGGTTATCATATTACTAAGTGGCAAGATGAATCTTTCACGTGGGATATTAAGGTCTACTGCCACCAATGTTATAGGATTCTTACTAGCATTCTTATTGAGTTTATGAGGAAGGAGGGATTGTACCTATCTTACACCCTCTCTCTCAATTAGACTTTTATTATCATAAGTGCGAATAGGTTGAGCGTTATCTTGAGAGGCAGTGTATTGGATCTTAGTGGGGATCCATGGATGGGGCTTTAGCTGAGCCTATCTCTTCGTTGAGGTCCCATAGGGCTTGCGAATCTCACAAATGTAGTACTAAAGGTTGCCAATGCTTCTAGCTAAATTGATTTTGGGCTCTAAATGTGCCATATCTCACTACCTTTACAATATGCCAATCATTGTTCATTGTCATCCTCATTTCACATTGATTGTATGTGTCAAATAATATTAGTATAGATAAAGCTATCCACTGGACAGAAACTAAGCAACATAAAATGTAACAGAATACTCCAAATGGAGTATGATAGTATCCTCTGATTTGCAATGTCTAGTCTCCCTCTATATCGATCCATTAGTACTATCTTGCATGATAGCTTCCTTATATAACAGGTTTGATAGGTTCTTTAACAACCCATCTCCATCTCAAAAGTTGAAGGATAATACAAATAACTGCTGAGAAGCCCCAAAATGCAAAAACCAATAAAGGGACCCAATTTGTGAGGATCTCAACAAGCACTTGGCATGTCAATGGATCATTTGAAGAAATAATATGGCCACTTGGGTATTTTCCCATTATCTCTCCTTTTCAAACTCAAGGAAGGCATGCGCTGGAGGTATAACGAGTGTGGCTTGATAAGGTGGAGTAGAAGAAATCGAAGAAGGGTATCAGGGCTTGTAGCCCTTTTGACTTCCATATATGTTTTAAGATATCTCATGGAATACTAGAAATGCTTTTAGAGTGCTTCCTTCAGGTTCCTTTGATGTTCTAGTAAGACTTTAAGGCATTGGCCAAAGTCCTTCTCTTATTCAAACGAAATCCCCCAAGGCCTCCCATCTTTGAATTGTATCAAATTTCATCATAGTTTTTATTCTTCAACAAAGCATGTAACTTTGAGAACCTAAATACCTCTTCATATGAATTTTTTTTTCATGTAATGAGTCCTATCAAGAATACATTTTGAAAGAGAATTTCGTGCCCAATCATTCATGTGATTTGAAAAATGCAAATGAAAATTCATGCAATGCAATCAATCAAATGATGCTTCCACAAAAATTATGAATGCACTGAAGAAAAGGTACCTAGCCTATCTACATGTGCTCGTGCATCATGCAAAATGCAAACAAAAAGACACACACAATGGAAAATAAATTTCTAATGACAATGACTAATAAGATCAAATTCCTGGTCAAAAATCCGCCCTCATGTTCACAGTGGTGGATCTATGCGTGCAAGACATAGATAATAGCCTCTCCCTCTATCTTGAGCTTATCTTCCTCTCTCTCTCTCATCTAGGCATGCAAGAATTTCATTTTGAAAGGCTAGCTTATTTAGCGTTCATCATAAGGCTTTTATTTCCTTTATGGGTATCTCATCTCCTCTCTCTAATTGTTATTACAATGGCTATGACTAGCTGCATGGGCAAGGGAAAAGAGGTCAATATATGTGATTGCATGGTGATGGCAGGACCTTCTAGTTGATCCATACGATTTGAGTGATGGTGAGATAGTTGATAGCACAGTTTGCACGGTGCAAATACTGACAAACGTGACAATGGTCTAGTTATTCTAGGTTGACTGCAATGTTCAAAAATGTTTTTTTCAAAAAAAAGAAAGAAAGGTTTATAATCTTTAAACCTCCCCCCCCCCCCCCAAAATCCATTTGCGCATGAGTGAGATATTACATAATTCACATGCGAGCAAGATGTTACAAAGATCCATAGTTTAGGACACAAGGGGTATTCAAAAGTTTCTTTTGGGGAGAGTTTCCATAAAAAATTAAGCCATAGCAATGCATCTTCAAGGTTAGAAGGTTTCATGGCCTTTAATTGCCTATTCAAGTGTGGCTTTCAGTCTTGACAAAAGCATGTCACTTTTTGTATTTGGAAGTGTACTTTAGAGGAGAAACAAAATAGGAGCAATATCCTTCCATGGTTAGGCCCTATTGCCTTAGATTGAAGAATTGATCCATTTTATGGATTTGATAGACAGGAGATAGGAATCTTTCTTGGATAGCTACCTGGATTTGTTCCCAAGTTTGGGATGTCTCAATGTGGCAGCCTTGCCGTGCCGTCATTGTTTCCACCATAATCAGTCCTCTCACATGAGAAAAAATGGATTATCATAGCTTGATTGGCTATGCTTGTTTGAATCATGGAAAAATAGTATTTCATCTATTCTATCCACATCTTGGAATTTGTTTCTATATTTATGCCTTCTCAATTAAACTTGGATGGTTGAACTTACTTTATTAGAATTTCTTTTAATACTGATTGGCTAAATAAATGTGTGAGAGGGGCACCTAAAAGATATATAAAAACCTTAGATACGATCATGCATGATAAGATTTTTCACACATATCAAAAGATCAAGTTTTATTGCATCAATATATACATTATGTAGCTTTTTGAAGAGATTTTTTTTTAAAACACATAGGGAAAAGACTTTGAGTTGTGAAACTTGGATAGATGTATCTCTTTGTATACGTGTGGTTTTTCATGGACTAGAATAAGTGGATAGTTGCTTGGTTATTTGGAAATCCCTTGACAATATAGTCATTTCTCTTTTAGTCTACCTAGGTGAGCTATTCTATCAAGGGGTAAGACATCGATAGCTTGATCAAAGATATACTAATCTTTATGCATACTTTCATCATTCACAATTATGATGGTTTTTACTTGTGGCTCTTCAAACAAATATTTCTAGCAAGTTTGAGTTCTTCCATCCATCAAAGTCTTTTAAGATTTGTTTCAAGATAGACTAATCTTTCGACATCAATAAAGCAACAGTCACCATAGCAAATCCATCACCTTTCTTGATAGTATCTAGGAGGGCGATAGAGTTTTCCTAGGATCTTCATAAATTTATCTCAAAATCATAATCCAATGAACGTATAGTGGAATGATACATTGAGAAAAATACCAAGAAGTTATGCCAAGGTTTGCCTTGAATCTATATGTGACAAAGTAGATTCATTTAACACAATTATACATTGGAGGTAAAACAACTAAATTTTTTAGAAAAGAAGGCCAACTATATTACTTCTTTATTTATATGCAATGCTTTGTTTGACTAAAATTTGTGTGATATACAAATTCAACCATGCTACTACTGAATGAAGATAGTTTCATATATGGGAGGCTCACTATAGATATCTAGGGCTAGATACTTAGAAGGGAGATTAAAAAATCCCTCCACTTGATAACTAGAAGAATAGAATCTATATATAAATATAACTTGGTTGGATCATATGACCCAGATAATCCTATGATACACCCATTGGGCTCTTTTCATTGCCTCACTCTCATGAAACTCAATAGTCCTTGGAGGACATGGATAGAAAATAAAAAGTTGGACTATATTGAGCCTCTCACCACAAAACCTCCATAGCTCACACTCAAGGTTGCCTACCATTGAGACCTAAAACAATCCCAAACTAGCTCTAGGGCTCTAGTTGGGCCTCCTAAGCTCACTAAACCATGCTCATAGCCTCTCAATCAAGAGCCTCTAGAGGTTGTACACTACTTTAAAGAAATAATGTGTTTGCATCAATTGCAGTCCAATGTTATTCCCCTTCCCGACTCCAATAGAGGGAGTAACCAAACATACAAGTGATCAACACCTTAATTCACATATATAAAGATCTTCCCCCAGTAGAATGCTATGGCTCCTACGGCTCTCCTACACCCCACAGATTGGCGCCAGGATGTGTCATCTTACACATAGAATATGAATGTAACAGATTCTTCTCATAATATAATCATAACAATCCAGGAGACTATATATGTTTCTAACTTAATCAATTTCTCCCAAATATATTGAACTACCCTATAGTAAAGAAAAATCTTAGACTCTGAACATTGGTTGTCACCTAAACATACAATTGCCATGCATCCAAGAATGTATTTTCTGATACCATATTTAAATTGCATATGCAAAGTGCATGGAATTCCATGCTCAAAAAAATTAACTTAAAACTAGCCAACATAAAGTGCACAAATAATATTTTCATGATTTCTTTCTAATCACATCATGTTGTGTTGTTAAGGAACATCACCAAGCTAATTCGTGCTGCTGAACCTTTTAAAACTTATATGAACCATGGACTATATACTAAGATATGCAAAGAAATCAGTAACTTAATCAAATATCTTTCCATTTTAGGCCCACACCCCTTACTGTTTAGATTTAGATTGCTTGCACAAAGGTGGGGAGATTTTGTTATAAATTTCCATAGAAACAAGCTCTAAAACATGCACTTCAATACATAAGCGAAGGAAAATTGAGGCAAGCCCTCATGCTTTATCTTCATTATAAATTCACAAACATTCTCTTAATTTTTTGTAATTTTTATGTACAGAAACAAGTTTTTCTTTTAAAATTTGTGACTTATTTTCATGAAATTTTCCATTTATTTCAACACAAATTATTGATTTTTTTGGGATCTCTAATTTTTATGTCTTCAATAAAGTGCATTCCATTAGCATATTTAATTTCATGCCAAATGAACATCATTTGATTCGCAAAACCTAAAAATGATCCCCTTTTCCATTAAATCCCATGTTTCAAATTTTGTAGTTTAAATTTTTTTAATATATAGAAAGAAAAATGAATGATTTTTAAACATTACAGACATTTAAAAAATATATTTCAATAATTTGCAATCATTTTCTCATCGTATGTGCTAACGATTCACCATAAAATTAAACAATGATCACTTACTCAAAAATTTGCATATATGTGTCTTATATTTTAAGAAAATTGAGCTATTCATGCAATTTTCCAACCGCAATTGACACTTCCAAATCACCCAATCTACTTTCCATTATGGTTACAAGCCATTGTCTATCACTGATTCATCAAATCAACCCTCTCTCTCTCTCTCTCTCTCTCCCTCTCTCTCTCTCTCTCTCACACACACACACATAAATAACCATATGAACAAGGAACAAGGAGGAGAGAGAAACATAAGAGAGAAAGACTAATTTTTTATCTTGTTGAATAGTACACCATTTCTTGCATAGATTGAAGTGATGGAGAGGGAAAATTTAAAGTATCTAATGGCCAAAAGGAGAAAGAAGATCATTACAGCACTAAAAAGTTTCTCTTTTTTTTTGGATGGAGGGGATGCCAAAAAAATGCACCTCTCCCCATGTCATTCCGCTTCTTGAGTTTTAGTCCTTTTTAAATTAAGTTTTAAGCCTAACCAAACAAATAACTAGTTTATTTTGGCATTTTAACACTTGCATGAAGTGATCTTGGGCCTATTGAGGGTCAACCAATCTCAAAATTGTGATTTGATTGGATGGGCAACTTTCTGGTGTCAAAATCTGTCATGTTGGCCTCCATCACATGCTTTCTAGCTTTTGGATGTAGTAGCTGCTTCACAACGCCAAACCTTGTAACCATTAAATGGGGGGACAAACAAACTCCGATTGACGAACAAACACATTTGTTGGATTCCCAATGTCGAAATGCATCTAGAAAACTCTGGGTCCTTGATTTGTAATCATTTCATTTTTCAACAAAAAATGCCTCTTTTATGGGTCTTCGAGTCTTTTTGCACTTAAGTCCCGGATTAAAAATGCTCCCATTGTTGATCACATGATAGGGTCACAGCCTATCGAATCCATGAACTATTTTGCACAAATAGAAACCATAAAGAGTATCAAGCTATTGTAAATAAAATACACAACAAGACACCAACACAACTCTCATCATCTACTCCTTGACAAAACCAAAGCATGAAAACCATGAGGGATCGGCTAGGCATAATCTTACAGAGATCTAGAGCTAGTCGCCAATCAAATGTGCCAACACAAATCAGCTAAAAAGAACTATCAAAGGACTCATGCTAAGTGGTGGTCTAACTTGCCTATATGACCTAGGACAACTATACAGGAACTCCCACTATGTGAGGACTCCCATAGCCTCCTCTATAGATTGTTCCATTTAACCTTTTTTTTTTTCAATTCTTTATGTTTGAGAGTGTGAAAAGGAGGGGATTTGAGCTTATTATGACCCAAGGAGAAGAGCGCATGAACCTCATGTCATGTCTCAATACCCAAGAACCTACAAGCTCTCATAAGGTGACACTAAATCCTTTTCTTCTTTTGTTCACTTTTATTTTTGCTCCAACCATCCTTATTTAGTTTTTCTTTCTAGCTAAATGTTACCCCCTAAAAGACACAACATCAGGGTCTGACTTGTCCCCAAAAACCTATTAGGCCTTTGTAAGGCAATGATCTTCTACTCTTGCAATTTTTCTTCCTTTATTTTTTTATTTTAGGGGTTAGAATCCCTTTTTACATACCTCCATATTTTATAGGTTTTTCCATATATATTCTTTTTTTTTCTCATTCTTTTATTTAGCAGGCTTCTCTATCTATCTCACAACTAATAAGGAGTCCTAGAAACAGCTGCCTAGTAGGCTAGCAAAATAGGGTCACTAGAACTACTTGCAAAAATAGCTCTTAGAGTGCTTGGCAATGTCTTTACACAAGAGATGGATAACTACTCAAACCTTCCCACTCACATCGGGGACCTAACCCTGGGACTTTATGCCTTGAATGCCAATCCCCCATAAAAATAAAAAATATTTCTCACATACATATACATATATATCATAGAGGGAAAGAACTCATAAAGAAAGGACATCACATGGACTTGTCCACAAGAAGCTTCTGCATAGTAAGAGGCTTTCTCCAAGTGCTCCACCAAATCTATAACAAGCGGGATACATAGAAACTAGGGATTCGACACCCTATCACACTGACATGGGTATATAAGGTGTAAGAGTCCGAGATTAGGGAAACCAGTTATTATCAAGAACATACTCTTCACCTTCATCTTCAGCTTTTATGGCTTCCTCCTTTCTTCTCCCCTCTTTTCTATCTTTCTCTCTCCTCGTCTAGTCTTCTTTTCTCTTCTTCTTGTTCTTTTTCTCTCTCTTTAAATCTTTCTCCTATCTCCTCTCAGCTTCATTCATTACAAGTGGTATCAGAGCATTAGGCTTTGGTCCTTTTCTTCTTTCCTCTTTCTCCTTTCTCAAATCCCCAAAACCCTAGTTACTTAGGTTACAAGTACAGGTACAACATGAAGGACTATAGTTAGTTTCAGCTTTATAAAGCAAGCAAGAGCTATGGCTGGAGACTCAAACACATTTGGAGGTAAAATAGCTAAACTTATAGGTTGTCACTCATTTTCATGCAAATTTTAAGGGTTCCAAGCCAAGTTTGAGCCTCTAGGAGTAGAGGAGAACAAAAGCTCAATACTTTTTGCTTCAACCCATTTCTTTCTCCTCTCAGGAAAATTGCCATAGCCACACCGTACAAACAAAAGAACCCTTATTTTCCCCCAAATCACCCATGGAAGTGATTAGTTGAAGCCCCATGAGTCTTCCTCACTAGCCCTTGACCAAGGGAAATACCCTTATGAAGGGTTATAGCTAGGGAGAGAGCCTAGGGAACAGTTCACAATTTGTAATGCACTTTGTGTTGTTATTCCCTACTCTACCTACCCTCCCCCAGCTCCAACCTAGCCCTCTTGCTGCCCTCTGGCACTCTTGCCACTCCAAGGCACTTGCTCAACACTTCTCTCTCTCCCCTCTTGGCACTTTTAGCCTTGGAACAAACTTGCAAGATGGACAATAGCTAGTTAGTTTGGGTAGCCATGGATTCTTCAATTGAAGCTATCTCAAACCATTGAATCTTAGCCCAATCCCTCCTATCTTAGAGAGCTCATCCCCCACAAGCCCCTTCAGCCCTTGAATTGCCAATTTTACCAAGATTGAAGACATGGAGCTCAACAAACCCAACCAACCAGGCTTGCTTGATGAAACAAATGGGCATCATGATGGGCTATGCTTCAACCATCTTCCCCAAGCACTAAAGAGGCATGTCAATTTGATCTTAATCGCTCATATTTATTCATTTGCTGAACTTAATTTCTTTGTTGGAGATATTAAGGATTGCATAGGATTTATTAGCTCAATCCCTCTTTGTATGCATGTATATACTAAAAATCAATGTTCCCCTTTGCTTCCTAATGCATCATAACTAATCATGAATCAATTGTATGCATTGACATTAGCCTCCACTCTTTGTCTCGTGTGCCTTGGATAAGTCTCAAAGTTAGTAATAGCCTTTGTAAATGGGTAAGTAGATGTTAGTGAGTCATTGGACTGCCAAGGTAATGTCAAGATTGTGGGAGAGAAGGAAGGAGTCTCACTTGTAGCTTTCTTGCTTGCACAATGGGGGAATACACACAAGGGTGGAGGCTGAAAACAGTTTTTCTCTTCTTAGTTGTGTAAGCCAAAAAGAACTCTCATACAAAGAAATAGAAGAACCCTATATATGGGTCTCAAACCAAAGACAACTAACTAAGGTGGCATACTAACTGAGCCACGAACTAGAGTAGATAAGGATAGCTGTCATCTAGCTATTATTCATGGGTGGTGTACCAACCGCATCTATAACTGACAAGTCGGTGACATAAATGCACAACGGTCACCCTGGCATATCACGAGTAGAGCTCGATATCTCAACACTCCCCCTCGAGCTCAATCCCAATTCCTGCACACCAAGCAGGTCTCTGAACTTGCGCAGCTTCTCTGCGCCCAATGCCTTCGTAAATATGTCAGCTACCTGATCCTTTGTGCTGACATAAACTAGATCAATAAGACCTAGTAAAACCCTCTCTCGCACATAGTGATAATGCACCTCAATGTGCTTTGTTCTAGCATGATAGACAGGGTTATTTGCCAAGTGTATACTACTCATGTTGTCACAATAAATGACAACTGGTCCATCTGTAGGCTGATGCATATCATAAAGTAGCTTATGCAACCAAGCTACCTCACATGCAGCCATTGTAGCGCCCCTGTACTCAGCCTCTTTGCTGGATAAGGCAACTGTAGGCTGTTTCTTGCTACTCCAAGTGACTGCAGCACTCCCAAAAGAGAACACATATCCACTAGTAGATTGTCTATCAGAAATGCTACCAGCCCAATCAGCATCAGTGTATCCATGCAACTGTATCTGAACCCCAGTCTCATAAAATAGTCCATACTGCAACGTGGATTTCACATACCTGAATATGCGTCTAGCCGCATCCAAATGCGGTTACCTTGGAGCCTGCATAAACTGACTTACCAATCCAACAGCATAGCTCAAATTTGGCCTGGTAATAGTCATATAAATCAAGCTTCCTACTATGCGTCTGTACATAGTATGGTCTTCCAGAAGCTCACCTGCATCTGTGCTCAGCTTCACATTTTGCTCCAAAGGAACTGAAATAGGCTAACAACCTGTCATCCCATATTTGGACAGCATGTCCAATCCATACTGCCTTTGCAAGAGCTGTATCCCACTTGGTGATCTAATCACCTCAATGCCCAAGAAATAACGCAGCTCTCCCAAATCCTTCATCTCAAACTTCTGCTTCAATAGCATTTTCACATGAAGAATATCTTCATCACTGTCACCTGTCATAATCGAATCATCAACATAAATGACAAGTAGCATAATACCTTTCTCTTTTTTTCTCACATAAAGTGAGAAATCTGCCTTGGAAATCTGAAAGCCAATAGTGACAAGATACTGTCCTATCTTGTCAGACCATGCTCTAGGTGCTTGCTTCAAGCCATACAAGGCTTTCTTCAACCTGCAAACAAACTCAGGATGAACAGCATGCATATAACCTGGTGGCTGCTCCATATAGACCTCTTCTTGCAAATCACCATGCAAGAAGGCATTCTTTACATCCATCTGATGTAAAGACCATCCCTTTGATGCAGCCATAGCAATGAATGCTCTTACGGTTGCCATCCTTGCAACCGGACTGAATGTTTCTTCATAGTCAATGCCATATGTTTGTGCATACCCCTTGACTACCAATCTTGCCTTGTATCTATTCACAGAACCATCTGCATTGTGCTTCACCTTATAAACCCACTTACAGCCAATTGCATTCTTACCTTTAGGCAAAGGTACCAATTCCCATGTAGCATTTGCTTCCAAGGCATCCATTTCTTCATCCATGGCTTTCTCCCATTTTTCTTTTCCCATGGCTTGCTCAAAAGAAGTGGGTTCTGGTTCTTGTATCACTTTGACCATATATGCATAGTGAATGGCTGTAAATCCATCATATTTCAGCCTATCCACAGGATACCTAACTCTGGTTGACCTACGTAAAGTAGGTTCACTCCCAAGTGCTCTCAAAACATCCCCGGTCTTCCTTACTCCAGGTGTAACAATAGAAGGAATACCCAACTCATCATCAATGCTCTATTCTGAGCCACTGGATTCACCATCCACATAAGAGTGACCTGGATTCACATCAAACATGGGCTGATCTACCTTTTCTTTTCCTTTTTGTGATACCTGCATACCACTATTTGCACTGCCTTGAGAAGATTCTCCTGATCTCAATCTGCCTGTCCATGGTGAAGAATGTGAACCACTGCTAGAGGACGCTCCAAGTCCACTAATATCTTGTGACTGCTGTTGAGAATTCTGTGCAGCATTACCATTTTGTGCATCTACATCATCAATCACATTTACTGGTTTATACCAGCTACTCATCTCATCAAAAACAACATCTCTGCTCACTGTAAACTTACGAGTAGAAGGGTTATAGCATCTATACCCTTTTTGCTGTAGAGAGTAACCAATAAAGATGCACTTCTCAGCTTTTGGATCCAACTTGGATCTCAACTCATCTGGCACATGTACATAGGCAATGCAACCAAAAATTTTCAAATGAGAAATATCTGGTTTCCTACCAGTATACCTCTCCTCTAGAGTCATCCCATGTATTGCTGTAGTGGGAGTCATGTTCATTATATAGACTGCCGTAGCAACTGCTTCAGCCCAGTAAAAATCTGGCAAGTCTTTTTCGTTGAGCATGGCACGAGATATCTCTCCAATATGCCTGTTTTTCCTTTCTGTAACTCCATTTTGTTGTGGGGTATGACTGCATGAATATTGCTGCTTTATGCCATGCTCCTGCAGGAACCTTGCAAACTCATTTGAGAGGTACTCTCCCCCTCCATTTGACTTTAGGCATTTTATTTGCAGGCCTGTTTCTTTTTCAACCATAGCTTTAAGAGTTTTGAAATGCCCAAAAACTTCACTTTTCTTTTTCATAAAATACACCTAAACTTTTCTGCTATAGTCATCAATAAAAGTGACAAAATAATGACAGCCTCCAAGAGATGCAGCTTTTATAGTCCACACATCAGAGTGGATTAATTCCAATGGCTTCTTACTCTCTTGAACATGTCTAGGAAATGGTTTCCTTGCCTGTTTTCCAAACTGACAGGCTTCACATACCTTATGCATTTCTGCAACCTTGAATTTAGGCAATCCTACAACAATGTTTTGGGCCTGCATTGATTTAAGTCACTGTACATTAACATGACCAATGCGTTTATGCCAGATATCAATATCTACAACTACACCGGTCCCATGTGCAAACATTGCTGCACTCAATTCAGACATGTCTGTATCCAATGTAAACATTTTGCCCTTCTTCTTTCCTTTTGCTATCAAGCGACCTTTATTTTTCATATCCTCAACAAAGCATCCATGAGGATTAAATCTGACCTGCAAGCCCTGTTCAACCATTTGACCAACAGAAACTAGATTCTTGGTGATATTCGGGACATGAAATACATCGGACAGGTATTTCTTTTTCCCATCCTGCATAGACAAAGGAATTTTTCCAATCTGCACAATAGGATGTGTAGTATCATCACTAGTCTCCACAAATCTTGGTTTTTCCATTTTCCTTGCATCCTCCATCCATTCTGCATGACCTGTCATGTGGTTTGATGCACCTGAGTCAACATACCATACATCGTTGCTTTCTTCTGCACTTGTCACAGAATTGTTCATGTGCTACACCATAAACAAATGCCCATTTCTGTCATCACCCTGTCTACTAGAAAATGCATAATTCCCTTGTTGCAATTTACCATTCATGATGTCATTCTGCTTTTTATAGAAGTCCTTAGCCATATGACCCATTTTACCACAGTAGTAGCATTCAACATTGCTGTTTGCATTTTGGCCTCTTTGCCATCCACCACGACCTCTTTGGCTCCCACTGCCTCTAGAGTTACCATGTCCTCCATAGGACTGGTTTTCTTGAGTTTGCTGCATATTCTGATTTCTACCACGACCTCCAAATCGGCCTCCTCTACCTCTGCCTCTACCTCTTCCATCATTTGAGTAGAAGACAGCTTCTTTCGAAGTTCCTCCTGAAGAAGATGCACCACCATTTCTCTGCTCCTCAGAAATTAGAAGAGCAATCAACTCCTCAAAATCAGAAAATCTTTCACGAACTGAAATGGATGTCTAAAACTGTGCATAATCCTTTCCTAGACCATTCAAGGTCACAGAAACTAAATCATCATCTTCCACTGGCGACCCAATGGAAGCAAGTACATCTGCAATCTTCTTCACCTTCATGTGGTAGTCATTGATGCTCATACTTTCTCTTTGCACATTGTGCAACTCTTGCTTGAGCTGCATTTTCCTGGCTTGCATATTTGTGCTATACATTTTTGACAAAGTATCCCATCCTCCTTTGGCGTACTTGCATTCTGAATATGCACAATCATAGAGTCTGAAATACTGATAGACAGCCAGTACATAACTTTCCTGGCTCTCTCATGCCATGCTTTGAATGCCTGCATTTGCTGTTGATTGGGAACATCAGGAAGAACTGGTTCTTCTTCATTTCCTGTAACAAATTTCCAATATCCTTTTCCCATAAGGAAATTCATCATTCTAAACTTCCATGCCTGGAAGTTGTTCTTGTCAAGCTTTTCAGTGACAATCTGTGAAAGAGAATCAGACGCCATTACAGAATACTGCAAAAAATTCTGTCACTGCAAAAAACACAGCTTCACTCTCACAAGGGCAAATTTGCAAAACTGGAGAAAGTGGTATTTGACCACACAGTCACTTCCTAGTGACGATTTTGCATAAACAGGAACCAAGGATGATTCTGAAACTCCCAATGTCTCTGCGCACAAGCATACGATGCAATTTCTACAGTAACTTTTCACCGACCTGTAGAATAGTGGTCGCACAGCATAAAGTAGGGTCTTTTCCTGAGTGCGTGCAGAAAACTTCCGCCTCCAAAACAGGCCCCGAAATGGCCTCGAATAAAAAAACAAGGTCGCAGCATATACTACCCTCTTGCTTCACCGCGAAGGGCGTCTCAACCTGAGACAATGCACTCCTGCACTTTCCGGCTGTGCTACCTGCAGAGATCTGCTCCCAAAACAGAAAATGAAAGCAACACTGCTCCTCTTACCAGAACACCGCGAGCTTGGCTTGCTTTCTTGAGCTCCTTACCACGAACAAGGCTCTGATACCATGTCAAGATTGTGGGAGAGAAGGAAGGAGTCTCACTTGTAGCTTTCTTGCTTGCACAATGGGGGAATACACACAAGGATGGAGGCTGAAAACAGTTTTTCTCTTCTTAGTTGTGTAAGCCAAAAAGAACTCTCATACAAAGAAATAGAAGAACCATATATATGGGTCTCAAACCAAAGACAACTAACTAAGGTGGCATACTAACTGAGCCACGAACTAGAGTAGATAAGGATAGCTATCATCTAGCTATTATTCATGGGCGGTGTACCAACCGCATCTACAACTGACAAGTCGGTGACATAAATGCACAACGGTTACCCTGGCATATCACGAGTGGAGCTCGATATCTCAACAGGTAACCCCTATCTAAGCCTTGGTTCATCCTTGCATCTCATGAAACAACCAAATGTTTCCTTTTCAATGCATCTCATGCTTATTTCTTAATAAAAATGTTTACCACGTATACTCCAATTGAGGAAAAAAGGCTGATGCTAGGCGAGGTGGTAAGACAAAAGAGAGGTGATCCTCCCTTACCACTTAAGGCCTTGAAGGGATGCACAACTCCACTCATGGGAAACTTTGCCCACCTTTCGATGATCTAGAGTTTGATACTTGTATGTAGATATAGGTACTCTTCCATGATCACCACCTCTCTTGATACAATGATCCCCCTTGGACACCCTTTCAGTGCTAAATGGCACCCATGTATGACACTTGAAGTGCATGTAGTTAGAAGAGATGTATGGAAGTAAACTTCACATATGCATTCATGAAAGAACAAATGGATATGAAATGATGCTTGGGATAGTGCTCAATATGCTCAAGATGCTATTCATGTTGTTGGTCAGGCCTCCATCATATGACTCACCCATATAATGCTTTTGCACTAAGGGACAAATAGTGTTTTTGGTCACAATCAAGCAAGACAGTCATAAAGATCATATTACAAAAAATTATGTATTGCATTTGGGAGTAAACCCTATAGCTCAACTCTAATACGGCTTCTTCCCCTCTTGTTTGAATAAAGAACCTCCCCAATCGAAGCTACGGTCTAGAAGCTATGCCCATTTTGTGTACTAGGGTCACTACGAGACAGGGTGCAGATCGCTCCAAGACAGACACAAAAATCCCATTGCAGAATAATATGATCATTTTCTATTAAAGATTAACATCTCATCTTAAAGAGGTATTTTTCCCCTCTGATCTGAATCAAAAATATCACCAATCAAAGTTTCCTGCCAAAACTTACACCCCATTTACTGACAACACGTCTTGTGTACTAAATCTAGATGGTTGGCCACAAGGGCAAAAGTAAGGCCCATGAAGAATCCAAAGGGAGATTAGAGACTCTAGGACCTCCATGAATTATGAATGAAGCTTGGCACAAGATTACCATGGTGATATACAGGAGGAAATCCCCGATACAGATCCCTACAACCTGCTCAACCACACCCTATGTCAGCATGAGCTTCATCGCATGGAACAACATAATGACATGCTCACCAACCACCACCAAAATGATGTCCAAGTTTAATGCAACAATTGAGAGAATGGCCCTCTCAAACTCGAGGGCTCAACAAACCTTGGAGAAGCTCACCACTCTTGTTGCTCAGCTATCTACAGCTTAATCCCAAGAGAAGGCAAATGACTCTAGGCATGAATCTAGATGTCCACTACCTTAGGAGCCATTACATGGTCCACAGAGCATACTTGGTGCTAAGGGAATCCCCCCTTCAAGCTATGAGATTGGTGAACCCTTTCATGCGCATGATGAGCCTTTGTTGAGCTACCCCATCAACCATGTAGCCAACACCCCACTGAGGCCCTCTCATACCCTTGGTAGAAATTCCCCCACTCTCCCTAGGAGCCCCCATGCAACATATATGAATCCATCCCATCACGGACATTATGGTACCAATGGCTAGCATAGCAATCAGGGCAGCATGGCTATAATGGACACCATGGGATAAATGCACCACATGGTATCTATGGGCAACAAGGTATGTATAGACATCATGGGATGTATGGGTAGCAAGGGTTTCATGGGCAGCCAAGCCCTCATGATCTACGCAACAAGATTATGCTCACTAAGTACAATGGGAAATCTCCCTCACCATCATACTTGGAGGAATGGATGTCCAAGTTGGAGTCCTACTTCAATATCTACCCCCGCACTGATGATCAAAAAATTATCTTTTCTTCTATCCACTTGGAAGGATTTTCCCACACATGGTGGCACTATCTCAATTAAGAGAATCATTAGTTCATTGATTGGGAAGATTTTAAAATGCATATGGTCCAAGTATTTGTGTCCCCCTGTGGAAAAGAGTGGTTGGCAAGACGGTGGTACACTCTTGACTAATGTAACCTCACTGTACATGAGTACACAAATCAATTTATGAACTTGACCATGTATGTGGAGAGAATTAGCCCCAGGGAGGTCAGTCATAAAGATATGTATGTATCACGTGGGTTCAACATAATGGATTTTTAAAATATCATTTTTACATATTTTTCATATACAGAGGGGTCCCATATTAAGGGTTTACTTAGAGATTGAATAAAAAAGGGTTATGTTTTATTAAGAAAGAATTAATAGATAAGGATATTTATAAATAGGCCTTGAATGCACGTGATATAGAGGGTATAGATATAGTGAATTACCTGGGGCATTAGTGATGATACTAAATTGCACAAGTATATCTATGGGTTGGAACCGAGCCTATCAGCAAATGTCACGGACCAGAAGCCTACCACGCTATTTGAAGCAATTGACATGGCTAAGAGATATACAGGGAAGTACCGTAAGAATGAACATTTTCAACAAGGTTCTAGATAGCCCCATATCCCATCAAGATCAGTCCCATATGGAGATGCATTTTTTAGGCACCTTTATACCTAATAACAACCGCAAAATACCTACTTATCCCACCTTCCATGCGGGCACTTTTGGAATAGCATTTGGCTCTCATGCTAAGAATAAGTATGCTGAAAATAAATAGTCAACTGCATCACCTTTCCATGGCTCCAGTGGCCAATGCTTCATTTCTCTGGATATTGTGAAGGAACGGAAGAAAAAATGTCTATGCTTTTAATGTGGGGATAAATACAATGTTGACCATGCCTCCAAGTTCCCTTACAAGATAGCTAAGGTCAAGGCCCATAGCATGTATGTCATGGAGGATTGGCACAATGATGAGGATGACCTACCCACTAACCATGTTGATGATGTGGATCACAAGCAGTTCTATGACTTGGAGGATGGGTTTCCTTTTGACCCAGGTGGCTGTCCATCACAGATACTTGATTTGACATCCCACCCGCCTACCACTTCCCTTTGCTCCATCTCCTTGGACACTTGAATGGGCTCTCAAAGCCCTAGCACCCTGCACATTCAAGGTAGTATCCATGGAAGCATGTCTTCATCCTTTTGGATAGTGGTAATACTCACAATTTTATTAATAAATCAACCATTGACCGGTTGAAGTGCACCCCTATGGAATTACATCACCCCTTGAAAGTCCAAGTAGCAAATAGAGAAGAAGTTAACACACATGTATGTCTTGCAATCCCCTTATGCTTGGATGAAAATTATGTGGCATTGATTGATCTAATTTCCCTAGATATGGGTCCCATTGATGTTGTCTTGGGTTGTGATTAGCTGAAACAATTGGGGAAAATTGCTATGGACTTCTCTTAGCTCTACATGGAGTTTATGATGCATGGATAGCTCATCTACCTAGAGGGAGTTCAAGATCATGCTAATTTTCAGCTCATTACAGCAAAGCAACTCAAATGGGAGTTTAAGAAATGCTCACAAATCTTTTTCTTGCAATTGAATAAAGATAATTCAAGTTTTTCCATTGAAGTATCTAATTATTCTGGCTTGTAGGCCCTACTTGAGGAGTATAGTGATCTATTTGAGATGCCTACAACCCTTCCCCCTAAGAGACAAGTGGACCATCCACCTGATTTAGAGCCTCATTCCAAGCCAGTAAACAAGCCACCTTACAAACTCTCCAAGTGTGAATGTGAAGAGGTTGCAAAGCAAGTCAACGAGGTGTTAGAGATGGGTATCATTGAACTGAGTTCTTCCCCTTATGCATCCCCTATCTTGTTAGTCAAGAATAAAGATGGCTCTTTCCGCATGTGCATCAACTATAGAGACTTGAAAAAAATCACAGTGAAGAACCATTACCCCATCCCACACACTACAAGATATAGGCCTTATATCGACGTTAAAAGTGACGAAAATGTAAATAACAAAATTTTCCCCCGTCGTTGCAAAAAGCGTCGTTATTGGTGACACCATAGAATAGTCAGTATTAGCGTTGATATCAGTGTCGCTATTTGCATCGGCCAGTGTCGCATTTGTGATACTGATACCGATGCAAATAACGACCCTGATAACGACGCTCTGCGATGCTAATAACGACGCCAATAACGACGCATGCATGTAATTTTGTGACACTAATAGCAACGGTAACAGGGAAAAAAAAACTTTGTGGCAGGGCAGATATAGCACTATGTGCTTTATTTGGGCCATACAAAATAGTTTCTGCACTGTATACAATGCTCGTGTAAACAAAAACAAAGTGTACTTAAATCATAATACTAATACGTGAAATAAATACATGATCGCATAATGAAAGCGACTGGTACAATCATGGCAAGATATCACTACTACATAGAAAATGTCTACACAGATCAGGTGACAAAAAAAAGGGTGTGTGAGCTCCAGGGATCCAAGGGCGAGCTATACGTCCTCGCCATCCGAACGTCCCACTGCAAAGGAGCATCGAATGGACTCTACAAAAAAAAGAAACAACTACACATCAGTCCACCATACAATAATGCATTCTAATTGAACATGGTAACTACAGACAAGAAAGATGAGTGACTTACAGGGCCGTTGCGTCTATACAATCAGTCGATCAATGTAGTGAGACAGTGCCTCTCTTCATATCGAGTCTCAAGGCCGGTCAGATCGCGATTTGTAATGGAGTGGTGCAAAGAAAACAAAATACTAATTGTTAGAAACATGATTGTCAGTACAAAGGATATTGCAAAAAAATAAGCAAGCAAAACAAAAGAAAAACTTACAAAGTCCTCCAGATATGTCCTGTGGCTGCCACTCCCAAGATGATGGACCACTCTAGCCTCTAGTCGTGCCCTCACCACCTCGCACTACTGACTCCAACGTCCTGGAGAATTTGTAGCCTCCTCCCTTAGTTGGCACCAGTCTTCCACGTCTAGCCACGCGGGCTTCCCCACTCTTAAGTGCCTTGTGTGCGTTTGATCATCTGTGTGACATATATGCACGCATGCAGTCCATCATCCAGCCTATAGAAAATCTATCTGCTATGGCTGGAACCGAAAACTCCTCATGCAAGGATTCTACTATGTATTCCTTGCTCCCATTCAGTATGTTTTTCCAATGATCTAAGATGTTGTGCTAAAAAACTTGTTGGCACAACTCTCTCATGTGAGCCATCACCCTCCTCCCCTCATCATTCATGATGATGGCTCGTGACTTATCATCGACAAGATAGGCATATCCCTCTAGGGTATACCTAAGATGGGTCCTCTTCTACATGTGACCACACTCCTGGGCATATCCAGGAGACCCCTGTACATCCAGTGTACCGACGGGGGTAGTATCTATCTGTGTAGCATCCATAGGGGTGCCACCTACAGACGGCTGAGCAAAAGCTGAAGTAACTGGAGTAGACATCCCCGGAGGTATGACAAATCATGAAGATGATGCAACTCCAGCAGAACGACGAGATGGAGACACCGTGGCCATGCCTCCATAGCAACCACCTGAGCCATGCTCCTTGGAACCACCACGACAACGAGGAGTAGCACATGTATCCCATGCCGACTGCGGGCTCACTACCTCTGTATCTCTACAGCATCCCCCTGACCTTGAAGCACTCCCTCCCTCTGGCCCAAGTCTGGAGTGTCGATCTCGTCTGCTCGAAGTTGAAGCATCTGATCGCACCGAAGTAGATCTAATAGAGTAGCTTGACAATGTTCGAGATAGCTCCTAGTCCTCCATGTCTCTGAATCTCTCCATCTGATCTGAAGACATGTGTGTGAAGATATCTTGTAACTCCTCATCGCTCATCCATCGACTCATCTTGATGATCTAAGTATCCAAAAGGGTCACTTGCACATACAAAAAATGATGTTAGCATAATCAATTTAAATCATACAAAACACGATAATATAAATCCTAAAAATATGATCTAACTTAAAATACATATCTTATGTATCTTATAAATGATTATTCAATGAATTGAGTAAGTGGATGCTCTAAGTATGAAGTATCCTATGGTTCCATGTCAATCTCCTGACACAACTCCGCATACATTGGAAGGTTGATAGACATGTCACCACAAAAGGATGAGTCCACCTCATTCTCAAAGAATTCTTGGATTCCTATATTTCCATCATTGTTAGCCGATTTTGGCTCCTCTACATGCTCCAAGCTTTCGGTGGCCTCCACCCCTTGCAATATCGATCCCTCTATTTGCATATTGTCCTCATCTATGCTCGGAACATCGCTTTGATCATATACTCTCACACTTCGGGGAGCTAAATGTATAACATACCACCATCAAGGTTGTCGGGGGTTTGAAAAGAAGATTACATGTTTACAAACACGTATAAGAGAGATTAAACTATTGTGATATGTACCATGTCATAATACAATTAATAAACAAATGAGTTCATGCACATGTTCACAATGGGCCAGCAACACAAAGGTGTCGCGCAAATCCGTCCAATTTTTTTTTGGAATCTATTTCAAGAAATCCAAATGGACCTCGTCGAATTGTTGCTCCAGCTCCTTCAAGTACCACTTTGAACCACTACACATCGAATAGTATCATGGAGAAGCTATGGTAATCCACTGTAACAATACTTTGCAAGTTCCCAAAATACTCCATCTCATCTATAACCGTGTTTGGATCCGTTGCTCGTCATCGGCTCTCTTGCTCGAACCTTGCCATGATACCACAGTCCATTGTGGAGCACATTTTGTCAATACACTCCACTCAAAAATGCCGTCCGTGCGACCATGCTACACTATATATTTTGTACTGTACAGTGAAACACTCAAATTAGTTATCACATATAAAATATAGATACGACAAATCCTAAACATGTCATCACCTTTGGACTACATCCCCTCAAGAATTTCCACTCTTCAATTCAGACCTCCGCCCCTTTGCAAGACGTTGCGGTCAAAGCTCCATGCAACTATCGCGTTGACATGAACCGCAACATCTCCTCCATGGCCTCAGGATATCGAATCGGTCGATGGCGCGTACTATGTCGGAATTCAGATCGCGCTTCCCCTCGATCTTGCCTAGCGATCTGATACCTGGCGAGCCACGTCTCCATAGAGGCATGGTGCAACATACAAAAGCGATTCACCTTCTCCTCCATTGTAGCATCCATTCTTTTTTCTACCCCATTTCCAACCACCACATCTCCAGTCAGTTTATCATCGTCCTTCAGTGACCATAGCATTTTGTTGTATGGATCCATTGTTGGTACCCATTGTGAAATATGCACTAGCGCCTCAGACACCAATCAACCTTCAGCCATGCTACCTTCTAGCCAAGCTCGTTGTCGCACAAAGCCTTTTAGGGTTTTCACGAAGCACGCTAAGAAGAACATCCATTGCATATGGACATGTCTAGCAATCTCCACTTTATCTACAAGATGCACAAGAAGGTGGATTTGTATCGTGAGCATGCTGGTAGGCAGGTATTTCTCAAAGTTCTCCATTGCTCCCCGCCTTGCAGATTCAATAGAGGATGTCTTAACTCCTTCTGTGAGATCCATTGCACTAAAGTCAACAACATGTAAATGGCCCTGCGTATTTCTGGAGTAAGACATCCTGTGATCGCGATCGGTAGTACAAACTGTCACAAATGAGAAAGCATTATAAACAATGGTTACACTCCAAATAGCAAAATGCGCACACCAATTACAATCCATTCGTAGTACAAACCTGACATATCTTATGTCAATCATGGGATTTTAGCCCTGATAATTGGTCATCTTTAGAAAATGCAAACCTGAGAGAACATATCATACCCGTCAGAGTGCAAATAGACTTGACGATTTGCTTCACAATGCGCTATTCTTTAGTGGACAAAACCCAAGGAGCGTGAAGTAGCTGTATGTGACAATTAGCACTCGACTACGACCAAAGCGCCTCCATCTTGCCTACCTCCAAATCCATTCGTGCCCCTATAGTGTCTCTCTTTCCTGTGACGTGGTCCCATAGCAAGTTGTCCACATTCTTGAAAATATGCATGGGATCCAACAAAAGGTTGATCTGTAAGTGGGTCCAATATGGCAACTCGTAGAAAACTGAGAACCGTCACATTCTGTTTGGATGTGTCTCCGCATGGACCATTTTCAGCTCGTATCAGCTTGCGGCATTCATATGTGTGTTGGAGATGTCCAAGAAAACCTTCCTTGAGTTCATGACCCTCTAGCAAGAAAGTGACGTGTCCTTGATATACCATCTTCTTCATGGTTCGTGACCTTTGGGAGTCTAACTATGGCCCGCACAATGGACATGCATGATAACCTAAGATAACTAGACCTATTCCAACACCTCTATTCAGTGAATACAATCTTGAACGAGATAAAATATAGATATTGCCAACGAGAACAGAAGCCTATTTACTTGAGCACTCTCCAAATCTCGGAAAGTCATGCATCATCCACATGAGAATGGCTGGAATATTGGCGGACCGTCGACCATCGCACTTGCTCATATCTTGCATGATGACCCCCTCCTCCCACAAAATCTTAAGCTCATCGACTAATGGACGAAGATACACGTCCATATTTTTGACTTTGTAGCGGCCGGGGACAAGTAAGCTAAGGATGAGATGTCCTTTCTTCGTAGAAAGCCATGGAGGGATATTGTAGTTAACAAGGACTATAGGCCACACATTGTAAGAAGTTGAGTGCAGACCGTGAAGGATGGATTTTAGGCCCCGGAACGTGCCTAAAAATAGGAGAAAAATGTGGAAATGCGGGGAAAAATGCTCAAACACGAAGGCGGCAGCTCGACCTAGGATGATTTTAAGTGTTAAGTGCTTGACGGGCGCCCGTACGACACTCCGAGAATTTTCATAATTTTTCCATGCACCTATGCCAGTCAGTGGAGCTGCCAGTCAGTGCGAGATGTCGAGACGAGCTCATAGAAATTTTCAGACTGACGATCGGAGTCCGTACGCGGAAGATGGCTCGAAACCGGCCGGGGTGCCCAAAAGGGGGCCCAAATTTGAAATTCCAAAAGGTGTAAGAGAGGGGGTGACCTTTGACACCCCCCCTTTCAAAAAATGTGATGTAGGGTGGGGGGAGGGGGGGGGGGGGGGGGGCCGGCGGTTGTTTTCAGCCGCCGAAAAAAACGCGCCCCCCCCCAATCATGATGAGGCTTGACAAGCAAGCCATTAAGATTATTATGCCAGGCTTTTACATCTATCCTACGCTCCGTATCGCCGGTCTCCGCTCCCGCAATGATGGACTATGGAGAGAGAGAGAAAATCAGTCTTTCTCTCTCCTCCTTCTCTCTCCTCTTAATCCCCGTTCGTGCGTGGAAGAGTAGAATGGAAATGGATGGCCGGATGGATGCCGATTCTTGACGAGACTCAAGGGCAATGCCAAATCATTGTAGATTGCTGATTCCAAGTAGAATTCATGGCTGGAAATCAGTCGTGGGACGTGCCAAATTTAATGGAAAAACCCGCAAGACACGGTAATAATTGTTTTTACAAAGAAAATGGCCTTTTGGTGCAAATTTGGTTGATAAAAATGTGTTCATATGGATTGAGTTTTGAGTATGTCGTGCTTTGAGTTGTTTTCTGGCTGTTCATCATTTAAAAATCAAAAAAACATGTGTGGGATAGCAGAAAATAGAAAACCAAGACACGAAAAACCATAAAAATGAAGGAAAATAGGGTTTTTTGGGCTAAAAATGATGCAATAAATTAATCCACACCTACTAAAATTCTTTTTCTACTGAAATGAACTAAGGGCCACAGCCCATAAACTGAACTTAATTTTCAGCAATTGAAAAATGGGAGAAAATGGGGAAAATTGCAAGAAAATGGTGGAAAAAACCCCTTAAAATAGGGGAAAATTATATTTTGGGCTTCGGAAAATTAGGAAAATTATGAGTAATGTCCGTGAATGTATAATGAGGCTGAGGCATGAAGATTTGCTTCAGATCAGCCTTGCTTCCGTGTTTTAGTTCGGTTTTGTCCGCTTTTGATATGAAAAAATAATGGAAAAAGCCGTAAAATGCCATGCAACGAAGCATACAATCGTTAGAAAGAAACCATGAAAGGGATGTTTTTGCACTTGTGCACGATAGTGTTTTGCTAAATGTTTGAGCACTAGGCATCCACCAACTGCATGGAGCATGAAAAAGATTTTAAAAGTATCAGTGTGATCAGCTCCTGGACATGCATTGCAATTGGTTTATGAGGACATGACCTACGTTGAGAGGCAGTGAGATACCCATGCTATAGGCTAGTCGTGGGATCCTAAAGGGGAAATCAAGTAAGGACAATGGTACATGCCTGGACACGTTTATTTGGTACCCTAAGCGACGTTTGTGCGAAATGTCTATTTGTTGAGCGACGCACTGAGGGGCCAATCCCCAAGGTGTAGGAGAGTCGCAGAGGGTTGACGGCATTCAGCCATAGGAGGAACCCCATGTGTATGTGACTCGAGCCTATTTGGCTATGTGAAAGGGACTCCCTCTGAGGAGTAATATTGGGTTAGGATCAGTTGGACTACAACGTATACAAACGCAATGTGTAGGAAGGCAGAGATTTCGATAGACGCTCCTGGCCGCGAGGCCGAGGGGTTGTCTTGTGCGTAGTGACGAGGCCCGGCTAGTGCATGAGCCAGCGCCGGCCCGTTTTTAGGTCCATCAGTGGTGCGTCTGCCAGGAGCCGCTTAAAAGTGGCGGTTCTCGAATCCTGGTTGTTTAGGGACCAACTAGCAGTTTATGCCAAAGGATACTGAGATTGATCCGTTATTTATTGATAAGCATCGTCTAGCAGAAATTCAAAAGCAAGAAAGAGACGAAAGAGCTAGGCGACGTGCTGAAATTTTTAGGAGATATTCTCTAAGCGTAGCGGCGTTGAACCCTTACGAGGGAGTGGATCTAGTGGTCTTAGGGCCACAAGCAATAAGTTAGGAGAAGGTGGAAGCTCTAGTGCTCCCCTTCCTTCTATAAGCCAGTCCACGTCAAGTACGGGAGGTGTAACCCCACCGTCCCCTATTCCTAGTGCAAATCCAATCCTTGTCATGGTGCAGCCTATTGCAATTCCAGCAGGAACGACGGATTTTCCGGCTCTAGGTTACCCGCTACCCATTTTTAATGGGTTAGTTGAGGAAGATGTGGAACTCCACATTAGGGAGTTTCAAAAGCTGATGTTTAACTGTCGCATTCAAGAAGGACATTTAATGATGTTCTTCAACATGACTCTCAAAGGAAGAGCCGCTATATGGTATCATGGTTTAGAAGCCGGAACCATATTGAACATTGATGCATTTTATGGAGCTTTTCGAAGGGAGTTTGCCCCTGAAAGGGGTGGGCAATATTGGTTGCGTGTACTCAACGTGACCCGCCAAGATCCACACGAGGATATTCGTGCTTATGCGAAGAAGATAAAAGAGGTTTTCCGTAAGTTGGACACCTCTATTCCTATCCCCGCAACTGCCCAATTGCAATATTTCCTTCATGGTTTGGACTTTAATATCCAATTGCAGTTGAGTAGTGTCCCCTTGGGGGATATAGATATTGCCATTACACGAGCACAAGAGGTGGAATCCTGACTACAAGCAGCCTGTGCTTCTCGAGGCAATTCAAACATGGGTTTAGTATTGGGAAATAATCTGGCAATGGCCAATGGCAGTAGTGGCCAAGGGATAGCAATGGCTAACCCTAATGGGAGAGGGAACATGATGCAGAATGTCCCTTTATTACCAGCTCCCCCTAGCATGTCGATGCCTACGGGCAGTCAAATGGCTCCAAATGGTGGAGGCCAGGCGGTTAATTCTAATACCATGCCTGTGGCTCAACAACCTGTGCCTAATCGAATTGTTAGGCCGATTGAACGACATGGTAATGACCAAGGCTATGAGTCGAGTTCTTCCAATGTTCTTGGCGAGGTTAAGGACATGATGAAGCATTATACGGACATGATTACGGAGCAGTATCGACAAATAGCCGTTGATGTTAACTTCCTTAAAAAACAACAAAATTTGATAGGAAGTAGATACCCAGAGGAGGGTGCACCTTCGAGGTTTAGTTGCAAATGGTGTGGTGGGCAGCACTATCCAAGGAATTGCCCGAATGTTAAGTGTGACATCTGTGGAAAATCCGGCCATTTAGCAGCCACTTGCTGGAGTAAGATCAGTTCCCTCCAGCGAGGAAGTCGACGATCAGGGCCTGTTAATCATCGTGCCCAAGGAAATGATTCCCAGCGAGAGGACGGGCCTAAACAAATACTTCAACGACCAAAGACTACAGTGGAGGAGCTACCTAGTGGTAGTGGGGTTAGTTTGATTGAGGCTGTACGCGTTAATGATGCTGAAACCTCTAATCTGCGAGCTGTCCTTACAAGAGGTCAAAAGGGTAGAGAAGCCGACAAGGATAAGCCTGTCGATGGAAACCCTAAACAAGGCGACAAAGGAACGCAAGTTTTGGACCCTTCCATGGAAGGGGGACCTTTGAAGCCCGTAGAAAGTAAAGCCGATAAGGAGCTACCAAAGAAGAAGGTGAAAGTTAAGAAAGAGGCAATAAAGCCGGTTCAGCGACCTAAAGAGCGAATGGTTTGGCGTGAAAAGCGAGCTCTATCGAACTATCATGAATTCGATTTGGCGAGCTCTCTCTGTGAAGTCAAGCCGGATGTGAATCTTTTATAGCTTATTAAGCTTTCCCCAGGAGTACGCAAGGAATTTAGAAAGATCCTACATACCGGGTATATCGTAGAACCTTTGGGTATTGCGCGAGTTGGTGATGACTGGTTCGAGCATGCTGAGAAGCATTGCCCAAGGGTTGCAGCCTATGTCGATGGGATATTAGTAGATTATGCCATTGTCGACACGGGATCATCTGTTAACATTATGAGTTCTGAACTGATGGAAAGGTTGGGTCTTGCGATCCAGAAAGATACCTCCACAATTCTCAGAATGGTAGATGATAGTTTGAGACAGCCAGAAGGCTGCATTACTAAGGTCCATGTTACTGTTCCAAATGTAGAATGCATGTTGGACTTTAGGGTGATTCGTTTTGCAGGGCGGCCAAGTTACCAAGTATTACTCGGACGACCTTGGATCTTGCAAGCGGACTGCCAAGTAGATATACCCGCCGGTCGACTGATATTCGGCAGAGGTGCCCAGCATGTGGTAGTTGATGCTTATCCTGAGTCCCTGCAGAGTGAGAGAGCTTCTTTATCTTCTACAGAATTGGAGACATTAGAAGATTTATCTGGCAGTGAGACATCATCGAGTGATGAGTCCAAAGAGGGATCCACCACGGAGGACATCTATCAGATCACTTTGAATGAGCCGATAGAGGGCCAAGATCGTATAAGAGATGCAGATGTTATTGAGCTAGACCTTGGTACGCTTGATGATTCGCGGCCAATCAAATTAGGTTCTATGCTCAGCACAGCAGAAAGGGAGGACTATGTGGCCTTGATCCAGGAATTCCGTGATATCTTTGCCTGGAGTTATGATGAGTTGAGAGGCATCCCTCCTAGCCTTGCTGTTCATACAATTCCGTTGAAAGAGGGCAGTCGTCATGTACGGCAGAAAGTGAGGCGTATGCCTTTCGAATTGAGGGACGACCTGTTTGAAGAGCTACAGAAGCTTCGAAAAGCGGGTTTGATTTTTCCTGTGCAACACACGGAATGGTGTTCACCGGTTGTGATAAGAAAGAAGAATAATAATCAAATCCGATTATGTGTAGACTTTAGGGAGCTGAATAAGCAGATAGTTAAGGACTACTACCCGTTGCCATTTATTGACCAGATTTTGGATCAATTGGCGGGTAGGGAGATATATTCGTTTATGGATTGCTTTGCAGGATATAACCAGATGGCAATTGCAGAAGAGGATAAGTTGAAGACAACTTTTATCACTGTATTTGGTACTTTTGCGTACCATGTGATGGCCTTTGGTTTATGCAATGTGCCTGGTTCGTGGCAACGAACAGCAGATAAGACATTCAGTGACATATCCCCTGAAGAGTTGAAGGTGTTTATTGATGACTTAGGGGCTGCCACCATGAGAGAAAGGCAGTTGAGCATTCTAAGAAAATGCTTTGAGCGCTGTAGACAATTCTGCATCGCCTTAAACCCACGGAAGTGTGTTTTTGGAGTACCTTATGGGCTATTGCTCGGTCATGTGGTCAGTTCGGTAGGAATTGCGACAGACCCCGAGAAGGTCAAAGCTATAGTTGCCATGGGTCCACCACGCACTCCGAAGGAGGTTCATAGCTTTCTGTCTTCGATTGGTTACTATCGTAGATTCATAAATGCCTTGGCAGAAAGAACGTTGCCGCTTACAAATTTATTGTCCTTTAGCTGTTCGTTTGTATGGGGTGACCCTTGTAAGGTAGCATTCGAGGATGTGAAGCAAGAGCTAGCAAGAGCGCCCATTTTAAAAGCACCTAAAAGAGGTGAGGTGTTTTATATCTTTTCAGCAGCCACGATGTATAGTATCAGTTGCTGTTTAGCCCAAATTTGGGAAGAGAAGTGGTACCACCCGATTGCTTTTGCTAGTCGGAAGCTAGGGGTATCCGAAATTAATTATACCTACATGGAGAAGCTGTGTCTAGCGATGGTCTTTGGGACCAAGAAATTCAGGCATTACATTCTCTATGAGAAAGTCGTGCTTTATACAAAGGCGGAGGGCCTTCGATTATTGATGAATAAGCTACAGCCGCCTGATCATCTAGCAAAGTGGTTAATCACTTTGCAGGAATTTGATTATGAAATCAAGAGTAAGCCACCAAGGTTGCAAGGCATCGTGGAATGTCTAGTGGACTTTGGGGAGCCGAAAGAATCTGTGGCTGAAGGTAGTGACATGGAGTTGTTACTTAAGATAGATACGGCATCTATTCCCTCCTGGTATGCTGCAATAATGCATTATTTATCAACAGGAGAGGCGGGATCCGAATTATCTAAAGCTGAGAGAAGGAAAATTAAGCAGCAAGCGTTAAAGTTTGCTTTGATCGCAGGTACATTATATCGGCAAGGGGTTGATGACATCTATCGCCGATGTGTGATGCCTGACGAGGTGCCATTCATTTTGGAAGAGTGCCATGATTCTGCTTGCGGTGGCCATTTTGCTGAACGGCTTATAGCACAAAAAGCTTTAAGAGCAGGTTATTGGTGGCCTGCCATCTTCCAGGATGCGTTTGTGTATGTTAAGAGATGCGATATTTGCCAACGACATGATAGTCGAGAGAATAAGAAACGACACTCACCCCTATTATGGCGATACTTCCATTTGAGAAGTGGGGAATAGACTTTGTGGGTCCTATTACTCCGTCGTCGACTACGCAAAAGAGGTATATCATTGTCGCAACTGACTACTTCACAAAGTGGTCAGAAGCACGTGCAACAAGGAAAGATGATGCTAAAGAAACTGCTAGTTTCCTCTTAGAGCAGATAATATGCCGGTTTGGTCCGCCGAAAGAATTAGTGTTGGACCACGGAACCCATTTCCTGAATAAGGTAATCAAAGGTTTGATAGAGATGTGGCAAATCAAGCATAACAAGACAACCCCCTATAATCCGCAAGCCAATGGGCAAGTTGAAAGCACCAACAAGCAGCTTGTGGGCATCCTGTCCAAAATTGTGTCGGAAAAGAAACGAGATTGGGATAAAAAGTTATACGTGGCAGTGTGGGCCTATAATACGACCTTCAAACGAGCCACTGGCCATACCCCGTTCAAGTTAGTATATGGGGAGGAGTGTGTCTTGCCTTTAGAAATTGAGCTGCCGACTATTCGGTTTGCCATCAATCATTCTTTGAGCGATGAAGACGCACTTTCTGAATGCTTGACGACACTGGCACATTTAGATGAGCTTAAGTTGCAGAGCTTATTGCACCAAGAAGTGGCGAAGCGCCGAATGAAGCAGCTACACGACCTCAAAGCCAAGAAATACACCTTCAAGAAAGGACAGCTTGTTCTGTATTATGATGCACGACGTGAATTATTTCCAGGCAAGCTAGAGCCCAAATGGGATGGGCCCTATAGGATTGTTAGGATAGGAAAGAATAAATCCACAGTCTTGTTAGCTGACCTTGAGGGGACAGAATTTAAAAATAAGGTTAATCTTAATAATATTAAACCTTATTATTTCTGATTGCACTAATGCTATGACTGCCTTGCAGGTCTAGGCGAGATCGATCAAATATCTGTAAGGAAATCGTGATAAAGGTTGATGGGTCGTCTAATCCCTTATTTAGAACACCCATATTTGGAACAGAGGTATCATCAGGGAAAGCTCATTTGGTGGAGCAAAGGATACAAGGTGATTGAGCAAGAAGGCGGGACATTTATTTGGGAGATCAAGGTCTTCTGCCATCACTGCCTACAAATTTTGACGAGCATCCCTGTTGAATTCAATGATGATGGAGGGATGGAGCCTACAGTCCACCCGCTGAATATGCTGAATTTCAATTACCATAATTACGAGTAGAGTTCAAGATGGCGGGATATGTAAACCCTTTATGGACGTACACCTTGTCCTTTGATGGGGCGTCCAGGGGTCCATGCAAAAAAGGAAGTGTAGGAGTTGTCATCCGAGACCCCCGACGACGCATTGTCATGAAGTTAGCTGTTTATCTCGGGGTGAATTTTACCAATAATATGGCCGAATACAAAGCCCTGATAATGGGTTTGAATATTGCAAAGAAGGGTGGTATCCGTCAGTTATTGGTGAAAGGGGACTCTCAGTTGGTTTTAAATCAACTCAATGGGACGTACATGGTACGGAACCCCATCCTTTGTATGTACCATCATAATGCCATAGCCCTGCTAGACGAATTCGATAGAGTGTCTTTTCAGCTGATTCCACGGAATTGGAATCAGTTTGCCGATTCTTTGGCTAATTTTGCGTATGAAGAAGACCTCTTCTTTAATTGTGGCCCTTGTCCCGATATATCTATTGATGCTGAGACAGGACTCGGTCGTTTGTGGGGTATGCTTTCTGAACATGCCCTCTTTGGCAGACGATGGTTGCTTTGGGTGATGCAAAGGGTAAGCGAGACTCATCTGCCTTTATTATCATGTACCCATAGACTGATTCGACGACATGTGATGCGAACACCTCTTGCGATATACGCAGGAGGGATAGGTCATAATTTAATGCACCTAGTTTAGGGCTACGAGCCTCTGTTCCCCTGGGAATAGTATGCTTTGCTGTCTATCATGGTTGTTTCCAGGAGGATGTTATGCATAGTATTGTTTGATTTCATTAGGCCAAGAGGGCGATTCAGTTTTGTAGCAAAGTCATGTCTGATTTCATTAGGCCAAGAGGGCCATTTCCCTGTCTAGTGCGGGTGCGTTTAATCGGGTTTTTGTTTTAAGTGTTGTGCTGGACAGGTTTCGTGGCTCGTGGAATTTTGTGGAGCCTGGAGGAGCCTTTATTGCAATGGAAGCTTCTTGTGGCCAATCCAGGTGATATCTCTCCTTCATGAGTACCTTTCTTTCTTGCTATATGTGTATGTGTACTTGTCGAGGGGACGTATTTTTGTTGGGGACCGGCAACCAAGGCATGAAGTCCCAGGTTTAGGTTGAGTATGTTTGAGGGAGGTCGGAGTAGTCATCACCTCCTGCAACGACATTGTTAAACATTGAAAGACCTGTTTTAGAAGGACGCCCTAATGGCCTTGTTCTGCTAGCCTGCTAGGTAGCCGTTCTAGGAGTCCTTGTTAGTAGTGAGGCAGTTAGGGAAGCCTGACAGAAGATAACAATGATGATGCTAGAAACTTTGTACATCTTAAAAGATGAATATAAATGCGAAGATGTGTAAAAAGGAGTTCTAACCCCTATCAAAGAAAAGCAAAGAAATGAAAGGATATAAGCAGTTGATCATTGCCTTGCGAAGGCCTGGTAGGTTCCTGGGGATGAATCAGACCCGGGGCCGATACCTTGTCTTCCTAGGGGTGGCTTCTTGCTGGAAAAATAATGACAAAACAAGGATGGTTGGAGCGAAAATAAAAGTGAGCATTAGAAAAGGATTAAGTGTCGCCCTGCGAGGGCTTGGTAGGTTCTTGGGTGCCGAGACGGGTCCTGAGACCGATGCCCTGTTCTCCTTGGGTCACTACGCTCAGCTCCCTCCTTTTTACATGCCCAAGTATATTGATTAAATAAAAACCCTAAAAGAAGACATGCACTGAAGGAACATACTCTTTGATCAGGCTATAGGAGACCTCGCCTTGTAAGAGCTCCTAGTTGTGTTGTCTTTAGTTGGTAAGTAGTGCAGACTACCATTTAGGGCAACCTCTTTGATAGGTTTTTTTTACTTTGGCTGTGTTGGAGCAGTTGGTTAGTGACTCGCTTCGGATCTTCTATTAGATGATGCTAGGCCTACTCCTTGTGGATGTTATGCCTTGGTTCTGCCCAGGGGTAGGGGGAGCATTTTGCTGAGTTTCACGATGATAATTGTTTTGTATCAGTTTGATGCTTCTTTGGTTGTTTATGTGCAGATATGTTTGTGGGTTCGACAGACTGAGTCGTCCTATCCCGTGGTCGCCAATGAAGGATGGATTTTAGGCCCCGGAACGTGCCTAAAAATAGGAGAAAAATGTGGAAATGCGGGGAAAAATGCTCAACCACGAAGGCGGCAGCTCGACCTAGGACGATTTTAAGCGTCAAGTGCTTGACAGGCGCCCGTACGACACTCCGAGAATTTTCATAATTTTTCTGTGCGCCTGTGCCAGTCAGTGCGGGATGTCGAGACGAGCTCATAGAAATTTTCAGACTGACGATCGGAGTCCGTACGCGGAAGATGGCCTGAAACCGGCCGGGGTGCCCAAAAGGGGGTCCAAATTTGAAATTCCAAAAGGTGTAAGAGAGGGGGTGACCTTTGACACCCCCCCCTTTCAAAAAATGTGATGTAGGGTGGGGGGAGGGGGGGGGGGGGGGGGGCCCGGCGGCTATTTTCAGCCGCCGAAAAAAACGCGCCCCCCCCCAATCATGATGAGGCTTGACAAGCAAGCCATGAAGATTATTATGCCAGGCTTTTACATCTATCCTACGCTCCGTATCGCCGGTCTCCGCTCCCGCAATGATGGACTATGGAGAGAGAGAGAAAATCAGTCTTTCTCTCTCCTCCTTCTCTCTCCTCTTAATCCCCGTTCGTGCGTGGAAGAGTAGAATGGAAATGGATGGCCGGATGGATGCCGATTCTTGACGAGACTCAAGGGCAATGCCAAATCATTGTAGATTGCTGATTCCAAGTAGAATTCATGGCTGGAAATCAGTCGTGGGACGTGCCAAATTTAATGGAAAAACCCGCAAGACACGGTAATAATTGTTTTTACAAAGAAAATGGCCTTTTGGTGCAAATTTGGTTGATAAAAATGTGTTCATATGGATTGAGTTTTGAGTATGTCGTGCTTTGAGTTGTTTTCTGGCTGTTCATCATTTAAAAATCAGAAAAACATGTGTGGGATAGCAGAAAATAGAAAACCGAGACACGAAAAACCATAAAAATGAAGGAAAATAGGGTTTTTTGGGCTAAAAATGATGCAATAAATTAATCCACACCTACTAAAATTCTTTTTCTGCTGAAATGAACTAAGGGCCACAGCCCATAAACTGAACTTAATTTTCAGCAATTGAAAAATGGGAGAAAATGGGGAAAATTGCAAGAAAATGGTGGAAAAAACCCCTTAAAATAGGTAAAATTTATATTTTGGGCTTTAGAAAATTAGGAAAATTATGAGTAATGTCCGTGAATGTATAGTGAGGCTGAGGCATGAAGATTTGCTTCAGATCAGCCTTGCTTCCGTGTTTTAGTTCGGTTTTGTCCGCTTTTGATATGAAAAAATCATGGAAAAAGCCGTAAAATGCCATGCAACGAAGCATACAATCGTTAGAAAGAAACCATGAAAGGGATGTTTTTGCACTTGTGCACGATAGTGTTTTGCTAAATGTTTGAGCACTAGGCATCCACCAACTGCATGGAGCATGAAAAAGATTTTAAAAGTATCAGTGTGATCAGCTCCTGGACATGCATTGCAATTGGTTTATGAGGACATGACCTACGTTGAGAGGCAGTGAGATACCCATGCTATAGGCTAGTCGTGGGATCCTAAAGGGGAAATCAAGTAAGGACAATGGTACATGCCTGGACACGTTTATTTGGTACCCTGAGCGACGTTTGTGCGAAATGTCTATTTGTTGAGCGACGCACTGAGGGGCCAATCCCCAAGGTGTAGGAGAGTCGCAGAGGGTTGACGGCATTCAGCCATAGGAGGAACCCCATGTGTATGTGACTCGAGCCTATTTGGCTATGTGAAAGGGACTCCCTCTGAGGAGTAATATTGGGTTAGGATCAGTTGGACTACAACGTATACAAACGCAATGTGTAGGAAGGCAGAGATTTCGATAGACGCTCTTGGCCGCGAGGCCGAGGGGTTGTCTTGTGCTTAGTGACGAGGCCCGGCTAGTGCATGAGCAAGCGCCGGCCCATTTTTAGGTCCATCAGACCGAATGGGTTCACACCATCCATTGCAAGACCGAGCCGAAGATTCCTTGGCTCTCGGGCAAAGCAAAGCCTGGGAAGGTAGAGTCAATGTGGCTCCATACACGTGAATCCGCTAATATTCGTTGAACTCTATCCGTGGACTTATTCTGCGCATGCCACATTGTCAAGCTCGCCATGTCGGACGTACGAAATATGTGGTTTATGTGGAGGATAAGTGGAAAGTGTCTAAGAACTTTTTGAGGGATGGCTTGCCCTTGCAAGTCCTGTCGATACCTGTGAGCACCACACTTTGGACATGTCTCCATAGTCTCGTATTCTCCTCAAAACAGTATGCAATTGTTGATACATGCATGGATGTTGTTATAGTCCATGCCAAGCTTTCGTAAAACATGTCGTGCATCATCATGAGACTCAAGCATGGTATTTGTAGGTAGTAATATATGATATTTCAGTAACCTGAAAAAAATCATAAAACACCTTGAAAAAGCACAAATATTTTTAATGATAGTGCCGAAAAGAAATCAACGAAGCATACGTACAAGGTACATAAGCAACTCGGTCACACTCGCATCGCTCCACTCGTATTTTTCTTGCACACTTAAGAGTGCAAATAGTGTCTTTAGGCGAGATACTCGGCACCCATCATATAATGGTATGGATGCTTCCTCTCTAAGCGGATCAGAAGTCTTGACATCCATGGGAATCAATACATCGATCATTGCCTCCATCTCAGGCTCCAAGATTGTAGGTAGGTTTGGAAGGCTGCCTATCTCCTATGGTATTGATGGTATAGATTGGGTAGTACCTTCCAAGTGGTGGATTGGCTCAGGCACTCCATCCATCGCATGCCCACCAACTCTTCTAATTGGCCGCAAAGGGTGCACTCCTCCTTGGGACGAGACGTCACCTCCCTGGATAGAAAATTTTACAGCCACACCCAATCTTCTTGTGTATGGTATTCAATTAGCTTGCGAGTACAATGCATGATTGATATTAACTTTTCTTACCATTTGCTGAAAATCCGAGATCACCTAATCAATGATCTCAGATTGAAACTCACTAAAGCGTCGTACGTGTTCTATAGACAATCAACATTTTCATCTAATTGCCAGCTTGCATTGAGAGTAAGAACATGGGACACACTAATTAAGATACGCCTCATGATCTTGAACAACAAGACCTTCATCATTTTCCATTTTTTCTACGTTACGACAAACAATTTGTTTTTGTTATCATTCTTTTTTTCTTTCTTAAATTGTTTGAGAAGGGTTTTCTTCTCTTGTAACTCATCAAAAATTAACGTATGTAAAGTCTCCACCCACCCACCCACAAATTAACATATATATGTCGGAGTGTTTCCCGTCTCGTGGTGTTGCATCGGACCTCATCATCACTCTCTCTTTGTTTTTTATCCATTCATTATCTCATCTCCTTCCATGTCTCTCTCTTTTTCTCTTTCTTTATTATGTTGTATGTTTATTCCAGCCTCTCTCTCGTTCCTTCTTCTTTTTTCTCTTCATCCCCCTCTCATTTTCTTTAACGATCACAACTACGACTACGACGAAGACCACAACCACTACCACTACCACTATAATAAACAAGAAAATAAGAAAAAAAAAACAACTACTACTACTACTACAATAAACAAGAAAAGAATAAAAAACTACTACTACTACAAAAAAAAAACTAAACAACAATAAACCAGAAAAGAAAAAAAACTACTACTACTACTACAACAAACAACAGCAATTAATTTCCTTTTCTCTCTTCCTCTCCCTCTCTCATTTCCTTTCCCTCTCTCACCCTCACCCTCTCTTTCTCTCTTTCCCTATCAGGTTTATTTTTTTTCTCTCTTTTTCTCCCTCCTCTCCCTCTGTCATTTTTTTTCTCTTTCCTCTCCCTCTCTCATTTCCTTTTCTCTCTTTCTCTCCCTCTCTCATTTCCTCTCCCTCCCTCACCCTCTCCCTCTCTTTCTCTCTTTCCCTATTATGTTTAATGTTTTTTCTCTCTCCTCTCCCTCTCTCATTTCCTTTTCTCTCTTCCTCTCCCTCTCTCATTTCCTCTCCTTGCCTCACCCTCACCCTCTCTTTCTCTCTTTCCCTATTAGTTTTAATGTTTTTTCTCTCTTATTCTCTTCCCTCTACCTCTCATTTTTTTCTCTCTCCTCCCCCTCTCATTTACTTTTCTCTCCCTCCCTCACCCCCTCCCTCTCTTTCTCTCTTTCCCTATTAGGTTTAATGTTTTTTCTCTCTTATTCTCTCTCCTCTCCCTCTCTCATTTTCTTTTCTCTCTTTCTCTCCCTCTCTCATTTCCTCTCCCTCCCTCACCCTCTTTCTCTCTTTCTCTATTAGGTTTAATTTTTTCTCTCTTTTTCTCTCTCCTCTCCCTCTCTCCTTTCCTTTTCTCTCTTCCTCTCCTCTCTCATTTCCTCTCCCTCCCTCACCCTCACCCTCTCCCTCTCTTTCTCTCTTTCCCTATTGTGTTTAACGTCTTTTCTCTCTTTTTCTCTCTCCTCTCCTCTCATTTTTTCTCTCTCGTCTCCCTCTCTCATTTCCTTTTGCTCTCATCCTCTCCCTCTCTCATTTGTTCTCCTTCCCTCACCCTCTCCCTCTCTTTCTCTCTTTCCCTATTATGTTTAATTTTTTTTCTCTCTCCTCTCCCTCTCTCATTTCCTCTCCCTCTCTTTCTCTCTTTCCCTATTATGTTTAATTTTTCTCTCTCTTTTTTCTCTCCTCCCCCTCTCTCATTTCTTTTTCTCTCTACTCTCCCACTCCCATTTCCTCTCTCTCCCTCATTTCTTCTCCCTCCCTTACCCTCTCCCTCTCTTTCTCTCTTTCCCTATTATGTTTAATGTTTTTTCTCTCTCCTCTCCCTCTCTCATTTCCTTTTCTCTCTTCCTCTCCCTCTCTCATTTCCTCTCCCTCCCTCTCCCTCTCCCTCTCTTTCTCTCTTTCCCTAGTATGGTTAATGTTTTTTCCTTCCTCTCCCTCTCTCATTTCCTCTCCCTTCCTTTCTCTCTTTCCCTATTATGTTTAATGTTTTTTCTCTCTTCCTCTCCCTCTCTCTTTCCCTATTATGTTGAATGTTTCCCTCTCTTTCCTCTCCCTCCCTCTCCCTCTTCATCTCCCTCTCTCATTTCATCTCCCTCCCTCTCCCTCTCCTCTTTCTCCCTTTCCCTATTATGTTTAATGTTTTTTCTCTCTTCCTCTCCCTCTCTCAAATCCTCTCCCTCCCTCTCCCTCTCCCTCTCCCTCTCCCTCTCTTTCTCTCTTTTCCTATTATGTTTAATGTTTCCCTCTCCCTCCCTCTCCCTCTCCCTCTCTCATTTCCCTATTATGTTTAATGTCTCCCTCTCCCTCTCTCATTTCCTCTCCCTCCCCCTCTCTTTCTCTCTCCCTCCCTCTCCCTCTCCCTCTCTCATTTTCTCTTCCTCCCTCTCCCATTTCCTCCCTCTCCCTCTCCCTCTCCCTCTCTTTCTCTCTCATTTCCTCTCCCTCTCTCAATACACACGAATTATACCAAAAACAAGTAAAAGAAAGAGAGAAAACACAAAAGCAAAGCAAGAATGGACAATGCACTCATCGTAAAGGCTCGAAGAAGGGTTTGGCAGCTCCTCTTCGCGACAGCCACTCCCTCCGTACACCTCCTCCTCTTCGCGAACATTAACGGCAGCGACGGTGAGAAGCCTTCTTTCTCCCTCTTTCTCTCTTTCTCTCCCTCTAAAATGCAAGATGTTTGCTCTCCCTCTTGCTCTCCCTTTCACTCTCTCTTTCATGAATGTGCGCAAAATGACGCGCTCGGGTCTCGGCCAGTGTTTTTTTCATCTGGGTATCATCACTTTTTGCGACGCAAATAGCGACGCTACTATTTTCCGTCGCAAATGGCCGTTGCTATACCCTCATATCCTTGTAGTGATGGAGGATTGAGGACTTCCTGGATGAGTTGAAAGGGGCATGCTTTTTCACTAAGATTGACTTATGCTTTGGCTACCATCAAATCTGTATGAGGGAGGGAGATGAGATCAAAATGGCCTTTAGGATAGATCGCGAGCTTTATCATTTTCTAGTGATGCCTTTTGGGTTGTCTAATGCCCCTGCCACATTTTAGAGCCTTATGAACAAAATCCTTCAACCCTTTCTATTCAAGTTTGTGCTCATTTTCTTTGATGACATCCTCATTTATAGCAAGTCACCAAAGGAGCACTTGGCACATGTTAAAAGGGTGTTTGATATATTGAGAGAGCATCGACTCTTTGCTAAGGAGAGCAAATGTACCTTCATGCAGACATCTGTGGAGTACCTGGGATAAATGCAAAAGAATGGCATGCAGGCTGACCCAAAGAATGTGCAATGTGTTAGGGACCGGCCCACTCCATCCACCACCACTTAATTGCATGGCTTCCTTAGTCTCTCTTCATTCTATAGATGCTTCATTACGCACTATGCCACCATTGCTGCACCTTTGATTGATCAATTAAAAAAGGAATCATTCTTTTGGGATGCCATTGCTGATCATAGGTTTAAGCAGTTAAAGGAAGTGCTTACTTCTGGCCCCATCCTTGTTTGCCCTCACTTCTTTAAGCTATTTACCATTCATTATGATGCCAATGGTATGGGTATTAGTGTAGTATTGCTACAAGAGCATGGTGTGATTGCAATTGAGAGATGCAAGCTAAAGGCATGAAAAGCCTTAAGCTTTATGAAAAAATAAAAGCACAAACGTGTGGATGTAGAAGGGAAAATCTATAAAAGGGACACAATATGAGAGCCTTGCCTTGCCATCAAATTCGAAGGGAGTGGCTTGAGGTTGAGAATTGAGCCCCTCGCCCTCTTTAAAGATCTTGAGACAAGTTCTAGGAGAGTGGATCTTGAGTTCAAGCATTGTGCCCCTTGCCCTCCTCGAAGATCGTCATCAAATTCTATGGGAGTGGCTATTGAGTTCAAGATTTTAGCTCCTCACTCTCCTTGAAGATCTAGCATCAAATTCTATGAGAGTGGCTTGAGTATGAGCTTTGAGCTCCATGCCTTCCTTGAAGATCTCTCCCTCAAATCCTCACATTCCACCTTCTTCTCTTCTCTCTCAGATCGAGACTGCGACCTTGACTTCTAATTGTCCAATGATCAATGAACAATTTGTCATCACAAGATCCATCTCAAGCTCTTCATATGTCTTTTTGATCATGTCCTTTAACTTCCCTTGACCACGAGTCTTTTGAACATGTATCTTTAATCAATGAGTATGTTTTCACATTCGCCTTGTATCTAAACTTCTTCTTCCAGGTAATTATATTGTGTTGAGTACTCTTCATCATTCTTTGCTCCCATCTCACAAAGCGTCCCTGCGGTGAGTGACTTTCACAAACTCCTCCGCATATTCCATGTGATATTTGGTAAACCCGATGTGAAAGTGTCACTTTTGATCATCGAGATGGAAGACGCTTCAAATAATCCATCTTCATCATTGACTGCTTCTTCCATTTTTACCAATGAGATGAAGACCTTATTACAAACTCTTTTGTTAGCCATTATGATATAAAATTAGCAAATGCAATTATCTATGTAGTAGCAACAATAGTTACATCAGCAACAATTGGATCAACAACAGTTGTTGCATCAAGAACATGAGCATATGCATGGTGCAACCAAAGTGATCGAGGCTGTGGTTAGTGAGCAAAAATTATTTGATGTCCGAAATGTATCATCCTACATTAAAGTTGTTGAAAGTCAGATGCACTTTTTTGGAGTTCCATCCAATTGGAGCAATTACTTCTTACGGCTTGTCACGCCTGCTTTGCGGGTTAGAGTGATGGATTTGTTTGTGTAGGACTCTAACTAGAATGTTTTCAAGAAAGTGCTTAACGATGAATATTTTTTGGAGGATTATGGTATTGCTACACGAAAAGCATTCAGAGAGTGGGTTTATTAGCCCAACAAAGGACGTATTACTTCTAAATTATTGCGGGAGTTTGAAGAGCGGTACAACTAGTTGGATGCACTAGAGCAAAGAGCTCTGAACTCGGAGAAAGTGGAGTTATTCTTGCAAGTGACTGATCGTGCACTTCATGATGAGTTGGGAGACTAGCTAGAGGATCGTATGCAACCTATGGGATTGAAGACGGATTGGCAGGATACTATTGATTAGGTTTCTACATTGACGAAGAGATAGAGATGGAAGGCTTGCTTACAGAATAGAATGCAGTTTTCATCAACGATGTCTTCTCCTACCACAACCTCTCCTACTTCTCCTATTGCACCATCCACTACGTCTCCTATTTCTCATATTGTGTCTATGCCTATGCCTATTCCTAGTATGTTTGTCAAACCATTTGCAAAACTGACTATTGAATATATGGTGGAGGAGATATCAAAGAACTTAAAAGACCTACAAATCAAGATGACTAGAATGGAGTAGCAGCCACTTAGTCCAGCTCCAGTTTCAGCCCAAACTTCTTCTACTCTTGCAAATTCTTCCAGGAATGATCGTGTGCATCGTTGCATGTGGTGTGATAGTCTAGATCATGAGCAGAAGGACTACCAAGATTTTGAAGAGGCAAGAAGGCTAAAGTTGGTATTTTGGAAAGACAATATTATATGTTTTGGAGATACAGAACAACTGATCAAACCCAATTTCTTTAAGGGCGGTATGAAGAAATTGTTGGAGGAGTCACTTTTTTGCTCTTCTTATGCAATGTGAGAGGTGGCAAGAGAAGCTACTGTCTATGCCCTTCAGTTAGAGCAATTGCTAAAGGACAAATCTCATTTATGGTCCTATGCACCACACATAGAGAAAAAGGGCAAAGCTTCATCATCCAAACTTTAGCCATAGGTGATGTGATAAAAAAGGGACTGGATGGGATGATTGAGTTGATGTATTTTCTATCTATGCTTATATGGCAAAATCTCAGGGATTTGAAGTGCTTGTTGAGGAGAAGTGGAAAAGAGATAATGATTAGCCTGAAGGTTCGAAGAGGGTGACTAGGAGGAGTTATCATAATTTATCAGCCTTCTTTTTTAGGTCTAGAGCAGAGTATGGATGATGTTTAAAACTTGAAAGTACAGGAAGATCTGAAAGCCCCAAAGACAAAGGATCCAAAGCCAAAAAAAGAAACCTGGATTCAAGATACTTTCCAACATTGAGACGACTATACGGACTTGAAGAAGATGCTTTAGGATCAGATTCTTAACTGCAAAATTGAATTCACTTTTAGAGAAGTCTTGGCAATCCCAAAAAGAGAATTTCATGATGTTATCATTGACACATGATATGATCCATCGAGAGGCTTTAGTAATTTTGTGGAGGCTATTATCTATGGCTTGTAGATTGAGGAGGTTGATTCTAATGACAGAAATTACTGAGGAATCTACAGATGGATCTTTATGTATGTAGTCCAAGAAGACTCTTTAGCCTTTACTTCAGCCCATACAGTATGCGGAGAGTGATGATGCGCTTAGATTGGTGCCTCGTAGCCATTTTTCTTATAGTCGCTAGACTTGTGCGACTACAAAGACAGTAGTTAAGCTTGGTGAGACAAATACCCATTGTGTTGCTCTTTTGGATCATGGCTTCAAGATTAATTTCATAGTGCATGGATTGTATGATATGGGTAGATGGCCAATTGATGTGGATCATGGTTGGCACATGCGTGTGGCCAACAATACTGCATGAGATTTGTACGTTGCTTGTCTGAATTTGAAGATTTTTATTGGAGATGTAGATGAGACTTATGATTTCTTTGTGCATAATTCTTGTTCTTATCCTATTATTTTGGGGCAGTCATTCATTGCTGAGTCTCAGATGGAGACTAAGGTTTTGGATGATGGGGGTGCCTTTGCATGAGTCCAAAGCAAGGATGGAAAGAGGGCTGTTCAATTTATGACAATTTGTGTCAACCATCACCAAAATTCTTTGAGGAATTCCCCTCTTCTAGTAGGAGAGCTAGATTTTTGTTAGGTACCACTATCTTGCGAGATGATTGTGGTACGAGACAAGAAAAGCTCTCGCCTCCTAGCAGCAATGATAGATTTTCCTCATGTGTTTATGGTGTATCTACTTAAAGTACTTTGTGTTTTCAGCATATTTCAGACATGCCTAGAGCTATCATGCAATACTTGAAGAGAAAATATAGAATTGAAGCTTGCAGGTGTTTAACAAGATGAAGATATGGTAAATGGTCTCTATGATGTGTTGCCATGCTTAGATACTATAGAGGATCTTTCAACATTGCTGAAAACTAAAAATCAAGAATTGTCATGTCTTACAGGTCCATTCTCTGGTGATGTATTGCGAAATTGTTGATTTCATGCTATGAGAAAATTTGGGTCCTGAGATTTCTCAACAAAAAGTGTTCTTTGTTGAAACATTTCAGCAAAAAGAGTTGGTGCTATTTATATAGAGAAATATTTGTGTTTACCAAGGTATTTACAACAAGGGTTGAAATTTGTAGGCTGTAGCAAATGAGACAGAGTACAAGCAAAATATAAGATTGTTGACAAGAAGGTTAGACCAGTTTTGCATGACCACTACCTTTGGGCAGTGATGAGATGATTAAGAGAGCAACTATGCAGCCTCCTTATGAGATCTTATAGGTATTGGACACATGTTTTCAACCGAGGCATTGAAAGAGTTGAAGATTCGGACTAAATATTTTTTGCTTCCCGCAGAGGTGAGATGTTTTGAAGAGATGTTGAGTAGACATGGAAGAGATTTTGCATGAGATTGGATGCTTGATCCTAGGGTTATGACACCTATGGTTATTTTTACCATTCCACATGTCCCTTGGAATCTACGATTTATCCCTGTGCCTAGAGCTCACTTGCCCAAATTGTTGGAGCTTTTGAATGAACGGATCATGATGGGGATTCTAGAACCATCTTTAGCTCCGTATTCTAATATATGTTTCACAATTCTTAAGAAGAATGGGACACTCAGATTCATACAGGACTTACAGCTAGTGAACAAGGTCACTATACGGAATGTTGGTGCAGGACCCATTGTGGATGAGTTTGCTGAGGCTTTTGTTGGATGTGATATCTATTCACGTGGTGATCTTTATTTCGGCTATGACCAGTTCTAGCATGCCCTTGAGAGCATAGATTTGAGTGTAAATTTTTTTCCTGAATAAAACATAACCCTTTTCTATTCGATCTGTAAATAACCCCTTTGTATTACACCCTTCTATATGTAAAAATATATATAAAAATGATATTTTTAAAATACCTTATTTTGAACCCACGTCATGCACACATATATTCATGAGTAACTTAACCGAGGATTTGAATATGATGAAGACACATTTAGGCCTTGGTCTCTGGATGTGTATCCTTCCACAGGGAGCCACTAATTCAATTGCTCATATGATGAATGGGATGAACAAGGTCTTATATGATTTTATTCCTAGAGCTTACCATGCCTTTCATTGATGATCTGCCTATTAAGAGTTGTCTAGAGAAAGAAAAGAATGATACTTTAGATGATCATGGATGCAGGTACTTTGTGGCCGCGCATATCAAAGATGTTGAGAGGATTCTTTGTAGGCTAGATGAAGTGAATTTGACCTTGTCAAAATGGAAGCCTATTTTTGGTGCTAAAGAGGTTTTGATTGTTGGACATATGTGTGGTTATTATGGCAAGAGGCCTTCCCTTGCGAAGGTTGATGCCATAAAGAAGATTGCGGAGACTTGCTCTTCTACTTCAAAGGTTCACAGGTGCCTTGGAGCATGTATATTTTATCTTATTTGGATTCCTCACTTTGCTCATATTACATATGATCTTTACCAGCTCTTTTGCCTAAGATGGAAAATTTTGGCATAAAATTTGAGTTTTGATAACCTTAAATGGCTATTTCTATACAGAAAAAGTATGGATGTCTAGAGAATCCATACAAAACTATATAGAAACATGTGATAAGATACCTCTCAAGTTGACGGCTTTCTCACCAAATCATGATCAATTCTTCTAAGAGACATGTTGTTTGAAAAAACAAATACATGAGCCTTGCTTAAAAAAGAGCAAGAGATGATAATAGAATGGAACAACAAAGAATGAATCCACCACAAGTGCCAATGAATGCCCATCCCAATGAGTTAAGAGAAGCACAAAAGAAGGGTTGTGTTTAGGATTTGTAGTCCACATGAGGTGCAATGAATCCAAATGGAGCAATATGGATTGTTGCATATTGGATCGCGAGGTACATGGAAGATTGAGTTTGTAAGTATTTAAATCTCTTCTTGAGTTTATATGTGTTTGATGTTGTGATTGATTTTTTCTAATACGTGTGATATTTTTATTTTCACATTTAATACTATGGGCTAGCTTCACACTAGCTATGAGAATTCTTATAAGTGTCATCTAATCATAGGTGATACCTGGGTGCACTTCTATCTAGAGGTCTTGATCACAAAGAGATCACAAAGCAAGTATGGTCCAATATCATGATATTTAGAACTTGTTAAGTTGTTTTGCTATATGCATAGAAACCTTTTTGTTGTCACCAATTGTCTTATCATATTTGTATGGGCAAGCATGAAGAGGAGAGTGAAAAGGAGAGTGATGAGGATGGCTTATATATAAGCGGGGAAGGGATGATTATAGATTTTTATAGGAGATCTAATCTAGTTTATGAGATTTATATAGTAGATAACTTTGATAATGTAAGCCACAATATGTGGCTTCTAAGTGGTGCTACATACATTATGGATATGTATTTTCTGTAGTTCGTGCTTTCTATCCATACTATAGATAGAATTTCTTGTAGGACAAGCGAAAATTAGTGGCTTGAAGTGTATAATCTACATTACTATCTCTCTCTCTCTATAATATATATATATATATATATATATATATATATGGAACCCTTCTACATGATCATTTGGAACTTTGCAATTTATTGTGAAAATTATCAAATATTCTTAAATGAACTCATTGTGTAATTTTTTGTATAATCAAAACCTATAATTTGAAAAAAGGTTAAGGAGCTACAAGTTGTAGAAGTGCATACTATTTTGTATTTGATTCTCCAACCAACAACCCCCATGTCTTTCTTTTAGCAAGGCTAATCGCATCTATGGTCATGTTTATATGTGCAAGTAAATTGTAGAAAAAGTTTATGTATAGGAGTGGTTACATACATGCTTGCTCCATGAAAATTAAACATAGTTTTAGATGTGAGTCATTTGAAATGCAAAAAACCTACAACTATAAATGCACCCCTACTTTTCTTTCTTACTATATAAAGCGTGTTTATCTACACATCAATAGACATGTTTCCTTTTAGTGCTATAGATGATAGCCAATGAAGGAGGCCTCTTGAATGACCAATTTAATTGTGGAATCTAGAATGGGCATTGAATGTTGGCTCTCAAGTACAAGAGTCACAACTATTGTATATCATTTACACACACACACACAGTGTGGGTGTGTGTATGTGCGTGCATGTGTGTGTTTCTAATGGCTAATTATATTGGTATGAAGTATATAAAGTACAAGAGTCACATGACTATTGAATCCCAATATCCATTCTCTCTCTCTCTCTCTCTCTCTCTCTCTCTCTCTCTCTCTCTCTCTCTCTCTCTCTCTCTCTCTCTCTCTCTCTCTCTCTCTCTCTCTCTCTCTCTCTCTCTCTCTCTCTCTCTCTCTCTCTCTCTCCTTGTTTGGTAATAAGAGACTTTGATAGTTATTTCACATCTACATTTGAACTTGTTTGCTACATTTATCATAAAATATCCAACATAAAGGCTTTGTAATATTATCATCATGTTTGATTTAAAAATCTTATCATGTTTAAAGGGTGATTGAAACCATTTCCTTTTCTAAGTGGGTAGCCTACAAGACCATGTATCCACAAGATAGTTGCTTGGTAGCAGATCCCACTAGTTTCAATAACGTCTAAAAGAGAGAATATACATGTATTTTAATCTATTATTGCTAGAATCATTTCAAACCAAAAACCAAGGTGAGTGAATGACTTAACATTTTTACAATATTTATTTGGATTATCCTCGTTTGGATGAAAGGTTTTTCATAAAAATATAGGTCTTATAAAATTTTAATTCATGCTAAAGAATTTAGAGGGAAACTAAATGCGTCTTATCAAGTTGCTAATAAGTGGAATTAAAGGGGTTCTCCTTTATTATCAAATTTCTCTATAAGTTTGAAATTTCCCTTTCAATTTCACTTGTAGGACCACCACATTGAGACAACAAAAAGCATGGATTACCTTTTGATGCTAATCAAAGGTAGTAGATTGATTAATGTAGTATCATTGTAAAAACATTTAGGCCGTGAGAAGGTTTGATTGGTGTACAATAGAAGGAAATTATTGCCTTATATTTTTGCACACAATGTTCTCTTGTTTTTTAATGTGTAGATAGATATATGTTTTATTACATTGTATGGTTATCTTATGAAAAATCAATTCTGGCAATAATTTATAAGTTTATTTTGAGATTAGATTTCCAATTTGCATTTATAACTTGTATTTTGTGTGGGTGTAGAATTGTGGCAAAATCACCAAGCGTTGAGATAAAAGATGATGTGTACCTTGACATTTCAAAAGTTTATTTCATGCTAAAGAATGTAAAAGGAAACTAAATATATATTACCAAGTTGTTAACATGGAATGAAAGAGGTTCTCTTTTATTATCAATTTTCACTACAAGTTCAAATTCACCCTTGCCATTTTCATTTGTAGGACCCCCATTGAGACAACAAAAAACATGTATTACTTTTTTATATTAATCAAAGATAATAGCTTGATCATTTAGTATCATTGCCATAACATTTAGGCCATGAATAATTTTGTTAATGAGAAGATATTGGATTTCTAAGTGTATTCACTCTTGTTAATACTTGAGATTGTTTGTACAATTGTGTGATGGTGGAACAATGTATACAAGGATGTGTTATTACCTTATATAGTCATTCACAAAGGTCAATTCTAGCAAGTATTCGTAGAAATAATTGGAGACTAGATTGGAGACTATGTTTGTAACTTGAATTTTGAGTGAGTGTTGACCTATAGAAACCAATACCAATAATTTGAGATGAAAAATGATGTGTAGCCTAACATTTGGATTATATCAACTAAGGAGACAACCAAAAGGTTTCATGAATAATGTGAGTAGACCTCAACTTAGTCTCCTAAAGAAAAAGGAAACTATGTGTGTATTACTCGGGAAAATAGTAGTTACACATTGTTGCAATGTTATGTAGTCATTTGCAAAATGTCAATGTGCTAGCAATTATTTATACGCTTTGGATTGTGTCAACAAAGGAGACAATCAAAAGGTTTCATGAATAGTGAGTAGACCTAAACTTAGCCTCCTAGAGAAAATGAGAAATTGTGTCTTGAGAGGAAATGTAGTGGTTACATATCGATTACTATTTTTTAAGTACATATATGTGTGATAATGTGCATGTTTTGTGCAATTGGATATATGTATATACATGTGAACACACGTGTATGTGCATTTTTGTATATATTACAAGGCATGCCCCTAATATGTATGTATGTACATGCATATTTGTATACCTTTCTAAGCATGCATATATGCAAAATGCTTGTAAATAATGCATGCATGTACATATATACATGTATTATATGTGTATGTTTGTATAACTAGTGTTTTGCGTACATAAAATATTTGCACATGTGTATATGCATACTTATAGAGTGTTATGTATGTATCCATGTAGTGACGTGTGTGTGTGTGTGTGTGTGTGTGTGTGTGTGTGTGTGTGTGTGTGTGTGTGTGTGTGTGTGTGTGTGTGTGTGTGTGTGTGTGTGTGTGTGTGTGTGTGTGTGTGTGTGTGTGTGTGTGTGTGTGTGTGTGTGTGTGTGTGTGTGTGTGTGTGTGTGTGTGTGTGTGTGTGTGTGTGTGTGTGTGTGTGTACACGCACACACATCCATGTGTGGATGTACACATGTACACTTGTGTGTGTGCATGCATGTGTATATGTGTGTACATAATGCATGCTTGTCTATGTACGTGTGTTTTAAACATGTGTGTATGTAATATGCATGTATTATGTATGTGTATTTGTATAGCTACTCTTTTACACACACACACACACACACACATATCTATATCTGTATCTGTGTGTGCATATACATCCTATGGCTTGCAAATATAAGGCCTAGTTTTGCATAGCCTAGCCTGCACTTAACCTATGCCTATGCTTGGCAAAGCTTAGCAAAGCCTACTCTAGCTTGCATACCCCCAAGTGTAACCCTAGACACCATCACATAATATAGCTTATCATAGAATAGCCCATGTTGAGCTTGCATGTAGCCTAGAATATGCCTTTGCCTAAATGTAGGTTACACATTATCACACATATATGTACTTAAAAAATATACAAAGCCTAGCCAAGAAAATCTTAGCTTGGAATAGCTTACTTACCATAGCATAGTTTAGGCTAGCATAGAGAAGCTCATGTCTAGCTTACCATTAGCTAATACTTAGCCAACACCTACACTTACCCTACACTTGGCCTAGCCTAGAATACGCTTAGTCTCCTATAGTTAGTCTACACTTAGCAAATTCTTAGAGTGAGTGTAGAATATGATCAGCCATTAGCACAAATTAAAGCTCGATATTGTGAGTAGAAATATCATAAACACAACCAGTTTGTGATGGCACAACCATAGTATCTAAAATGTGAAGGTTCGTAATCATTATTATATATTTTCTTCTTAAAATAATATGCATAATAGAACTTACAAAAATTTAAGTACTTAGTATAAGATTGTTATGGAGTTGCATGTGTGTTTGTATTATTCTCTATGTAGATGCATGCCTATCTATAAGTCTACATCATTTTGGTGCCATCATCCTCTAAGGAGGTCTCCCTTGTCTAGTAAGTATTTTTTCACAAGGACAAATGGAGGAAATTTCTGGAGGAGGTTCTTCTCACACCACATACTACATGTACATCTTTTGTGAGGGGATCATGCACAAGTGCTTTCAAGAGAGCAAGCCCTACATGTGTCAACAAGGTTTATATAACATTGATCATATATGTATTATATATATACAATACTCTTATCATTGTATTTTTTTAGGTTTCTCAAGTACTCTTACTTTATATTTTGTCTAGTTTCTCAAGTTAAGCACCTTAGTCTTTGGGGTAGATTCCATGTCTCATGGAATAGAAAACATGGGAAATAAGGATCTACCCCTTGAAAAGGCTAGATCCTTACTAAAATTCTTTTAAACCTATACTTGTTGATATATACATTGGTATAATTTCTTATACATTTAGTAAGCATTGGAAAATTGTGGCACTTTTTATAACACCCTTATTGACATGCTCATGCCAATGGTCATACTAATATATATTATAAAGGTGGGGCTTGACATTTAAAGATATTTTAATGCGAATTTTCATTGGAGATTTTGCCACTGTACCCTTCATATGTTGTAGTGAAAGTTCATAACAACATAGTACTTAACTTAAGAGGTTATTTATCATATATTTTATCATATTTCAACATGGTTGTCTATCAAGACATGTATTCTCTCTCTAAAAAAATTGTAGTCTAGATTATTAAGACTTAAACTTTTGGTCAAATTTTTGAGTGTGATGCCATAATTATTGTTTTTAGGACAAATTTTTGAGTTTGATGCCATAATTATTGTTTTTGGGACAAGAAGATGGCTCTTATTTTCAAGTTACTTTTCCAAACACCCCTATTCTTAGCATAAAAAGTGAGAATTACCTAGAATAAAAACAATAATGAAGATGTGTGCATGCGTGTATGTGCATGCGTGTGTGCGTGTGCGCGTGCGTGTGCGTGTGCGTGTGCGTGGGAGTGGGTGTGGGCGTGGGTGTGGGCGTGGACGTGGGCGTGGGCGTGTGCGTGCGTGCGTGCGTGTGCGTGCGTGCGTGCGCGCGTGTGTGTGTGTGTGTGTGTGTGTGTGTGTGTGTGTGTGTGTGTGTGTGTGTGTGTGTGTGTGTGTGTGTGTGTGTGTTTGAATGTGTGAATGTATAAGTACTCATGTATGTTGTGAAAAAATACTCAAAATATATTGCCATGATTGCCATATATATGAATATATATAGTTTTTGTATCAACATGTGTAGTTTTCAATTGAGTTTGCTACATGTAATTCCTAAACTTATGTAAAACATTATGAGTCATAGAGAAAATAAAGAATAAAGGACTTGAATGATTGTAAATATCCTATTAAACATTTTAAGTTATCCATGTTTATTTTGAAAAATTTCAAGCCTCAACAAATGTTGGGAATAACTTCCGAGAGTGTTTGTGCTCAAGAACTACTTTGTTTACATAACAAACTAGTTAAAATGATCTTTCAATACTAGAATGGGCTTGAATAGGATGATTTCTTTCCTTGTAAATAAAATTTACACAATAGGGCCAATCTTATGCACCAAATCAAAGGAAATACCATTTGTTCAACTTTTGTACTAAGTTTGATGTTAGTTTACATTTGTGTCAATGATGTAAGCATTTTAAGATTCTAAGAAATAGGTAGGAAGATCTAGATATCGCCTCGAATGTCCATCATTTCCTTGGACATCTTGCCTAAAACTAACATTCATGCATTAAACATTTGGAATTGAGAAAGATAAACAATAAATCATTTTTGGAATGTTGCTAGATTACATAGAACTCTACTAATCAAATTAATTTATACTCTTTAGTATTTTACATTGTATACATCTTTTAATTGACAATGCATTTGACATCTTAAACTTATATGCTACTAACATAATATTATCTTCTATAAAATCCAATCACTATAGAAAAGTAGGAAGTTACGATGTATTAGTCAAATCCTTGAGAGCAAAAAGACATGCATGCACATGGGATTGGAAAGCAACCACACATTTGTAGGCAAATGGAGAAGATTGGTACATTATATACGCTTACAACTTACATTCATAAAATTCCCAAGGTAGTTGCAACATCATTGATGGATCTACGTAAGGACTAAAAATAGCTCAAAATAAATTCAAAGATGAGTGCAATTTTTTAGAAAAAGGTATAGCCACTACAATTGCTTCTATTGCTACTAGGAGGGTTTAAAAAGGTTATACTTATTATTCATTATAATATTTATTAGTTGAATTTCATTCTCTTTTTTAGCAATCATTTAAATTTATATTTTCTAAAGAAATTACTACAAATAGTCACTTACATACTTCTCAATAGTTAGATGAGAATGCATTGTGCTAAAATATAAGGGAAAAGCTAGTAGGGCCACATAAGAAAAAATGATATTGTTTCTACATTCAACATTCAGAATAGGAGTTTTGATAAACTTTTGAAAGAGTTAAATGATTTTACGTCTTATCATATTTTGATAAGAGTCCTACTATTTTCAATTTTTGAAATTTGTCTTAATGCATAACCATGGCTTAACAAATTATGGTAGTACTATCTATTTATATTGTAGGAAAATTTTATTTTTAAGATTGGCTAGGAAGGGGGCATGTCAAAATGGGGATGATATTCTTGTAAGCAAAGTTTTTACTCAAGGAGAAGGCATAAATAAAGACCTCATATATCATTTTTCTCTTATTATTCCTTAATTTGCATTCGAGTACAATTTCTCACTATAAAGAAGGGATGCTAACATAACAACTTCTTTAAGTATACAAATGTTCATTTAAAGCTAGGACTTGTAAATCAAACAAATGCAGTTTCAAGAGATCTTTGGGTTTATGCATACAAGGTTTTCTGGTCTTTTAAAGTTCCCCTTCATTCCAAGGTGATAATAAATCATGGGTACTTTCAAAAGATCTAATTCATGCATGTAGAGTAATCATGGAGGTTGTGTTAAAAGCATGGAATGGTAGATGGTGCCTATGTATGTGGTGAGATGGAGACAATCGAGCATGTTCTACTTTGGGACTGGTATTTCATTGCTACCACTACATGGAGAAGCTTTATGACCAACATGGGCCAGATTGGATCATATCTTTGGTCAACAAAGGTTGGATGGGGGTAGTCAAAGGTAAAACATGGAAGTACGTGGCAAGTATTGTACGTAAAATTCACAAAAAAATGATCAATCAAGTTGAGCTCACTTTTGAGTTAGCCCATGCTTTGAAGATGTTTTGTTGTGACAAGTTTTCCATTGTAACCTTATCCTATATTAGTCTCTAAAGATCTCATTTACATTCATGCTTATTCTTTTAGAGATGGTATCCCTTGTCTTAATACCCTTTAGCGGGGCATAGCTCCTCCCTTTAGGATCATGTATCCTCATTGTTATGTACCCTCACTATTATGTACTATGTACTGTTTGCTGTGCCTTACAAAGATGTTAGGGCCAAGTCGCACCAAGCGTTGGGGGGAGTGAAATGCCACTCCATCAACTAACTAGTGGTCATGCTCGCAAGGCTAGGGAGAGTGGCACTAACATAACCCTCTCCTCCCTTGGTGGCACCCTCTCAAAATGAGGTGCCAGCTTGGGGCTAGTAAGGATAAGGACTATGTCATAATTTGATTGGCTACAAAGTCATCCTTTTGTCAACCTTCAAAGTGTGTTTAGAGTGGGACCAATCATGGGAGTAATGGCATTTCTTCCATTTTCAACTTTTAAAATTTTGTATTAGGAAGCTTTTGATAGTTAACCTTGGTCATGCAACCGCCATGGAACTGAGACAAATGAGTATCTCTATTGCCTCTACTATTGCTGGGGTAACTGGGCTCTTATTTCACCTTCATAAGCTATGTTTTCTCTACTATTGCTTTGGGGGGGGGGGGGGGGGGCGTTTAGTTGGCAAGTTAATTGTGAAAAAGTGGGACATTGGAATTCGGTGTATAGGTTGAAAGCTGAACGGCCTAGCATAAAATAATAATTTTAGAAAACGGAAGATGAGAGATAGACTCTAGAGATCAAGCCAATGGTTATTTCTGATATGACCACGAGCGTGGAGACAAAATGGGAAAAGAAAATCGTCGTCTAATAGCTCACCGGCATGGAACTGCAGAACGTGGTGTAGGACAACTAGCACAATGTGTTAGGGCAGCTAACAGGGTCGACAAGATAGTAATATGTAGGTACTAGGTAGTAGGGAAGCTGACAACGTCGACGCTGGATGCGGGGTCTCTCTCTCTCTCTCTCTCTCTCTCTTTCTCTGTCTGTGTCAGTCAGTCGATCAATACTATCAAGCTACATATTGTCGATACTGGAAGCAACTGAATAGCACTATAAAGTATCTTGATAGCAGTGGCCTTGGAGCAGTGGAGACATACTCTCACACCCACACCCATACCCACACCCACACCCACTCTCTCTCTCTCTCTCTCTCTCTCTCTCTCTCTCTCTCTCTCTCAGAGACTATCCAGCTCCAGGCATCGATCATGGAAGGTGGCGCAGCTGGACGCGGTAGTATAAGCAGGAAGCGATCTTTACAGATGATGAAGCAGAAGTTAATGGTAATGATGACGATGATGATAACGACGATTATACTGCTGCAGTTGATGGGCAGGGCAGACGCGCGGGCCGGCCCGAGGCACCTGCGCTTCTTCATGTATATAGCCGTGAAGAACGAGAGCCTGCCGGCCAACCGGGCGGCCTTCACGGCCATCCAGTCGGCGCAGCCCAACCAGAGCCAGCCCAATTCGTTCGGCATCATCCACACCTTCGAGAACCCCCTCACCACCCAGCCCTCCCTCCTCGCGCCACGTATCGGCCGCGTCCAGGGCTGGTACGGTGACGTGGGCCAGACCAACCTCACCCTCTTCCTGGCACAGACCTTCACTGTCGCCACGCCCAAGTACCGCGGCACTTTTAGCCTTCTTGGAGCTGACGTCGCCTCCGAGCCCGTCAAATTCTCCCCTATCGTCGGCGGCACCGGCGACTTCGCCTACGCCCGCGGCGTCGCCGCCCAATCCCTCACCTCCACCACCTTCTTCAACAATGAGACTATTTCATGGTTCAACTATGATATCCGTTTCAAGTACTAAGTCACATGGTAGTGCTACAAATGCTAGTCACACGGTAGTGCTACAAATGCTCAAATTTTCAACATTGGTCTTTCACTATGGTACTAGTCACATGGTAGCGCTACAAGGGCTGCAATTTTCAACATTGGGACTCTTTCCCTATAATACTAGTCACATGGTAGTGCTACAAGGGCTGGAATGGTCACATGGTAGTGCTACGAGGGCTGAAATTTCTAGTATCCATCTTGCTCTATTCCCAAATAAAACCAATCGGTAGCGATTTGGTTCGAGCAATCATCTATCTTGAGTTTGTCAATATTGGGTGTTCCCAAAGAACGCATCAAGTACCATTTGCACTAGTCCTTTGCTTTTCCAAAAGACTACTTTCATTAGTTTCCCAATCAGTTAATGAGTCCAATTAGTGCAAGCTCCTTAGTCAATCTCTATGTCCCATTTTCGTTTACTACGTCTATTCAAACAAGCTTTCCCCATCCCATTGCATTCTTTGATCTGCAAATCTAGGCATTTTGCATGCAAATTTTTCAAACTCATGTCTTATCAACAAGCCACATTACTAGTCTTTCATAGGTTTGGATGCTCTATGTCAACCACCCTCACATCCTTCATGAAATGGCTCCACAAAATAATTGAGTCTACTCTTTGTAGCTTCTCCATCTTTATTGCTCCATACTCTAATCAATTTATATATTCTTTTCAATCAATCTCTTGTAACTTTAATTTGCCATTGTTTCTATAAGAATTTTGTTTGGATGTGTTTAAATCCTTCAAAGCAACTCTCTTTTTGTTATCTATATCAAAGTTGAGAAATAATTCCTTTGTAATGTGAATAACCTAAGTAGATATCACAACACTTACTAAAAGATTGAGTTAGCATTCAAGTAAGCTTCAAACATATTTGATTGTGTTGAATCGTTCTTCTTGAAGACATGTTAACTTACGATTTTTATCAAGACTATGATTGATTTTTGACTACATAGGGAGATTGAATTGTCAAATTCAAAATGGGGTAAGCTAGAAGTCTGTTTTATAAAATGTGTTGTTACCTTGATGAAAACATGCGACCCATCATATTAATGTCTTAACAAAAAATATTCAACATTCTAGAAAAAAAAAACGCACATCACAACTAATGTACATTTGGGTTTAAAAAGTCTAAATAACAATAATTTGGGCATATATTTTCTTGCAATATTTCCTTATGTACAAAATCTTAAAGTATTTCATGATTGTATGGTAAAGCTAAATAATAAGTATTAGTAAAAAAGATCCTACAATCATGGTGCTTTACATCATGCCATTTTCTCTCAAGAGCGAGGGAGGGGCCACTCATTAAGATAAGTGCTTATCACTTGAGTTTCAAAGGAGGAATTATACTAAATAAATGTAGTGAAAATGTGCTTCTAGAAGGGGTACCATTTCCTTGATGTTAGACCTCAACCTCCCATAGAAAGTCCATTCTCTCATTAATTAGGATCTTTCAAAATTTTTGATGTTGTACTTCTATTCATGGTGAGATATTGTGCCTAGCCCACTTGGCTTGGAGATGAGTTTTTGAGACACCTTCAATGTGAAGGTGATTTTCTATCCGTGGGTATTGAGCCCCTTAAGAGCCATTATCACAAGCTACCCTTGTACTAATGTGTTGACCACCTACATCCACTGAGGATTTGGGACATCTAGAGCCATTGTTGCATGTGCATTTATACTCCCTATCACATTTTTCATCATATTTCATAGCTCTTATTCATATTTTTAGAGTTTTTCCCACTACCTATGCTACTCTAGCTTAGTTGGTATAAAATTGTTTTAGTTGGCACATTTTCTCCTTTTGAATTGGTATTAGAGCATTGTATTTACTATATAAATCTAGATTCCATGTAAGTGTATTATACTTTATATGTTCAAAATTGGTTATCAATAATTATGATAGTGTTGGGATCAACACACAACAGTCGCGATAATGGATGGACTTCTATTCATTTAAAAGATGCAACTTGCTTTGGAAACAAACTCGTATATTGTCTCCTCCCTATCTCCTTGATACTCCACTCTTATTAATCATGCATCCTTTTCTCTATCCCCAAAAAGAAAAAACATAAGACTAGTCAAGGTGTAGTGAACTCATCTATTTTACCTTCTTGCATTTGGTAGTTCAATGGCTTGAAAGCTCAAAGATGGTTTTAGGGCCTAGGCAACACAATCGAATGTTATCACTCCTTCCTATCTACTACCATGTATGCTTAAATGAGAGAAGAATGTAGAATGTAGAGAAGAAGAAGAAAATCTAGCACACCCCTCAATCACCCTAAGAACTTACCATGTATGCCGAAATGAGAGAAGAATGTAGAAAAGAAGAAGAAAATCTAGCACACCTCTCACTCACCGTAAGAACTTGACACAAGATGATAGAATAGAGGAAATGAATGGATTCTAATACTTGCATTGTTAGAGATATGCAACATGAGTGCACGCAAGGATGATTACAACTATGACCTCCCACCCTTATATAGACCAAAATTAGGATTAGGGTTAGGACCCTTCTCTAGGATGACACCCTATCTGCACTTTAGGATTTGCATCGCTATTGTCTTTCAATGTCTCTACAACTATGAATTAGGGTTTGCACCTTGGGTAAGTTACTCATGAATATATGTGTGCATCACATGGGTTCAAAATAAGGTAGTTTTAAAATACAATTTTTATACATTTTTTACATATAGAAGGGTGTAATATAAAGGGGCTATTTACCAATTGAATACAAAAAGTTATATTTTATTCATTAAAACATCATAGATAAGGATATTCATAAATAGGCCTTGAATGCACGTGATGTAGAGGATATACATGTAGTAGCTTCCCCGAGGTTTGCACCCTCTCTTGGGGTATGATCTACCCACTTTGTGAACTCTTGAGTGGTTTGATGCATGCTTGTACCTTGAGCTAATTACACCTATTCTATGCTATTGCAACTATATTTTCATGTACATGACCCACACAACAATTGTAAATGATGAAAATACATGTGAATGTGATAATATAGTGTGCATGGGTGTACTGAGCTTGACTCTCATAGAAGAATGCAACCATGAAAATAATGTGTCTACAAGGTAATACATTGAAGCTCCAAAAACAATAGTCCTTCAAAAAATAGATCTAAAACTTTGCTTTTTTCTGTGATCTCCTTAGACTTTATCCTTCACAAAATACTATTAACATTAATCCCCTCTAAGATGAGTATTGGTCTTTAGATAGTCTTTCACAAAAGATCCTACAATACAACTTCTGCTCTCTCTAAGGGATGTGTTTAACTTTCATATGCAATGATTTATATGTGTGCTAGTGTAATTGGAAGATAGGTTGAATGCCAAGCAAGGTTGAAGTGTTATCCCACACTTCAGAACCCAATTGGTAAAAAATTATTACATGGTACAAAGCTTAAGGTGACAAGTCATCTGAACCTAGCTAAAATTAGTGGCTCCAAGTGTACACTCTACACACACACACACACACACACACACACACACACACAATCCTTCTATGAGATCATTTTAGAACTCTAAATTGATTTTGGAATTTATCATATATTCCTAAATGAACTCATTGTGTACATTTTTGTACAATGACAACCTATAATTTGAAAAAATATTAAGGAGCTGCAAGTTTCATAAGTGCATATTTTTTAATCTAATTCTACAACCAACATCTCCCATTTCTTTCTTTGAGCAGGGCTCGAGGAGTGCACCTTATAGAACATGTAAGATACCACGTGAGTTGAAAAGAAAGGGTATTTTATTTCGTAAAATTTACAAGATTATATTTACCAAATGATTTTTCCAATTATAAACTTAATACCCTTTGAAGGCATGTTATATAGATGATTTCTTATAGGTGCAAGAGCAGGGTTGATTGCATCTATTGTCATGTTTATAGGTGCAACTAAATTGTAGAAAAAGTGTGTGCATATGCATGGTTACTTACATGCTTACTTGGTGCAAATTAAGCATAGTTTTGGATGTAAGTCATTTGGCATGCAAAATCTATGGCCATATATGCACCCTTAGGTTTATTTCTTACTTCATTAAGTGTGTTTATCTACCCATCAATAGACCTCTTTCCTTGTAGTGCTAGAGACGATAGCCAATGAATTAGACCCCTAGAATGACCAATATAATTGTGGAACTTAGAATGGGTATTAAATGTTGGCTTTCAAGTACATGAGTCACACCACTATTATATGTCACACACACACACACACACACACACACACACACACGCACACACACACACACACACACGCACGCACGCACGCACGCACACACATGAATCTAATGGCTAATTATATTATTATGATGTAAAGTACAAGAGTCACATGATTATTAGACACCAATCTCTCTCTCTCTCTCTCTCTCTCTCTCTCTCTCTCTCTCTCTCTCTCTCTCTCTCTCTCTCTCTCTCTCTCTCTCTCTCTCTCTCTCTCTCTCTCTCTCTCTCTCTCTCTGGTTTGGTAATAAGAGACTCCAATAGTTATTTGCCATCTACATTTGAACTTGTTTGCTATGTTTGTCACAAAATATCCATCGTTAAAGCTTTGTGATATTATTGTCTTATTTCTTTTTAACAATATGATAATGTTTAAAGGATAATTAAAACCATTTCCTTTTCTAAGTGGGTAGCCTACAATACCATAGTTGCTTGGTAATAGATCCCACTAGTTTTAGTAACATCTAAAAGAGAGAATAGAAATGTATTTTAATCTATCATTGCTAGAATGATTTCAAAACAAAAACCTAGGTAAATGAGTGGCTTAGTATTTTTACAATATTTATTTTGTTTATCCTAGTTTGGATGAAATGTTTTTTCATAAAAATATTTCCTATAAGTGAAGTTGCATTACACATAAACATATAAACCTCATAAAAGTTTACTTCATGCTATAGAATTTAAAGGGAAATTAGATGCATCTTATCAAGTAGTTAGTGTGGAATTAAAGGGGTTCACTTTTATTATCAATTTTTTGTCTAAGCTTGAACTCCTCCTTTCACATTCACTTGTAGGACCATTATTGAGACAACAAAAAGCATGAATTACCCTTTGATTCTAATCAAAGATACTAGATTGATTCATAACATTTAGGCCATGAAAAGTTTTGATTGGTGAAAATATGTTGGATTTCTAAGCATATCTATTGTTATTAAGACTTGATAACTTGTTATAGTAGAAGTAATTATTGTCATATATTTTTGAACATGATGTTCTTGTGTTTGTTAATGTGTAGGTAGTTATATGTGTTATTACACTATATGGTTATTTGATACAAATCAATTCTAACAATTATATATAAATGTATTTTGAGATTAGATTTACAATTGGCATTTAAAACTTGAATTTGGTGTGTGTGTAGCATTGTAGCAAATATTAGCAATCATTTGAGATAAAAGATGATACGTAGGTTGACAATTCAAATGCACTAACCTCATAAAAGTTTGTTTCATGCTAAATAATGTAAATAGAAACTAAATATATCTTATCAAATTGTTAACACAAAATTAAAGGGGGTCTCTTTCATTATCAATTTTCATTATACGTTCAAATTCACCCCTCCCATTTTCATTTATAGGACCCTTATTGAGACACCAAAAAGCATGGGTTACCTTTTGATATTAATCAAAGATAGTAGATTGATCATATAGTATCATTGTCATAATATTTAGACCATGAATAATTTTGATTAGTGAGAAGCCTATTAGATTTCTAAGTGTATTCACTCTTGTTAATACTTAATATTGTTTGTGGAATTGTGTGAATGTGAAACAATGTATGCAAGGATGGTGGAACAATGTATACAAGTATGTGTTATTACCTTATATAGTCATTCACAAAGGTCAATGTTAGCAATTATTTGTAGAAATAATTTGAGATTAGATTAGAAACTATGTTTATAACTTGACTTTTGAGCGGGTGGACTTGCAGAAACTAGTACCAATAATTTGAGATGAAAAATGATGTGTAGCTTGACATTTGGAATGTATCAACTAATGAGACAAGCAAAAGGTTTCATGAATAGTGTGAGTAGACCTAAGCCTAGCCTCCTAAAGGAAAAGGGACTATGTGTGTATTACAAGGGAAAATAGTAGTTACATATTGTTACTATGTTATATAGTGATTTGTATAATGTCAATCCTAGCAATAATTTATAAAATTTGGATTGTGTCAACAAAGGAGACAATCAAAAGGTTAGTCTCCTAGAGAAAATGAGAAATTTTGTTGTAAGAGAAAAAGTAGTGGTTACATATCAATTACTATTTTATAAGTACATATATGTACTAGCATGCTAATGTGCATGTGTTGTGCAATTGCATGCATGTATATGTGTGCATATTTTTGTACCTATACAAGCATGCATAATGTAAAATGCTTGTATGTTATGCATGCATGTATAGATGCATGTGTTTCATACATGTATGTATGTATGTGCATGTACTATGTCCATATATTTGTATAACTAGTATTTAGTGTACATAGATACACATGTACATATATTTACATATGTGCATAAGCACCTTTATGGTGTTTTAGTAAGTATACATGCAATGATAAATGAGTGAATGCATGTATGTGTATGTGGGCATGCGTGCGATCATTATATGGATGTGTATACATGCATTTTCACACACACACACACACACACACACACACACACACACACACACATATATATCCATGTATGGGTATACACACACACAAGTGTGTGCATGTGTTTCATACATGCATAATGCATGTAATATGTATGTATTACATACACATATTTATATAACTAGTATTTTGTGTGTACACACACACACACACACACACATATGCATTTGTATACATATTTCATTGTAGAAAATGATGTAATAGTCCATTAATGGTATGGTAGGTAGTTGATGATGAAGCACATACTATGGACCGACAAATGAGGCCTAGTTTTGCATAGCCTATTAGCCTATTGCTATTCTTGGTTTAAGCTTAGTGAAGCCTAGCCTAGCTTACATAAACCGAAGTGTACCCCTAACATATACACCATCAAAGAACATAGCCTATCACACATACAGTCTATTGATGAGTGTAGTGAGACCGTGTCTCTCTACATATTGAGTCTCCAAACTAGTGGGATCACGGTTTGTGATGGAGTCCTACAAAGAAAACATAATACCATTTTTAGAAACAAGATTGTTAGTACAAGTGATATTGCAAATAAGAAAGTGAGAAGAACAAAATAAAAACTTACAAAGTCCTCCAGATAAACCATGTGGCCGCCACTCCCTAGATGATACATGACCCTTGCCTCCAATTGTGCCCTTGCTACCTCTTGTTGCTATCACCAATATCTTCGAGAATCTGTAGCCTCCTACCTAAGTCTCCACCAATCATTTGTGTCTAGCCACTTGGGCTTTGAGGCACTACTCTTAAGGGCCTTGAGTGTATCCAATTGTCTATGTGATATGTATGCATGCATACACTCCATCATCCACCCAGTGGAAAACCTCTTTGTTGTGAAAGGTATCGAAAACTCCTTGTGCAAGGATTCCACTACATAGTCCTTGCTCCCCTTGGGTACATACATTCTTCTAATGGTCCAAGACATTAAGCCTAAAAACATATTAGCACAACTCTCTCATGTGAGACATCACACTCCTCCCCTAATCATTCATGATCATAGTACCTATCTTGTCATCTACGAAGTATCCATACACCCTTTGGGGTATATCTAAGGTGTGTTCTCTCCCTCCTACGATCGTGCTCCTAAGGATAACCAGGAGACCCTTGTATATCTAGTGCATCCATAGGGGTAGTATCTCTTGAAGTAGTACCCATAGGAGTGCCACCTATACATACGAGAGAAAAATCGGGAGTCACTAGAGTAGATGTCCCATAGATGTGACAAATCTTGGAGGTGACAAGTATCCACCAGAACAAGGAGATGGAGACACTGCATCAGTGCCTCCACAATACCCACATGAGCCACCCTCTTTGGAACCTATATGAGAGTGAGGAGTAGCGCTATCTAGAACCGACCGTGGGCTCACTACATCCATATCTTTGCAGCACCCCCCAAAACCACTCCCTCTGTTCAGGTCTAGTCTAGAGCGTCAACCTCGTTTATTGGAAATCAAAGCATCAGAGCATGTCAAAGTAGATCTCATGGAATGACTTGATGGTATACAAGATAGCTCTTGGTCGGCCATATCTCTAAATCGGGCCATTTGATCTAGAGACATACATGTGAATATCTCCTGCAACTTCTTATTGCTCATTCCTTGACTCATCCTGCTCTCCAAGTATCATTAAATGTAACCTACAAAAAAAATGATGTTAGCATAATCAATACAAATATTTTAGTAAAGCACAATAATATAACTCTAAGAAAATGATGCTAATTAAAATGCATATTCTAAAGTACCCTTAAAAATGATTCATCAACAACTTGAGTTGCGGATGCAGCAAGTATGACCTAGCCTATGGTCCCATGTCAATCTCTTAGCACAACTCTATGTACAATGGAAGGTCTATAGATAGGTCGCCATAGAAAGAGGAGTCCATTCCATTCTCAAAGAATTTCTTTTCATCATTGTTACTCATGTCTACCTCCTCTACACACTACAAGCCCTCTTCGACCTCCACCTACATACTCTCCTTGTCTATGCTAGGAACATTGCTTTCATCATACACTCTTGCACTCCAAGGAGTTAATGGCACAACATACTACCATTAAGGTTGTCAAGGGTTTTGATAGAAAAATACATGTTCAATATCACATATAAGAGTGAATCAACATTTGTACTGTTCCATGTCATGAAAAACATTAAAAGAATAGGTCATGCATGTGTTCACAATGGACTGGGACAAACGTATCGCACAATTTTTTCCATCTTTTCTCAAAATCTATTTCCATAAATCTAGATGGAACTTGTCGAACAGTTGTCCCAGCTCCTTCCAATATCACTTTGAACCACTGTATTGAACCACTTTGGACGTAATCCACTAAGATGACACTTTGCAAGTTCCCAAAATATTCCATCTTATCTAAAATGGTGTTTGGATCTCTGACCCACTATCGGCTCTCTTGCTCGAACTTTTCCATGACACCACAATTTGTTGTGGAGCGCATTTTGCTGATGTGCTCAAGGTGGAAATGTTGCATGTGTGACCACGCCACACTGTAGATCTTGTACTCTACATTGAAACAGTTAGATTAGTTGTCACATATAAAATCTAGATAGGATAGCTTATAAAACATGCAGTCACCTTTGGACTACATCCCCTTGAGAATTCCCACTCCTCAATAGAGACCTCTACCCCTTTGCGAGAAGCTGTGATCAAAGCTCCATGTAGCCATTGCATAAACATAAACCATAGCATCTCTTCCATGCCCTCAGGATATTGAATAGGTTGATGGCGTGTACTATGTCAAAATTCCAATTGCACTTCTTCTCGATCTTTCCTAGCTTGCTCATACCTAGGGAGCCATTTCTCCATAGATGCATAGAAGGAGTGAGCAAAGGTAGCACTACAAGATACAGGCTAATTTTGGCAGGTATCTAAGAAAAAATGTAATCTTGTCAATAGAAGTAAGGTACAAAAATACTCAATATTATATCAAAACCCATTTGTGCATTGCGTTTGGATTTGAGTTATAGCTCGGTAGGCCAAGATAGTTTCTTCTTAATTTTGGCCACAGTATTGTCCTCCTAATTATGGCATGAATATTTGTTACTTGGTTTAGACTGGTATATCTAGTTTTGGCATGTAGATGAGAGTGAATGCATTTTTTCTTCAATAAAATTATAGTATGAAAATAGTCTATCTTGCATCAATTCATATACATGATCAGTCCATTCATGCTCGATTTCTTGCATTGCACTCTGAGTTTGCCAAGTATTGGATAGACAAAACAATGAATAAATCGAGCAAAGGTAGAAACCAAGCAATTGTTTTCCATTTCAATACCATGGATAGACAAAATTATGAAGAAATCTAGTAGTATTTCAACAACATCAAGGTAAAGATAAGGTGGGTTGCCAAGTATTATTTGTTGCAAAACTTATCAAATAATTGTATTGGCTTCTAGATGCATGTTGGACTATATTGTAGTATGCATCCATGCTCACCATGGTTGCAACTATCTCAATATAGCATGGCAATGCAATACATGAATAGTGCCAAAGTTTCCAAGTTATAAAACTTATGTAGAGTTGTAAGAAAATTGGTTGTTGCAAAAATAGCAAGCATGCCAATGAATCCATGGATGAGAAGATGCATCCCCACACTGAAAGGAAATCATCCATGGATGATAACATACCAAACAGATATCATGTGCATTGCATGAACAAGAGAAATAGTCTATGAGAAAAATAAGCATACAAAAATACAAGTAATACTAATCAGAATGATAATTTAGGTCTCATACACTTGATAGCTCTCTATATTATATTACTCACTATTACCCTATGAGCTAGAAGAGGGCTTTCCATGAGCAAGCAAGGATCACAATCAAATGAGTAGCATGGATACCCAAAATCCATGCATGCACATACCGATGGGCTTTATGACAACCCATCTTGAGAGATAATCCTTGAGGAGGACATAATGCATCTAGAAGAACTTCATACAAAGTTGACACCATGTTGCACATAAGCTCTAAGATGGGACTTCTCTAGTATGGTACCACCAACTATCATCTCCCTTGTTGGAACAATGTCCTCCACAAAAAATCTACACATGATCTCTATATTCAAATGGCATGTGTACCTCTCAATCCATGAATAAGAAGTTCCTAAGGTCCACAACATAGAAGACCAATGGTGATTACAATAAAAAATCAGCCACTCCACCTTACCTTCAAACATGCCATATCGATTACTGATCAGGTTCTCTAAAGGGTAAAAGATCCAAAATGTTGCATTCCATTACAACATTTATAGAGACTTTGGACTTGGATAATAGAGGGTTTGATCCCTAAAATTCTTATATCTAACCTAGAGGGTTTCTCCTAAGTGCTAGCACCTAGCAACATTGGATCCATTCATATTACTAAAGTATGAACTTCATAAATATCACATTGAATTTTAAAACCATGATATCGCTTGTGAAATCTTCGCATTCCTTATTTCACATTAATAATAATAATAATTTTTGCAATCTTGGAAATATTTTACAAATGTCTTGATTTGAAGCCACAAGTTATGCTTGGAATTGTGAGATTCTCAAGGATCATAGGGTAGGAGAGTTTCAATGACTGAGAACTTGATTGCAAGCTAATATTATAAGAGCACTCATTGGGAAGCTTGTATGAAATTCATAAGAGAAAACATAATTGTATGCATACAACTTGTATGTCAGTACATAATCCCAATTGCTTTCTTGATACAAGATTGCATGGTTAAGTCAAAATGTCCTATAGCACTCATGAATCCAATTTGATCAATATAATGCATATACTCTATAGCTACCATTGGAATAATGCATGGAACTAAATAGAACACCATGGTATCCAATGGTAGGTATGTGCCATGAAGTGCCAAGTATTGGTGTTTCTCAACTTGGAGTATCAACTAAACTACCAAGCAATGGTGCATCACACACACGAGAACTTCTCAAACTACTCTATGAAGCTATATGGGTCATTATCCGGATTGTACTTGTCAAGTTACTTGGCAACAATGGGTATCTTCGGTTGGCTTTTCGAGTTTGGAGTGATTCCTAGTCCTGCTAGCAACAAAGTTGCTAGGGCTGCTCCACTCTTCTTTGTAGCCATGTTGTCTATAAGTCTCTTTGTGAGAAGCTTGCTCAATGTGAGATCAGCTTCTAGCCCTCTTTCCTTCTCCGCAAGCATTAGGTCCCATCCTATTCCGATTGGCAAGTGCTAAAACTTGCTGGACCTCTTGCATTTCTATAGAACCCTATGCAAGCACAAATAGCACCCTTGCTACAACCATAAATTCAAAAAATTATCAATAGAATAAAATCATATAAAGAAAATTTGTAAGACAATCCCTTCCTTAATGATTGTAAGCAATGCATAAACTCTTGGATGCTTCTCTCTCATCTCCCTCTTTCAAATTTCTTCATTTAGTTTCTAGCTACTCCACAAAAAGTGGATTCAAAATAGTCGATGTGAATAATGGGTTGGTAATACATCAAAATATTGAAACTCATGTGATGAATGTGCCAAAATTTTATAGATTGAACCTTGATTTTGTGACAAATAAATTCAAGAACTAGGTTAGGAAGGTAAGCATTGGTGTATCATCATACGATTGTCCAAATGTTGTGAGACATGTTGCCATACTCAAGCAACACAATTATCAATATGATATCCAAAAAATGACCAGTATGGTTCTTCAAAATCCAAGTGCTAGTTCCTTCTTTTGTGGACATGTTCAATGAGTGACCTTAGAACTTTAAGCACTTATGCATCCTTGTGCTAACATGCTCTTCAAACAATGAGTATGATAACTTCCTTCTATGGATACACTTGTGTGGAAATGCTCTTAAAAAACTAACCCTAAAAAAACTCTCAAAACTCAAAGGAATAATGTTTCCTTCTTTGAATCTATTAAAAATGTGGAGATTGAACTTTGATCTTGTGACAAAATAGATCCCAGTGCTAGCCCAAAATATGCCAAGCACTAGCACATCATCATATTACTGCCTAGACACTTTGAGACATGTCCCCATACTTAATCAACATAGTGATCAAGATGTTCTCCAAAAAGTAAGTAATATGGCTCTTCAAAATCCAAGTTTTGGTGCTTCCTTTTGTAGTGGACATGTAGGTAAATGTGTGATGTTCTAACTTGAAATACTAGTGCTTCCTTGTATGGACAAGGACTCCACAAATACAAGTGATGAAATCTTCTTTTGTGGACATGTTCAATTAGTGCTCTTCCAACTCCAAGCACCTATGCATCTTTGTGCAAACATGCTCTTTAAACAATGAGTATCACAACTTCATTCTCTGATACACTTGTGTGGGCACACTCTTCAAAAAATAACCCTAAACCAACTCTTAAAACTCAAAGCACTAGCATTTGCTTCTTTGAATCTATAAAGGATGAAGAGATTGAACTTGGATCTTGTGACTAACTAGATCCCAAGTCCTAGCCCAAAAAATGCCAAGCACTGGCGCATCATCATATTATTGCTCAATCATTGTAAGGCATGTCGCCATACTCAATCAACATAGTGATCAAGATGCTCTCCAAAAAATAAGTAACATGGCTCTTTAGAATCCAAGTGTTGGCATTTCCTTTTGTCATGGACATGTAGGTCAATGAGTGCTCTTCTAACTTGAAGTGCTAGTGCTTTCTTGTGTGGACAAGGACTCGACAACTACATGTGATAAACTCAAGTGCACTTGAGACTAAAGGTGTTGAACTCGAAGTGCTAGCACTTGTGGAAAGAGGTGAGAGGAATTGAGGATGTTAGGCATCATGAGCAAGTCAACTAGGCTCTACATAGCAAATTGTTCTAGTGATGAAAGAGAAGGAGGTGAAAGGTAATGAACTTGACTATAAGTGATAAACTCAAAGCACTAGCGTTTGTAGAATGATGCGAGAAGAACTAAGGACGTTTGGTGCCAAAAGTGAGTCAACTAGGCTGTGCAATGCAAGTTGCTTAGTGTTGGAAGAGAGAAGAGAATATGGCACTTCCTTGTAGAACGAGGTGAGAGGTGATTACCTTGACTACAAGTGATCACAATTATAGCAAAATGAAGGGATCAAATACAAAACTAAGAATATTTATAGGAAAGAAAATGGAGGGATTGATCTTGAGAGCATGTAGTTAGAACCCTCAAGCCAAAAATGATCAACCTTACTGCACTACTTATATTGAGCAATATACATTCATTTTCTATTAGGATATTCAATCAATGAGCACCCAAAAATTATTGATGGAGAGAGGATGGAGAACCATTTTTAGATATTTAGCGAAGTGACCCACATATAGACATGCAAAGTGATAACAAGCTCCTTCCCACTAAATGAAAAGGGAAGGAGCTTGAAATATATTGTCACCCTACTCCCTATATCAATCATGAAGATGATGATCTATTCTTCTCTTGATCAAAGGTGCTATTTATGAGTTTTAATCCTCCCTATGATCACAAATCGAGGAGACCACCCTTTCAAATATGTAGGCCACCCCTTCGAATGCATGTAGTCCCTCAAAGGTGATGCTCCTCTCCTATTCCAGCACGCATTCTCCATTGTTTTGAAGCCCTCCTTTGTTGCATGCAAGGACTATTTTCATGTGAGACTACCACTTTTGAGACTTAAACTCCTCCTTTTGTCCACCACACCTTTTATCTCCTCCTTTACCTATGCATAAAAAGTGGCTACCTTACCTACCTTATTCCTGTTCTTTTTACCCTTGTTTTATCCTTATTTCTAAGGTATTCCACAATTAGCAGCTATTGTCATATAAGCGAGTCTTTGTAGCACATCCCAACATGAAGTATTGGGTTTAAGACTATACATCATTATCACAAAAGAAAATCCTCCTTTAGATGTTTATCTACATGCTCATATGTGCTATCTCGACTGCACTTGGGTGGGGGGATTTAATACTTATAGAGGTAGCTTTTTACTTGTTGAAAATTGCATAACAACATGTTGGAGACAATATTTGAGCTTCTTGCATTCCTAGAGGGCAAGTTAATGTTGGGCTTGGAACAAAGATATGATGATAATATTTTGTGCTGCAGAAAACTTGCACCAAAGATGACTTTCAAGGTTTACTTTGTTATAGCTTTGTGCAAGACATTTGTTGAGACATTTTAATTTGGAATCCCCTATTATAGACATACCAAGAAATACAATCAAATATAATGGAAGGGTAAGTTAAGGAATGTGTCATATTTCATCTACCTCACCGAGGGTATCACACATCACCCTATCTCTAATGGAGTCTATAGGAAGAACATGTCAACCATCAATGCCACCCTAAAGCAAAAGGATGTTCTAGATATCAATGAAAAATTCAAAAAGAATGTTGAAAGGACTTAGTCTTAGAAAGTATTGATAGATGCATCAATGATGCTAGGGAGTTAGTCTTGGAAATGATCAATGGAGATATCAATGTTGCGTGCCATTCATATGCTAGACTTTCTTACTATTGCAAAATGGTGAGATCAAGGTTGAGAACACTAATAATCAAGTGCATTTTTGAACTTATCTAAATGAACGATTGAATTCTATGTATGTTAAATGAGTAGAGAACATGAAGAAAGAATATGACCAAGGAAGAGGAAACTAAGCAGCTTTAATGATTCAATGTCATTGAGTGTTCAATCTGAACACAATATCTAGTGGTTAGGAGCTTTTGAAGCAGACATAGAGGATTTGTATATATGTATTAGATTTTCCATCAAACTTCAATACCTGATATGATTAAGAGCCAACAAGTAGGAGAATAGCTATTTGTCAAATGATTTGGGATCTACAAGGTTAAATGGAATATAGCTCTTGGCATAAAGACACTCAAATGCATGTAAAATGTGTCTAAGGAAGCAAACTCTAGATGTTCCTACCTATATTGTATGTCCCCAGCTGCATAGTTGAGCTCAAGCAACCGCGAATAGAGCCCCCTCCATGCATATCAAAGACCCATAATTTAAGCCAAATTTAGATATTTCTTTGGCTAATGCTCATATGTGTATACTTCATGCACTCTGTAAAATAATTGAAAAGCTAGTTCATCTTTAGATAGGGTTTTCATGGAAGCTAAAATCCTTATCAGCTAGATAAGATCCTATAACAAAGATCAAGCAAATTTTATTTGCAATTGGTTTTCGTGGAGGTAATGTTATTATTGAACCAGATTTTTGAAAGTCCAAGGATGGAATTGTATTTCCAAAAATTCATTTATTGGTGGGGTGAAGGCTAGAAGGTTCCTAGGCTTTCATGGAAAGCTTGTCAAGATGAATTCTAGATATGGGGATTCAACCATTAAATGTAATCAATGAAAATCCCTACATAATGTAGTTAAGGATCATGCTAATAATGGAAATGCTTGGAATAGAAAAGCCAAAGTTTAGGAAACACTAGATAAAATATTCTTTTATTGTGATCAAATTTATGAAGAGATGATTATCTCAAATATTTCAAAGACCAATTGACCATTTTTAAAAAGGCAATGACAAAAGCTTGCAATAATCAATACTTCACTCACTACATGGTAAGAAGTTCTTATTTTTGTATGGTAAGAAGCTATTATTTTTCTTCATTTTCTAGCTCATATAAGATTTTTAACTAACTCTCTTTGTTTTTTAGTTGTGTGGTATATTTTATATACTCCATATTTTATCAAACATTATGGAAGTCTATCTATTTGGTCAACCCAAAACATGGAAAAATCACATTATCAGGAGAAAACAAAATACTTTAGGCACACAAGACATGGATAAGGGAGAGTCACAACAAATAGTTTATTAGAGGTCTTTAAATGGTTTTATAGATAAAATTTTCATAAATTGAAGCTTTAAAATACAACCACATCATGCAATACATCATCTTTGGCAACAACCATACAAACTGTTACATAAAAAAGGAAAGAGGGATATCAAAACTCTTGTGCAAAGTAGAGGTTTTTTGAATGGTTACAAACTAAACAAAGAGAATGCAAAATATGGGTTTTAAGAAACCTTTGATTATTTAGGATCTTTTAGTGTGTCTTTGTTGTAGTGGAATCCTTGGACTCATCCCATTCAATAAGACCTCTATATTTCAAAAACTCTTGCTTTCTGTAGCTTGGGAGAAGCTTTTTTTGCATCTCCCACATGGGAGAGTAAACAGGAGCTAAGGACTCCAAAGTATTCAGCAGTAGACCCACTGTAACTAGGCTTATAGCGAAAACCCCTTATGGCTTCTTCCTTCTCTACCAAAATTATATTCTAACTCCTCTATTGAAAAATTCAAATCCAATGACTTTGCAAATATCTTTTAAAGCTATCATTGGTAAACCTAGAGAGCTTGAAAATCTATTGTGATAAATTACAACAGTTTGATTATTTAAGCTTCCAATATAGTGACCAAGCCCTTGACATTTTCCGAGCCTTAATGGCCTAGAGCCCTTGGCTCTTCTAAGAACTTTAATTTCAATTTGCATAAGAAAGAAAATAGTTTTCCTTGTCAATTGATGAAAATCTTAAAGTCACTTATCTTTAATATCCATTATTAAGCCTAGGAAGATCTTAGAAATATCTTTAGTATCTTTGGGTTTTCATCATCTTCAAGAAGGTTCTCATCATAGAGATTTATTAAATTCTTTGGCTTCTCCTTTGATGCCTAGTTCAATGTGTCTTCATACTACATGCCCTCAATGTGTCATATTTCCTCTTGGGACTCCATGTTTTTGGTGTGCAACCGAGGAAACTTGCCATCAACAAGCACCAGAAGAGACTAAAAATGAAGGAAAAGGCATTGTCAAGAAGAGAAGAATTCAATGGATGTTTGCAAACTTCCTTCTTCCACTAAAGAGTTGGAGATTCTTATCATCAAAGCCACTTTCCACAAGAAATTCATCCCACAATGGCAGAAACATATTACCATCATGATGCATGCTTTATGTGGTGGACTATTTCCTCTTTCTGTTGAAGCAGCAGAAACTTGCATCTTTGTGGCAAACTGTTTGGGAACAAACTGAAGAGCAGAAACAGAGAGAATGACCACCCATGGAAGATTTGGCATTCATTGAGAAGTTTCCAGACATCATCAAGTGGGAGATCATGAAGAAACTTCAGGAGCCGTGGTTTGTGGAGGTTCACGAAAACAAGAAGGAAAAGAGTTGGAATTTGTTCGTGGATGCTCAACAACAAGATACGTGGGATGCTTGGTGCAGTGACATCTTCTGTTTGTCCAATTAGCAACCCATTGGAAGTTGGTAGACAGAGTTTTTTTTACAACATACACTATTGAAACCCTTAGAAGCTGGCATTATTATAATGGCACGACAACGATCCTAAGAAGAATGAGTTTTGATACTTTCAGAATGGAATATCTTTCCCTCTATAGTGGTTTGAAAGCCGAATTCAGAGATGTTGAAAAGAAGGAAGTAGAAGATATGTTAGCCAGAGAATCCCTCAGAGACTGAACCTTCTCTCTGATACTATCCTGTTGATTACAGACCAACTGGTTGGAGCCAACCCCCTGATGAATGACGCAATAAAGAGGCAAGCGTTAGAACAAGTACAAAGGTACGTGAGAAGAGAGAAGGCAAAAATCAAAGCTGAGAACGAGCTTGCAGCAGCAGAAGCCTCCTTTGACACCCTAAAAGCACTCTTTACAGAAGTCCCCATGGCGACTCAAGGTCCCCTTCCTAGTCAGATTCATCCTGGAAATATTGATGTGACAGGCCAGCAAATGTAGTCCCATTGCTAGTTTTTAAGGGCGAGTACAATGAAGACACTGATCTTCATGTTGCAAAGTTCATGGTAGCATGCATGGCTAACAATGCCAAAACCCCTATTCCCCACCACTTTCAAGGTGCAACGTTTCAGTGGTATGAGAGACAACCAGTAGGAACTTTTGGCACATGGGATGACCTGAAGTTGGCCTTCCTCACTAAATTTAGGCGTGAAGGTTTTGAAGAGTGGATGCGAGAGGAGTTCATGAACCTAAGTCAGTCCTCTGGAGAAAGAGTAGAAGCTTATGTCTCGTGAATGGAATCCATCCTGAAGAGATGGACTAACCATCATTTGGATGAAGGAATTCAGAAAGGAGTGTTTCTCAAAGGCCTACAACTAGAAGTTTGCAAGTTCGTAGAATTTAGAAGACCAGTCAATGTGCAAGCTGCAGTGGAAGGTGCAAGATTGTATGATGAAGTTGAAGCAAGGATGTCAATGACTCTAGGAAGAGGAGTCTTACCTCCTCCCATGCCTGGAATGGTATACCCACCAAATGCAGTCCCAAGGACAATTCCCTACCCCTATCCCCAGATGCAAACAGTGCCATAGTATAATGCACCTAACCCACTATGGTCACCGCAGATGACAGTACCTCAAATGATGGTTCAACCATAGCAACAGTGGCCTCAAACAGTTTCTATAATGGGACTCAACAACAGTGGAATCCTACCAACTGGAATCAACAACCCCAAGTCTCAACAGGGACTCTGAATTAGAACTAGAACAAAGGACCTTCTGGATCAACCCAACTAGTTTATGCAGTAATCACAGACGCTTCCCAATATCCCACTACAAGCACTTCAGGAGGTGAAAATATGAAGGACTACTTATCCAACTCAGTTGCAAGTATCAAGAAAGAGCTTCTGGATGTGATTACAGAGCAACTACAGACGCTGAAGGTGAATACTACCAATATATCCACTCCTGTGGGAGTTGAAAGAGATGTGATGCACTCTAATACATGGTGCGGAAAGTGTCATCAAGGGGGACATTTAGCCACTGAATGTACCCGAAAACCAACCATTCCTGGAGCCTTCTGTTCCTATTGTTTGCGGAAGAACCATACAGAGGATATTTGCTCTCTAAAAGAGATGCATGAATGAAGACAGAAGGATGAAAATGCAAGATTCAACTTGCTAGAATCCAAAATGACAACACAGGATATTGGACCCGAGCCTAGGGAGTTTGGTCCTAATTTCGGTCCAAGGAGGTTTTCCTCTCAAAGTTACAAAGGACGACAGTCTGAGATTAGAAGTGGAATGTTATAGGTGTGGAGAAAAGAGACATATCTCCCCGAATTGTCCAAATCCTAGACGATCTGTGGATTACAAGCCCTTATACAGCCGATGCAAATGTGAAGGCCACACTACAAAGGGCTGTCCAAGCCCAGCCCCTATAAAGGCCAATGGCACTGATAGCCAACAGAAGGTGCAAGAGCCTGCCTCCAATTTGGTAGAGCTGGAAGTTGCCACTGTTACGCGCACCAAGAAGAAGGAACCAGTTGTTTAGAATGAAAATAACTCTCTTGCCAAGACTGTGAAGTTGAACCTACCCACAGAGGGATAGAGTAGTACAGAACAGAACAATGCAGTACTACAGAGCACTATAGTGCTACAAAGAGTTACAGAGACAGGACCAGAGGCCCAGGAGATAGATGATACAGAAGCACCTCTAGAAACAGAAGAAGTGTCGATGCTGCAATTATTAGAAGAAAAAGGAAAGATGAAAATGGGTGTAGCACCATTCCCCAACCGGCTAGAGAAGCCTGTGGATCCTATCAAAGATTATGACTTGTTCAAAGACCTAGACACTTTTAAACCAAACTTAACATTCCAGCAGTTACTAATGCTGTCTCCTAGCTGCCGAAAGAAATTAAAAAGCATCTTGACAAGAAGATGTGGACTATCGCTCCTTCAACAACGACCAAGACCAATAAGGCCCCGGAGCCTGTAAATGAAGTAGATGTGGCTAATGCCTTCCTAGATCCTAGAATCCCAGAGATTAGTGTATGGATAGAAGGATGCTTTATTTTAGATGCATTGATTGATGGAGGCTCATCAATAAACATAATGACAGATGTGACAATGAAGGACTTAGGGTTGCAAGAAATTCAACCTACACAGTGGCTTATCAAATTGGCAGACCAAAGTAGAATCAAACCATTGGGCATCCTCCCATACGTAAAAACAATCCTTGTAGGAAGAGACTATTGGCTGACATACCTGGTGGTCAAACCAAATTATTATGGGACCTCATACCCTCTACTGTTGGGAAGACCTTGGCTTTTTGAAGCAAGAGCCAAGACGGACTGGTTCAAAGGAACCCTAACCCTAGGCAGAGAACCCAACAAAGCGGTGTTAAAGCTGTATGGATCGCAAAAAGGCAATGGATCCACATCCATTGAAGTCATAATTGACTCCTCCAATGAGGTAACAGATGGTATATTAGGAGATGAAGAGACTATTAAGCAAATCTTTCCTAAGAAAACAGAGGCACAGTCCCTAACAATGGACACTGTAAGCCAACTGCCAAGGGAAGAAAAATCCTTGTCCATGGGTGAATACCTCCTACCTCAACTAGAATTAACTTCTAAAATCACTTTTGACAGTAAAATAGAAGCATGGATGTATTGTTGTCCCTGTTACATGACAATCGCGGAGATAGAGCAGAGACAGGACAGAGGCAGAGCAGATACAGAGCGGATACAGAACAGAGATAAAGCGGATACAGAGACAGTTACAGAGACAGTAATAGATACAGAGCCAGAGCCAGAGGCAGAAGCAGAGTCAAAAGCGGTGATAGAAGCAGAAGCAAATGCAGAGGCAGAATATCTATTCTTCTCCTACAGAGCCTCTACAGAAGTAGAGATAGAGCCTCTAGAGGAAGAGGATGAAAATGATGAGGAAGAAAGTGAAGCAAGTTATGGAAGTGCAGATGAAGAACTTCCTTTGATAGAGGATGATCTTGTTGATGTCCCTACAGAGACCTCAGAGGCCGAAGATCTCCGGGTGCTGGATGGAATGACTATGGTTCCATTTGGGTTGATCAATGGACCACAAAGTATGCAAAATCTGTATAAGCAATGGATTAAAAACATAAAAATTAAGTTCACCAGTGGCTCATGTCGCCCTGACTATTCAGTCCAGAGAAAAGATGATGATGATGCCCCCTTCCAACAGAAGCTAAAGCCATCAAAGCCTCGACTTCTAGAAGGTCTGTCCTATGTGACATTCTTGGATGCATCCTCTGAATATGAATCCCTAAGTCCAGAAGAAATTACCACTTACACAGAAGCAAACAAAGCTTTGATACCCTTCCAGCAACTAAACAGACAAAGGAGTCATCTGTTCAAAAGGAGGACGCTGGTTCTAGCGGGATATCGGACAAAAGTTTCCATTTCTGGGGATCGAATGGAGGATACTACTTTCTTGAAAGAGTCAAACCTCTATCCAGAAGTCATCCGTGGGATGTTTATCCATGAAGTGGAAGGTGAAAGACAAGTAACGTTCCTGGATACTGACGGTACTGAACGTCACTTGAAAGTGGGTCTCAATCTTCCAAAAGAAGAACTAGTGATCCTGCGAGACCTACTCAAAGAGAACTTAGATGTGTTTGCTTGGTCATATTAAGAACTAAAGGGGATTGATCCCACAGTATGCCAACATCACATTGACCTAGAGCCTAATGCCAAACCTGTAAGGCAAAGACAAAGGCATTTGAATCCTAATTATTCTTCTCTAGTGAAGGCCGAATTATTGAAACTTCTTGAAGCAGAATTCATTTATCCCGTGGCTAACAGTGAATGGGTTTTTCCCATTGTGGTAGTGCCTAAGAAGAACGAGAAACTTCGAATATGTGTCGATTTTTTAAAGCTGAATTCGAAGATGAAGAAGGATCATTTTCCTATCCCTTTTATAGACCAACTGTTGGACACAATGGCAGGTCATGAGCTATATTCCCTCTTGGATGGATTCAACGGATATAACCAAGTCCAAATTACAGAAGAGAACCAATCTAAAACAACCTTCACCACAGAAGTGATGCCATTTGAGCTCTGTAATGCTCCTGCCACCTTCCAACGAGTAATGATGGCTGCCTTCCAGAATCATTTGCATGATTTCATTGAGGTGTATCTTGATGACTTTTGTGTCTATAGCTTGATCTGAGAGCACTGGGGACACCTAGAGCAATGTTTTGACAGATGCCGCGAGTATGGGATTTCTCTCAACCCCGACAAATGTGTCTTTGGCATCTCATCAGGAGTTCTCCTGGGCCATATTGTCTCTGCACAAGGGATTGCAACAGACCCGGCAAAGATTGAGAATATTGCCGCCTTAACAACACCAACAAACCTCAAGCAATTGAGAGGATTTCTTGGCCATGTGGGCTATTACAAAAGATTTATTGCACATTTTGCAACCAAGGCAGCCCCTCTGCACAAGCTCCTAAGGAAAGAAGCTAATTTCCTTTGGACTAATGACTGTGAAGAGGCCTTTAATACCCTAAAATAGTGTCTTATCCAAGCACCTATCTTACAACCTTCTGACTGGACGAAGGAGTTCCATGTGCACATAGATGCATCAGTCGAAGGGCTAGGTGTTGTCATATGTTAAAAGGACCCCTCTAAATTAGATCAACCAATATATTACGCAAGCCGAAAGGTCACTGATAGGGAATGGAAATATACAGTGACAGAGCTTGAGTGCTTGATAATGGTGTTTGCACTGGAAAAGTTTCGACACTATCTACTGTCAACGCATTTCAAGTTCTATGTGGATCATGAAGCCCTGTCCTTCCTAATGAACAAAGCAAATGTTAAAGAACGACTGATTAGATGGTTACTCCTATTCCAGGAGTTCGATTTTGAAGTGGTAACTAAGCACGGCTGTTCCCATGTCCTAGCTGATCATCTATCACGGATCCCTCAAACAGAAGCAGAGGAACAGGATGATCCTGACCTTCCTGATGCTTCCTTGTTTCTAGTTGAAACAGTTACCCCCTGGTATGCAGATATAGCCAATCTCCTGGCAACTCAACAGTATCCTCTTGGCATCTCAAGCCGCAAGAAGAAGAAACTTTTGTTAGAATCAGCCCCTTATACCTTGCTAGGCGGTGCATTGTACAAGAGAGACAAAGATGAAGTGTTGCGAAGATGTGCTGCAGGGGATGAAATCAGCATAGTATTGAAAGCATGCCATGACGAACCATGTGGTGGACACTTCGCAAGAGAAGCAACAGCCAAGAAGGCTCTAGTAGTAGGATATTGGTGGCCAACCCTCCACAAGGATGCATACGACTACTGCAAAAGATGTCTGCGAATGGAGAAACCCACCAAAACAAGTGCCATGCCACTACAACCCATTCTTCTCCTAAAGCCGTTTGAGAAGTGGGGGATTGATTTTCAGGGTCCCATTGATCCACCCACCAAATGGAAGCAGAACAGATACGTCTTAGTATGTACGGATTATGTCACAAAGTGGTGTGAAGCTAAAGCCTTGAAGCGGGACGATGGTAACATCATAGCCCTGTTCATGTACAAGAATATTATCACCTATTTTGGCAGTCCCCTCAAGCTGGTAAGTAACAGAGGTACTCATTTCCTTAACAAAATCATGGAGGAGCTGATAGAGCTGTATAAGATCCGCCATCGCAAGTCTACTCCTTATTACCCCAAAGCCAACGGCCAAGTTGAAGTCACCAATCATATTCTTTGCTCGATCTTGACAAGAACGATTGTTGCACATCGTCGCGACTGGGATGATCGACTTACAGAAGCCCTTTGGGCATATAGAACCTCTCATAAGGCAGCTACTAGAGGACAGACCCCTTTCCAGCTAGTGTATGGTACAGAAGTCGTCTTCCCTGTTGAACTGGAATTGTCATCTTTGCGAGTGGCAGTTAAAGAATGCTTGGGAGATAATGAATCACTTCAATGCCATCTCCTACACTTGGAATGCTTGGATGAGATACGGCGGATGGCCCTACAATGCATGGAAATCACTCAAGCGCGACGCAAAGCCTATCATGACAGTTTCATCAAGCACAAGGAGTTCAAAGAAGGTGATCTTGTTCTAGCCTATGATTCGAGATTTGGCAAGTTTCCTAGCAAGCTTCAACAATGGTGGATGGGCCCGTACAAGGTACTTGCTGTCAATCCTAACGGCTCTGTTCAGGTGTACAGACCGTTGATGCCTCTAATGATTTTCTGATCAATGGCTATCGCATGAAGAAGTACTTCCCTCCCTGGGGATCTTAACAATCACAATCGACCTACCCTTTCCCTTTTGGGCAGCGCACTGTCCTTCTCGTCGTGCTTCTGATAGCCCTTATGATTCTCCTCATGAGGTGGTCTCATTCTGATAACCCCTCGCAGAAACATATCAACCTGACATTGTTCTCTTCTTGTCTGATTCAACACAATGGCGAGGTTGGTCCTAACACATGGTATTTTTACCCTTCTCTTTCTTAATGAAAAAAAAAGGGAAAAAAAGTAAAAGTAAAAGAAAAGAAAAAACAAAACAAAACAAAACAAATAAAACTATTATGGGAGAAAGGGAAGAAATTCCCTGTCATAACAGGCCTCGTTCCAAGAAAAGGTGGAAACACCCTTGGGCGAGGAGCTGACTGTGGAAAAGGTGGTAACACCCCGCAGTTCAGGATAGCTAACTCGCCAGAAGAACCTTTCTAGCAAGTAATTTGAAGCCATCTCCCTTGGTGTGCTGTCTCTACAATATCAATTCGTCTGCCCTTCTTAACAGACGACTCTTCTTACAAGTTATTGAAGTATGAGATTTGTAGGCTGCCTCCTTGGGTACATCTCGTCTTCAAGATCCTCATGACAACCATAGTTGTCATGATCTTCATCACCAACCCCTTGAGTGATGTGAGCTTTCATCCTAACAGGATGGGGACGTGAGTCTGGGCTGCCCTCTTTATCTATTAGAGCGTGAGATGGAGGGTGGGGGGAATGACCAGTCTTTCCCTTTAAATCAAATGAGAGGTGAGATGTGTGAATAGAGTGTTGCACGCACGGGATGGGCCTCTCAATGCATAAAGCACGATCTGTTCCTGTGCAGTGCACCATAAGGCTCCCTGGCCTTCCTTCTTGCACTATATGTCAGCACAGGTGGGATGCACAGTTGCACCATCAAAAGAGCACAAGGCATACAACCTCTGCACAAGTGACCGTGAGGATTATATCAATGGGTTTCAGGAATGGGTTGCCCTCTACATCTATCAACAGAACGTGAGACAGAGGGTGGGCTGAGTGTGACTAGTATTCTTCAATCAATTATCGAGAGGTGAGGATTGAGGGACGTTACAACAATTAGAGTCATATACGTTTCTGTTTCCCTATGCACCCATGGGATGGGTCTCTGCCCTAAGCACAGGACACGTCACTCTATTCTGTACACTGCACTACAAGGCTCCCTAGCCTTCCTCCTTGCACCTATGCCAGACGAGGTTGGACACACTAATGCACCATCAATTGTGCACCCTAGCATACTCTTTCTACATCATTCCTTTGTCGATTTCTAAACCGAGTGTGAGCTCTGGGTTTCATTATTATTTCCTTGAGTAATGTTAGTCATGGGACAAGTGACTGCTCTTTCATTCCATTTGCATGATCGTGAGTTGAGTGCACTATCCCTCGTCATCGACAAATTTCCTGCAATTCCTTCAACCAGCTACCTCCCTAGGTGCTGTCACGTGGTCCCTGCCACGAAGGGCGTTGGATGACTGCTGTGAAGACACCTTGTTACCTCCTCTAGCCAACACAACGACACCAGATGCAACCTCGATAGTCGGCATTCCTCCTCATCAATATGGGCCAAGTTTCTTTAACAATACACCTTATGTTTCTCAGTGACGGTCATGTCTTAAGTGTGGGGACGTTCGTGGTTGGTTTGATGTGAGGTACTAGGTCCTTGATGTTTGGGTTACCCTTCGTGCTAAGGTCTTAAGTGTGGGGATGCGTCCCTGTGCATTGATGATGCATACCCCCATTCATATACCCTGTTCTGATCATGCATCTATGCCATAACTTCATTTTACCCTGATGGGGTCCCTTCCCCATCCTTCCGTTCTATTTTACCCTGTCCTTGGGGTTATTTCTTGACCATTTGTCCTTATTCTTGGTTTTGCGCTTCTTTCATACAAATGGACCTTACGTTCACCGGAATCCCAATCCAGCCTTACAGCCCTGTTTGTCCCTTCGAACTGCCTATTTTTTCTTTTTACCAACCCCTGTTCCAATAGACGGTTCTTAAATTATTAATTTTTGAAACAATTCCCTTAAAATGGACGGTTTCCCATGTGAACGTGTCTTTATTACTTCGGAACCCTGATCTGATATGTCACGCCTGTCCTACCCATTCCCCCTGTCATTTTTCCTTCTTACTCCCTGTCATTCCGATACACTGTTCAATCGTTATTAATTTTCACATTTTCGGGTCCCTTTTGTGTCTATTTTTCACATTTTTTCATGTGAACCTGCCATATTTTCACCGGAATGCCAGTTTAACTTGACAGTCGTGTCCTGTCAGCCTTTCCCTCACTTTTTCCTTTTTCCTCCCCCTCTTCCAACTTCCAAATTTTTAGTTATTAATTTTTTCAAGTGTTTTTAGATACATTTTTTGTGTTTTTTCCACGTGAACCCATTCTAATACTAAGTTTTGATGCACCACCCCTCTGAATCCCTTTGTTTCAAACATTTTTTCTTTTTACTGTCCTCTATTTCGACCCATGGTTTTTCCCGTATTAATTTTCAAGTCCATTTTTAGGCCCATTGTTGGGGTTTTTCCCATGTGAACGCGTTTTATCTCGCTCGAAACTGTGTTTTATCATGATAGCATTGTTTGAAACATTGTTCTGCACACTTTTCCTTCTTTTTGCACTTCGTTCCGATGTGCCGATTTACTGATATTAATACTCGTATGTGTTTTCGAGTTTTTTTTTGTGTTTTTCCCATGTGAACACCCTGATTTTGCCCCGGACCCAGTGTTGCATGTTTCCAACATGTTTCCCTCGTCTCCCAGCACATTTTTCCTTTTTATGGATTTTTGATCCGACAAACGGTTTGGATTTTGTTAATTTTTCTTCCTTTTTCCCATGTGACCCCGTTTCTCGTGTCACGCGTGAACGCGCTTGTTTTTCGTTTTACGCGCCTCGGAACGCCCCGTGGCATCCATGGCTTGTGCGTCACCATCCCTGCAAATGTTTTTACCCCTGCTAACGCATACGCACGAGCCGGGGGTGTGTTTTTTGCTCCTCCATTTTCCATTTTTAAATTATTTAATTTTTCCTTAAAAAACAAAAACAAAAACCAAAACCAACCATAGCCAACACAAAAAAAAAACAAACAAACAAAACATATATATATATATATATATATATATATATATATATATATATATATATATATAAAGAATTTCAAAAAAAACACAAGAAGAGAGAGAGAAAAAAAAAACAAAAGAACAAGAAAGACAGAAAACAAAAAAAAAAGGAAAAAACAAATAAACCAGCCACCCAAAAAAGAAAACGAAAAAAATAAAACAAATAAAAAACAAAAAACCCAAAAGAATGAACCCAAGAAGAGAAAAAAAAAACCAACACCACTAAAAAAAACGAAAAAAAGAAAAAAAAACCTAGAAAGGAAAAACGAAAGAAAAAGAAAAAAAAAACAGGAGAGAAAATAAAATCGAAAATATATATATATATATAACTACATGTTGTCATTCGTGCACGCCTCCTCTTCCTCCCTTTCTTCTCCCCTCCTGCTCCTTCTTCTTCCTCCCTTCCTCCCTCCTTTTTCTTCCCCTTCCTCTTCTTTCGTTTCTTTCTTCTCCTCCTCCTCCTTATCTTCTTCCCCCCTGCCGCCATATGGTCCTGCATTGCCGCCCGTCGTCCGCACTGCAGCCCGTCTATTGCCGTGTTGCCTTGCAGTGCCGCCTTCGTCTCCTCCGTCGCGGCACCCTTCGTCCCCTCCTCTCGGCCGCCGCCTCCAACACCACCACCTCCTCCTCCTCCTCCTCCTCCTCCTCCTCCTCCCAGACAGGTTAGTCATTAGTCTATCATTAATATGATATTAATCTAACCTTAATCACTCCTTAATCTAACCTTAGTCACAAACTAACCTCAGTTAGTTGACCCCCGCCCCTAACTAACCCCAATTAGTTAACCCCCCAACTAACCTTAGTTAGTTGGCCCCCACTAAACTAACCCCAGTTAGTTAACCCCCCCAAACTAACCTCAGTTAGTTAACCCCCCCACTACACCTGGTTAGTTCCCACGCTTCCTTAACTAACCTAGTTAGACTAGACTAACTAGACTCAACTAACCAGACCTCACTAACCTAACCAGACCAGACTTACCAGACTTACCCAAACCTACCTAGACTAGCCAAACTTAACTGACCTGACTTGACCTCACTTAACCAACTAACCTCATTTAACTAACTTCATTGATTTACTCAACTAAATTAACTTAATTGACTTTATCAGACTAAGCTAACCTAATTCACCTAATCTACTCAGTTAGCCCTTGTTCCTGCCCTTTCTCTTCCGTTCTTTTTCTTACTAAGTATTGGTGTGCTCGCAAGGGTTCACGCGCGAGGACGCGCATCTGACTTGTCCGTGCGGTGGAGTATTGCAAACCCCCTGTTCACTCGCAGTCATCCTTCACTGTTCACACACAGCCCGAGTACCGCCTTGTATTTTTCAACCTGCAAATATATAAACAAATACATCAAAATTAAAAAAAAAATCATTTAAAAATTCAAAAATTGAAATTTTACCAATATTTTTAAAATTATTCAAAATATTTTTAAAGGTGGAAATTAAAACAAATAAATTGCAAAAATTTTACAATCTAAAAATTACTCCAAAATTACATGAAAAATGAGTAAATTTCATTAAAATTTAGCAAAAATTTGGAAATAAATTTAAAAAATTCCAAAAAATTCCACAAATCCCCTGCCATTTTTTTCACTAATTTTTCAATTGAAAAAAGTTTTCATAAAAGGCAAAAATATTATTTGAAGCCAAAAAAACCCTAATTTTAATACTACACTTCATAAAAATTTATTTTAAATTCCAAAAAATCAGTTGGAAAATCATGGATGAATTAACATACATTGTTGACACTTGCTAGATAGCTGAAATCCCACTCTTACACTTTATAGCATATTCATGTGTCTTATATCTCGATTTAATTATTTTTATTAGAGAAAAAAATAACAAATAACAAATAAAAAAAGAAAAAATAACAAAAAAAAATAACCAAACCAACAATATATACAAAATAAACACACCTGAAATACAAAACAAAAAACAAAAAATAAAAATCAACGAAAACACTAATGTGCTTTATTTTTTTCAATCAGTGGTCTTTGTTTTCGTTTGACTGGATTCATTGCTTTTGGGAGACTACTCCATGCACCTTCAGTCCATTGCATACACACCCCTACCAGGTATTTATTTTGTGAGCTTTATTCATATTCATTACCCCCTTAACCACAATTAATTGCTAATATGAACTTTATTCACCACCTTTTCCACGCGCATTGGCGCTAAACACAAAATTTAACCTCAACACCTCAAATAAACTGGACCTCAGATAAAATGGCCACTAATTCTAGGAGATTTGACAACTACCAGTCAAGCATACCAAAACTACCTTCATTTTGCTCACCAATATTCACAATCTCTAGATCCTTCAGTGAAATTGACAGCTCATTTTTCTTGGTATCTAGCATACATGCATAGGCATTCCCATAATGATCAAAAGGCCATTCGAAAGCTTTGTATGAATGTCAATGTGAACATTGATTCCCACCAGTTGGATGTCCTATATTTTCATGCCCTATGTCTACCTAGCTGATATCTTGTTTTGCTAGAAAGGATGTGCTGCCTGCAGTTCTTTCAAAATCCTCCAAAGACATTTGTAGATAAATCCTTCTCTATGAATCGTTTTCAAAATCACCACGCCTTCAAAAGGGATCATCTTCATTGATGCCTTTGCAATGTATTTTGGATGATTCTTAATAATATATATATCTTTTTGGAGGTGTCATTCAGATGGTTGTGTTAGTGTTTGTGTGTGTTGTGGGTTAATTGTATGAGACAAGTTTGTGTTGATTGAGCATAATTTGTTCGAGAGCTCTTTTCAAACTATTGATGGTGGATGGACGCCTATGGTGGAAAGCTGAAGAAAAACCTCTCATATCCTTTACAAATTTGTTATGACTTTTTAAATAATTAATCAAACGAGTTAATGAATAACTGAAGTTTTCCTTTAGTAGTTTTTTCTATTAAATACAGGTGATAAGTTGGAGTTGTGGTTTGGCGAGATTATTGAAGATCCGACAGAAGATAAAATTGAGCTCTTTAATGAACTTATATTCTTCTTTTCCTTAGGTCGCGAGGACGCTTCCTTTCTAAGTGTGGGGATATGTTGAGAGTGGAAAAAGACTGAATTTTTTATTATTTTTGTTGTTTTTTAGGACTGAATGATTGATTTTTTATGGATTTAGAGTGATGTATGGTTGTTAAAGGAAGTATTTGAGAGTGTTTTGGATTATATTGATTATGCTTTGGAAGTTCATGATGATTCTCAGTGGAGATATGAAGCTCTATGAGGTTCTATTGAGGTTCTGATTGGTTCTATATACCTTCTGTATAGCTTCTGTTTTATTCTGATTTTCTTCTATATGAAGCATGGATTGATGATTAATGAAGATTGAGATCTTTTGAAAGCTTATTGAATATTTTTTAATAGTATGGAATGGTTTGAGTATGAGTTATGAGGTTCTGATAACCTTCTGTAGAGCCTCTTTCTCTGCTCTGTCTCTGTACTGTAACTGTACTATAACTGCTCTGGTGCTGTACTATACTGTTCTGTAGACCTTCTATAAGTGTTCTGTAGAAATTATGTGTGACTTTGGAAAAATTTTCTAACCTTTGGAAAGGATGAATCTAAGTTCAAAAGAGCTAAATCAAGTGGAAGAAGCAGTTGCTGAAGACTGAAGAGAAGACTAAGTAACAGTGACAGTAGTGAGATGTGAAAGGACATTGTAGTGGCTCTGGTGACTCTTCATATCAGACATACCTCTTGAGAGGTGCATCCACAACCTAAGAAGTATTATTGAGAGTTATTAAGAGAGTATTGTAGTGAAGAGATGATGTACTATTGAGAGAGAGAGAGAGAGAGAGAGAGAGAGAGAGAGAGAGAGAGAGAGAGAGAGAGAGAGAGAGAGAGAGAGAGAGAGAGAGAGAGTCAGAGATAGTCAAATCTATCAAAACAGTGTAACTGTGTATGAGAGATTGAGAGAGAGAACTATAAAGACATTGAAGATGAATACTATGTGATTGATTTCCATTCAAAGACGGTGTATATTTTGTGTTCTTTGTTATATTGAAGGATTCTATGAAGATGTTGAAGATTATAATTGATTCTATCAAATCCGTGGGAGATATCTACTATGATGTTGCGTGAAGATTTGTTGTTTTCTTTGTTTTGATGATCAAAAGAATGAAATAAAAGCTTGTTGATATTACAAGATAAATTTTCTTGCAAGAGAATTCCCTTTTTCTTGGTGTTCCTCTTGGGGCACTAAAGGCAAAGAATGTAGTTCCTCCATAATTTTCCATGTAAAAGAAGAAGTAGAAGGAATGAAAATCTTGCCATTTAAACAAATAAGGCCATTTTTAAGCTGATAATTCAAGTTTTATTCCATGAGATCTTGTTGTAATTTTTGAAAAATATGGCTGATCTCTTCATCTAAAATAGAAGCCTCTTGTAGTTCTTCAAAACAATCACTATGTAATTTAGTCATTGCTGAAACTTTGCAAGCCCACATACGAGAAAGAGAATCAGTCACTATATTGTCTTTACCCCTTGTATGAGTGATGCCAAAATCATACTTTTGCAATGTAGCTACCCACCTATGTTTCTTAGGAGAAAGATTGGACTGAGTAAGGAAAAACTTAAGAACCCTGTGATCACTCTAGACTCTGAATCAGCTGCCATATAAATAATTGTGCCATTTCTTTATTTCATGCAAGATAGCCAACATCTCTTGGTCATAAACATTCATGGCCATTTATTTATATGTAAGCTTACAGATTTCAAAGGCAATCATTCCATGCTCCTATAACAAAATAGCCCCAATGCCTCTGCCATTGGCATCACACTGTATGGTAAATTCTTTCAAGAAATTCGGGCATACTAGAATAGGAGTGGAAGTAAGGAGTTCCTTTAACTGGTTGAAGCTACTATCGCAAGAGTATCCCAAAAGAAAGCTTCCTTCTTCAACCTATCAATCAAAGGAGCTGCAATAGCCGCATAATGCTTGATGAATTGGCGATAGAATGAAGATAGACCAACAAATCCTCTAAGAGTAGTAGTAGTAGGTGTTGGCCAATCTTTTATACATTGCACCTTATTAGGATCAACCTCCTGTATCCCTTTTTCATTGACAATATGTCCCAAGTATTCCACTTCAGTCTTCATGAAAGAACATTTCTTCTCCTTAGCAAAAAGCTTGCGATGTCTCAATACATCAAAAACCCTTTTCATGTGTGATAAGTGATCCTGTAGAGTCTTGTTGTAAATCAGAATGTCATCAAAGAAGAATAAGAGAAATTGAAAGAGGAAAGGCTGCAAAATCTTATTCATCAGGCTCCTAGGTATTGGATACGTGTTCTTCAGTGTGATCTTATTAAGATCCTTGTAGTCAATGCACATCTTGAAAGATCCATATTTCTTTTTTATTAATAAAACTGGAGATGCATAAGGTGAAGAACTTGATTCAATGAATCCCATCTCAAAAATTTCTTTAATTTGCTTGGCTAGCTCTTCTCTCTCACACTTATACAATCTGTAAGGTGGCTTATTGATTGGCTTTGAGTTGGGCTCCAAATCGATAGGGTGAGGTAATGAAGTAGACACCTTAAACAAATCCCTATACTCCTCAAGAGGAGATGTCAAGGCTAGATGACTTGCTAAATTATTGGACTGATCTTCCATTTCTTTATTCAAATGCAAAACAAATATATATGAATGCCTCTTGTACTCCCTTTTGAGTTTTTGAATGGTGATAAGCTGAAAATTTGATCTACTAGGAATTCCCTGTAAATGGATGAGCTCTCCATTGAAGATAAACTCCATATACAGTTGTGAGAAATCCTAATGTCATCAACCAATCACAATTGAGTACAATATATATTGGCTCTGTTTCCAAGGTAATCAAGTTTACTTTTACTTCAAAATTTTCAGCCAGCTATAAAGAAACTTGTGGGCATATTTGTGTGTTGATTTCTTCTTCACCATTGGCCACTTAAACTTGTATGGGATGTTGTAAATCAATGGGAAAACAATTCAGCTTGTCCACAATGGACTTATTCGCAAAACTATGGGTATTGCCACTATCTATGAGAATGAACACAGTCTTTCCATGAATGTTGCCCTTCATATGAAGTGTATTAGGGCTCTTAAAACCTGTCCAAGCATCCATGGAAATCAAACAACTAGTGGCAATAAGTGGCTCATGATAAGTCCCACCTGGATCAAAATGAACACTCTCACCTAGATTAAAAGAAAAACAGTTGGCTGGATCATAAAAATTCTCTTGCCCAACTTCTTCCTCAAGATCTTCATTTTTAGCATTAGGTGCAATTGCATTAGCTTCATCGATCTCATCTTCAAGATCCTCAAAGACTAACATACTCTGAAGTTTGGCTTTGGCATTTTTGTTACACACTTTGTGGCATGATTAGGTGTATACTTTTTCCCACACTTGAAACATAATCCTTTTTCCTTTCTTTTCTTATAGAGGTCCATAGGGATAGACTTAGGATTCATGTTGGCTAAAATGGATTTAGGCTTGCTATCCCCTTGTCTGAAGTAAACTCTAGGACTGCTTGCTATCCTGAAATTACTTTGAGATCTTGAAGCATTGAACAGTGGATAAGTTGGCACCCTTAAGCCTCCAATTGGTGCTTGACTATTGCCATAAATGTTTCCAACTTCTCCCTGTTTTAAAACAATCATTGGCTGTCCAAAACCAAGCTGAAATGAAAACTCTCTTCTATATTTCCTTCCATAGTGCTCCGCAATCTCAATAGCTTTAAAAGAGAAGCAGGGTTTTGTGCCATGACATTAGCTAATAAAGATGGCTCTAAGCCATACATATACTTGTGGAGCTTAGCCTCATCACTGATGCTCTCTACATACATGGTTAGGTTGAGAAATTGGTTAATGTGTACCCTCTTTGCTCCAAACCATATCATCTCTATGCTAATTTCTCTTTTTTAGGAGGAGAGACAAAGTCTTCAGCCATAAGTGTCTTGAAAGATTCCCGATTCTCTACAAGTATGTTCTCCTTTTTAATATACCTCCACCAAGTATGTGCAAATCCCTCTAAATGCAAGGAAGCAAAATGAATCTTCATGTCATCAGTTCTAGGAAATATGTCAAAGTAGGATTCCATTTTGGAGATCCACTCCTCTAAATCAGATGGTAAAGATGACTGACCATTGAACTTGGCCAAAATGATATTTTCTTTCAGTTCTCTTTCATGGAGTGGTTGATGTCCCAAAATAGACTGATCATGAGTGCTAGGCATTGAACCCCCAAAGTGAGATGGAAATCTCCCAATAGGTGGTTGAGAACCACTATGCAATCTTCTCATTGGTAGAGGACCTCTAGGAAGTTGAGTATTTAGCCCAAAACCTTGGGAGTTGGATCCATTCAAACTGCCCAAACAGTCATCATGCCTTTGTGAAGTCTCACCTACTTCATATTGGCTATTTAGGATACTCTTCATCCAATAATTCCATGACCTTGACCATTTTGGTTAGGTGGTTGAAGTGGGATTGAAGGCTCACTATTTGAATAAGCTTTCTCCTTTGCTTCTTTAGATCCCATTTGCGTTTGCATTTGCATCCATTGGGAGAATTGAGCCATTATTTTAGCATTGGATTCCACCAACTTGTCAATAGAAGCCTTTGTTTGAGTCATTGAATCCACTAATTTCTCAATACAAGACTTCGTTTGATCAGTAGATAAAACCATCTGCTCCACTCTTGATAATAGGTCCATATGACATTGTTGATGCCTTTGTTCATGTGCACATAAGGTATCATTAAGTGGACTGATTTCTCCATGTTGCTGAGGCTCTTTAGGGCTCTCTTGGGGTATATTATCCAACATAGAATGTTTGATTTGCTGAGCATAATCATCCTGGACCTTATTTTTGCCTTTATGCCCTGCCATAATAGTGCAATCCTACATTAACCCCTATCAAAAAAATGGCTATAACTTGGGCTAGGAAATTTTGATTCCAAATTTTTTAAGTTTAAATCGAAGCTAAGAATTCCCTCTTCAAGATGAGCTATAGCACGTTATAACAGGTTTAGGACAAAAAATTGTGCAACTCAATCTTTGAGCCTGAACTATCTAGGTATGCACCCTGTTTTAACCAGTGAATGCCTTGTTTCCACCCTGTAAGGTAAAATAGTAATCCCAAATGGCTAGAAAACCATGTAGAAGGCTAAGTAGGACCTTTGGGTACCCTGTAGTACCTGCACCTATACTTCAATAATGAAGTTTGTACCTATAAGAACATGTAAATGCCCTGCAATGTCCTATAAAGTCCCTGTTTTGCTCCTAAGGTACTTGAGCCATTGGAAACTCTTGAATCTTCAATTCTCCACTCGCTGTACTTTTGTGAGGGATAAATTGGCAGGAAAAGCTCCCTACACGGGCTTCGAATCGCCGTGAGGTGGGCAAAGTTTTCCCCAGGTCAGTTGATTGCACCCCTTTGGAATCTTCAATAGTGAGGGAGGGTCACCTCTCTTTTGCCCCACTATCTCCCTTGACATCCACCTTTTTCCTCGGTGGGTATATCAACATGGCAATGGAATTCTATTCTAATCAACCAACATGAAATACATTTCTGAAATATTCATTCAGCCCCTTTCATGAGATGCAATTGGATGAAATCTGGAAAATTTGGATAAGGAGAGGGTCTTACCTATGCAATTCAGTGACTCACTAATTGCTAGTACTTACCCTTTTACAATATTTCAACTTGGGCAAAAGAATTTCAACCAAAAAGATCAAGGTTATGCATCAAACTGGGTAAATGATACCTATGATGAGATATGATTGAATCAATGCTAAAATTCAATGAAATGGACTGAGATTAATAAGAATAATACTAATCTCTAATCTATTGATCAATTTAGAGAATTAATTGATCAATAATCTCTCATCAACAAGTGAAAAAGCATTAGCAAGTGGATTATTGAGAGATTTCAGAGATTAAGCAAGAAAAGTACCTTGATTAAGCTTGAAGAGAATGGTAAATGTCAGCTCCAATCCCTTTAATGGAAGAATTCTCCATAATCCACCATGAATCCACCATAAAGCTTGAAAGATCCATGAAATCAGTCCATATAAGCTCCAATATGATCAAATCTGTGAAGAATCAATGCCTTGAGCTTGCTTGAATGTTTGGATACCAAAGATTCAAGCCTCTTGAAGAAAAGCCCCAAAATAAGCCTTCAATATGAGCTCCAATATGCTCCATGAGCTGAGATCCTTGCAATTTTTTAAAGAATCCTCACTAAAATGGTTCCATGGGCTGAATTGATGAAGAATCTTCAAGAAATTGTTGAGGAATAAAAGCTTGGGCTGAAGCTTTCATGGCTGCCCATGGACTGTTCATCTAGGGTTTCAAGAGAGTGAAAGAATGAAGAATAGGTAGCTCTTCAAACCAAAGTGACCTCCAAAAGCAAGTGACTGATGGTAGAGATTTATTAGAATGGGTAGGAGGAAAAAGAGCAACATCTTAGCAAGAGTTCCAGGGCTGAAAATCAGCGCAAATTGTGCAAGCAATATGCTGTCCATGTGGCCAAGATCTCCAGCAACATTGGTAATCAATTTGACCTTTGAAGTAAGGAGAATCAAGAAAGAATGGTTGATGCTCTTGATGCCTGAGAAGAAAGATCTTGAAGGAAATCCACCATGGAACCTAAAAGAAACTTGCACGAAGCTCCAAGAAAGGGGAAAGAGAACCCTCTCTTTTCAAAGTAATCACATTTTGTTTCCAAACTAAGCCTAGTTAACTCTCATTTAACCTTGTTATCTCCATATTACATGAAAATTTGATGACGACCTGCCACTTTAGCCATCCTCTGCCATATCTGACCTTGAAGATCTCCAAATGTAGTATCTTCCTAACTGTAGATGGTTCTACAACCCTCCACTAGTCATTGTCTTTGTCAAGTACTTATCTGAAATTGATTTTGTTGGAGAAAATTTGGATGGAAATAGAAGGAAAAATGGATCAAAGGCTAATGCTCTAATACCACTTGTCAAAGAGTGGACTAGAGAGAGAGAATGAGGAGAAAGAAGATTGTAAAAGAGAGAAGAAAGAGTGCAAGAGAGAGAAATAGAGTGACGAGGAGAGAGAAATACTAGAATAGGAGAGAGAAATATAGGAAAGAGAAAGAATTCATTGAAGTTGTGAGCAAGGTGAGAGAAGAAGGGCAGTAATGTATTAATGTGTCAAACGATAGGAAAAATCCTCTTGAAACATCTATAGCTTCTCTTCAACATCCTTATCCATATATGTAGCATCTTCACCCTTACTCTCTTGCCCTTCCTTTGAAGGGAAATCCTTCATATAATGGAGAAACATAAGAAAACCTATGTCTTTGTGAATCAAAAGGTACTGCTAATTATCCTTATGAAAAATGCAATTCATTTCACACCTTTTGAATTTGTCAATAAGATAATACCTGGTAATCAAAGTTGTCTTGGGAGCATTGGTTTCTTGGATCACATAATTAAAATGGATATACAAAGAGAGACTCTACATGTCTAGAATAGAACTCTCAGTACTCCTTAAGCTTCTCATCAAGATCACTCAACAACTCTTACAAATCAAAAGGTACATTGAGCGTCTCCCTAATGTACATAAATTTGGATGAGTTTTATGTCTTCTGCAAGAAATAAAAAAGCCAATCATCACAATTATTCTCAAGCTCATGTTGCTCCATTGCATCAAGGGAAAGATTTCTCTTTAACATCCCTAAACATTGCAAAGATTAAAATGATTAAACCATATCCCTTACTAGTTAAAAAATATCAAATAACTAGATTGTGTATAAAAGACCTAATCCTTGACCTATGAAACATGAGTTTAGTAGAAGGCACCAGATAGCAATGCAACTTAATTCGTGTTTCATATGACAAAACTTAGCAAGAAAAATATGTGTTTGTTTTTGTTAGAAAAATTTGGGGAAGGGATAAATATCAAGATATTAGGATGATGCAGGGGGAGGGGGGTAATAAATAATGTATTGCATAATTATATTTTGTTAAAAACCGGGGGGGGGGGGGGGGGGGGGGAGTGGGGTGTTAATCGATACAAGAGAGGGGTGGGGATGTTGACAAGCTATTCAGAGAGGTGGAAAAAAGTTACTAATGTAATAATTAATTTACTATTAAAATTTTAAATGCTAAGGGGGGAGAGTGGCATTTAACGATGCCTTGAATAGCCCATCCACTCCTCTCTTCTGAATAGAGAAATTAACAACATACATAATCTTTTAGATAGGTATCCATATAAATGTCCATAGGTGTTGAGCTTGCCAACTTAATAGAGATGATCCTACTCAAAATAGCTAGGTGCATGGGTACTTATGGTGTGATAACCACCTCTAATGAGGACATGGTCAATGAGGTGATAGAGTCCCTAGTAAGTCATTGACATTCCTAAGTTTTATGTCCATTATGGATGCTATGAGATTAATAAGATATAGCATAGAATAAACACATATTTTTTTAATGGTTTATTATTACAAAAACAAGGACCATTGTTGTAGAAACTAAAGTTCCAAAGTCCAAGAAGTCCATAATTTTTTACAAATAAAGAGGCTAAACCAACCCTACCTCGGAGGTGAACCAATAATTGAATCCCATACCTATGCAACTAGAAGACAACTAAGATACTAAAGCTCTATTGACTGAGAATTCAAATAAATAAGATGATTAGAATCAAAGAAGAATATAGGTAAAAAGTGTGTGTATGCACTTTAAACATGACATTTTTGGCTTGCTAAGCTATTCTCATATGAAACATAGAGTGAAATCAAACTTTTTGTTAGGATCTAGTAGTCTAATATAAGAAACGTGATTTCATAAGATATAGGAGTTACTAAGTTTGCATTCTATACGACACATTCACAAGCACTTTGATAGACCTATTGATGGGGTGAAACACAATAATAATTGAAGAAATGGCATGCAAAGGTTTAAAAATTCATATTCGATTTGTTATGAGAGTAAAAATGAGTTAGTTTATCCACTTACAATGTTTGGTTTGGTTATATATAGTTCCCTTTGCCTTGCATAAAGCATAGGAGAGCCTAGCTTCAGTTTGATGGAGATAGAAAAGATTACGAATGAAAATGGTTGATGATTGCGAGATGCTGCTTTTAAAATACTTTTTAAAATTAATTTAATAATAGCGCCATTTTTCTCTAAATTTGAGCAAAAAATGACATCTCTCACCCAAAAAGGGGGCACTTACTCTTTTGCTTATTTAAAAACTGTTTTTAGCACGTGAGAAAAAGTGGTGAATGAGTCCACGTTCTATGAAGTGCCACTACTAACTCATAATTTAAACCCAACCATCCAATAACGAATCACTTTCATATTCCTATTGCTATTAAATTACAACAAGTGTAGCAAACTAGCTAGATCAACCACCTCTTTTGGAAGAAGTTCATACTCCAAAGTAAAATCTTTAGCAATTAAGTAGACTTCATACATTAATCTACATTGTCATATAAAACATGAGATTAGTTGTCTTTCTTTCGAGTCATTATCTTTTATGGGAAAAAAGCACATAGTTTGGGATCTATCATATGAAATGCAAATTTAGTGGTTGGGCTCATTGTTTTTATGGTATCTTTTTGTGTTAAATATGTTCTTCTATCGATCATTGTGCTTGATGGAAAAATAATCGTAATTCATGTCACTGGTATGTAGTTTAGGCTTTGTCATGTGAAACAAAAATTTAATGATGAGATTCATTATTTCACCTTTTTGTTTTCGCATTTCATATGTTTTGTGTTTAGTTTCTTACTGATAGTTGGTTTTCTTATCATGTTGTTGCGGTTTGTTTTATTAAGGTATGGCTAGAACTAAGTCTACTTATACAAGTAAAAGGTTGATCCTAGGAACACTGTTGAGAAGTTCCATTAATCTTCTAAGCCATCCAAGCCACCAAAGAAGCATAAAATTGGATTTTCACCAAGTGTAAGATGTCTTAGAGAAATTAAGAAGGCAATGAAATCTCTTAATAATGTAATCGCCAATTCGCCATGCTAGAGAGTGATCAGCGAGATAGGTGATAGGCAAAGTCTTGATAGCTTTAGGTGGACAAGGAGTGCTCTTATTTGCATCCATGAGGTTACAAAGGTCTTCTTGATTGAATTTTTCCAATATGCGTACATTTATGTTGCCCGTGTACATAGAATGATACTTATGGATAAGGATATGGTTATCCTACAAAGATTGAGATATAGATCCTCCAAGATTTTGGAACCCATTCCTCTTAAAAATGAGAAGACATATAGTATTCTTAATGTGCCACCATACATGAAAAAGGAGGACACATGTCCTAAAGTGGAGGATATCACACATGAGAGAGATATAAGACAACATGAGAAACAGGAAAATGCTATAGAGGAACAAGCAAAGAAATGCATGGAGCATAAGAGGAAGAAAGCAGAATAAAAATAAGAAGAGCAACTAGGACCTCTAGATGAATAGCTTTTTGACATGCTTGATATGGTCAACCCAATTGCTTCTTGCACCTGGTGACATAGGCAAGAGAAAGTTTTTTTTTTTTAAGACTCAGAATATGTGCAGATCCTTAAGGATAAGAGGAGAGAAGTAAATGATTCCATACTTCTTACTAGATTAAGGTATAATATATCTAAATTTATTTATTCTTAATAATGATATTTTTCTATCAATAATTTTTTTCCATATGCTCACTATTTCACTACTTTTACTAGGTGTATGACACATGAATTCCCTTTTGATACACAACAAAATGTTGAGATTTTTTATCCTTTAATCTCCCACAACATGAGGTTAAGTAAGCTTGAAGCAAATACATTTGACCATTGGCTTAGTAGAATTGATTTTGATACCTTGGAGCTTGTTGCGAATCTATATCATGAAAAGTAAATTTTTGATATTTTGTCTACTTTCAAAAGAGTTTATTACACTAAATTATTCACCTACGATTGTTTTCAAATCTCATTAGAGCGTGATTTCCATAGATTGAGTAGATAAGCAATGGTTTGAAATCAATTCTTTGAAAGGAATACATGGAAATGCTAAGATATGAGTTGAATTTTTCCAAGGATCCCTAATCATTTGAACTTTTATTTATTGTAAGTAGTCTACATTTTAATTATTTATTATATAGAGTTGTAAAAAGATTAATTATATTTATTTTTAAAAATCCTCCTATGTCTTCTAATTTACTTACACAAATGGAGTATAAACAAGTTATGATATGCTTTTTATCGAATACATCAAGATACTTGATTTTATAAACTACCACAAATAAGTTGTTTAATTTTTCTTTGTGTTGTTATTTGTAGAGCCCCCATCAAGATGATAATAATTCTTGTGGTTGGAGGGTGATTGTAAATACTAAAAGATTAAAAAAGTTTATTTATCTTAATGATAAAAAATATATAAAGGTAAGGTAGAGGATATTTAATTTTAAGATATTGTTTCACTCAAAATGAGAGTACATTGCCAAAATAGAACTGAACTAATAATTCTTTCTTTTAAATATGTGATAGTTTTTCAAATATTTTTACAATAGTAGGTATATTTGGTATGTAGTACGAGCAAAGATTTTCAAGTACATACTTGTCAACTGCACACAAGAAGAACAAGTAGTCAAGGCAACCACAAATAAGGAGAAGGTAGAGACTATGGAAGTAGAGAAGGAGATGCCCTCAATACCTAAGGCAACCAAAGCATCAAAGAAGAGCAAAAGACCTCTTAAAAACTAAATTCCTTACAAAACAAAATAGTATTTATGTATTGTCTTGTACAACCTCATGTATATAGAGCATGAAGAAAGCAAATGCAAATTTGATGTAATATTTGAGCTTATATTTATATTAAAAATAAAGAGACATTTTCTTCAATGTCCTTACATTGTATCTTTCTATCTCTTCTCTTTGATATCTACAAAAAAAATATCCTAGAACTTTACCATTTAAGAAGTGGAATTATATATATATATATATATAACTTACTTGTTTGTTTTGTTAAGTTGGAATACAAATAAACATGACAATTTGATATCTTCATTCTAAAAATCCAATCTCACTTGATATAGTGTACATGATGGTCTAACCTTTAGTATTCTAATAATATTTTCATTTAGTCAAATATTGATGTCCACTATAGAATCTTTGCTAAGAGTGTCAAGATTCTGATCCAAAGAAACTACACTACTACCAACATAATGCCATCTACTCTAATAAAAAAGATGCGGATAAAATTGTGAGTAGCAAGCATGTATTTGCAAGCAATAAAGTATCAATCTATCTTATACGTTACCTTGCCTTCTATACTTGTATCCTACCCCTCATCAACAAATAGTAGGACATGATCATATGCTAGCCTCTTGGCTGATAGCATGGCCTTTCATCTTCGTATCTCAGCATTGGAAAAGAAATCAATAAATACATTAATAGGCATTAACAAAGTAATCTTGCTTAGCCTACTTGAGATATTAGGTTTCAATTTTTTTTGTATTGCAGAAAAGATTTATATCTTTAACTTTCACTAGTGGTTGGCTGGACCTGGTAAAGACAACTCAAGGCTTGTAAAATCAAGCAAAGGAAATGGGAATATTGCTTCCCATTGGACATTCTGCATAGGGATAATATAAAAATGGTAATTAAAAATATTCCATTCTCAAAAACATATTTTTCTCATGTCTTTATACATTCATTCTCTAATTAAACCTTGCATAATATCAAGAATATCAATACTAGACTTGATGGACTACCATTCTTCAATATTAGAAGGATAAACATTTATAAATAAAAACAAAACTTGTCACAATAAAACATAATACCAATTTTAATAAAAGAAAATCATTGAAAATAAAGTACTTATAATTTGGTCTATGTAATGGAAAACTTGAAGCTCCAGGTTCCAAGTGCAACTCTATGCATAAATACATGTTGTATTAAAACCTCTTTTATGCTTTTCTTATTTCCTCCAAGTCTAAAATTTTTCATCCTATATGAAGGAGCTCTCACGTCTTTGTATTTTCCTTCGTTCTGTTTATTGCATGGTAATTCAAATACCTTGCTAATAATGATAAGAATCCATCTTTCATCTATTTGAAATAAATTAAACATAGATATGGATGTGATTTTAGAGCTTGGGTACCTTGTTGAAGGTTAAATTTCTATATCCATGGCAAAGAGAGAGGAGAGAGAGAAACAAGAAACCACCAAGGAAGAAAAGATATGAAAAAACAAACCAAGAAAGGGAAACAATATGAATACTAAGCTTTTTAGTCATCTGAATTTAGTTTCAACTGTCATTATCAAACAATCCTAGATATATCATTGATGCAAAGTGACTAAGACCTTGTGTCATTAATATTAAGGATATTATAATCACATTTACAAGATGATAAAAATAAATATTCATAATAAAAATTGGTAGTGATATTATATCTATGTCTATTTATAAAATCAATTTTTGTATTTTTTAAAATAGAGCTTGCTCTCACTAGTCTAGGAAACTCTCTCTCTGTATCTTAAAAGGCATTTCCAAGATCTCAAAACTCCCCTAATGCATGTAGGCTAAGCTTAGCACTAACATCCAAAGATATAGAAATAAGCATACAATCATTCATACTATACTTCTTCAACATATTCAATGCATACTGTCTTTGTAATAGCCATATACCCTCTAGAGTTTTGATAATATCTATGTTGAGAAAATAGCATAGCTCTCAAAAATCCTTTATCTCAAATTTAACCTTGACAAGACTTTTCACATTGTCAATGTGGAAGCCTACGCTCTCGACTGCTAAGACCCATGGATCGCTTATTGTTCAAGCATTTCAAGCCAACTGCAATGGCTACCTTTCGCATAGCCATATGTGCTCTCATACCTACAAGTGTAGTGAGCTTACCAATATGCTGATCAAGTTGCCCCCTCCCTCAAGCACCCAAGTAGCTCTATGATTCAAATGCAAGCTTGATCCTCAAGCTCCAAACTCCATGCTCCATTTCCAAGTGCACGAGACAAGATAAGAAAATAGAAGAAGAAGAAGAAGAGAGGATAAGATGGAGAGCTTCTCCACCAAGGTCCCTCATCCTCACACACTCACTCTCTCAAGCACAAGCTCGAGCAGTAAGAAGAAGAAGAAGAATAGAAGAGGAGAGCTAGTTTTGCCACATACAAGAATGAGCTTCTCTATTCACTTTTTAGCTTTTATACATCCCTAATCCCTTTTGGGCACCACCCCTTCTTTACATGACTAGCCATTCTAGCCTAGGTTCTCTTTTCCTAATCCCTTCTATTTACATTGTAGCTTCACCCATGCCCATTTACACTTTACAGATTGCATAAGAGGTAGCTTGTCACTTTTTTACAAAGATTTAGGTGTGCCTTTGTGTTTTAAAATGCACATCTTTCATTTTTGCACTTGCCTTTGGTTTTTGAGGTGTCTTTGTGATTTTGGCCCTTTTCCCTCTTATTCCTGCTATTGAGCCACCTTTTTTTGCTTTGCCCTATATTTTAAAATTTTCCTTTTGCTTTCTTCTTTTTATTTTGCATCTTTCTTGCACTAGGATTAACATTACTCCCCTCCTAGTCAGATGATACTTGTGGGCTTTGTTGATGAGGGCTCTAATGGTTGAAGGGTTATCATCGAGGTCAATGATGGGGCCTTTGTGGGAATTGGACATGGAGAAGAAGCATATCAAAGTAGTTGAGGTTGTGGAGGCTAAGAGTGGATTGAGTGGGTGACAGGGCATTCGAGGTCAATGGATTGTCGCAATTGTCAAATTTACTCGAAAAGGGAAAGAATTTGCACTGCCTAGGAGGTGTGTCTACCTTGCCGTATAGTCCCGTGTCCATGCCAATGGAATTGGGAGTTGAATCGGACCACATTTGAGGACCCAGTTTGTGTAAAGGGGAGGTGCAGTGGATGTAGCTTCTTAGGGAGAAAGATCCACAAGTGTTGTTAGAAATCAAGCTCACCATCAGTGTGTCTTTATCTATGACCGACATCTATGACAGCTAGAGTGTGCAACTATCTACATGTGACTACATTAAATAAGTCGGGTTAGTAGTCAGTTAGTGATCTGACTAGAGTTAGTCTATCTAGTCTACACTTACACTAGGTCACTTTATCTTTGTTGAGTGTGCTTTTCAGTTGAGAGTGGAATATGAAGAAAAGACTTTGAGAGCCTGAAGGCTCATGGATATGGTGTTTTCCCTGTCTCTCTCTCTCTCTTATCTTTGAACATGGTATCAGAGCTTGCCAGGTTGAGCTCTTCGGAGTAGGAGGGAGTCAAGAAGACTTGAAGAAGCTGAAGAACAAGGTTTTTTGAAAACAAAATAGGCTGCCATTACTCTGTCAAGGTATGCATTTTCTCATTTTGGACTCTAGGCTTTATCATAGTGGTTAAGGCCTTTCTGGGAGCCTTGGTGGGCATCTTTGAGCATATGTAAGTGCTCATTGAGCCTCATGATGAGGAGGACCAGCTATCAAACTAGATCTGGAAATCAGCGTGAACTCTGTCTGTTGAGTTGGATGGACTGCAACCTATCAAACATCAATGGGGCACTTGGACAAGACTCATAGGGCATGTATGCTCACTCTTGAAGGTATCTGAAGAGTACAAGAGGTAAATGCTTGTGTGGGAGCTCTATTATGAGCTGGAGTAATAGACACAGATCTGTAATCAGTTCTGAACTACTGTAAACATGAATGGACAGCATGCATTCAGTCATTATTAACATACAAAAGCCTTGTACTACACTCAGAAGGCATATTTGAAGCACAAGAATGTGTCAAAGCATGTATACATTGGATCAAATGTCTTGGAACTGAGATTTCTTACTCAGAATACTCAGACTTGAAAATCATTGACAAGCTGAAAACTATCATACACATTGAATAGCAAGTATTGTATCTTGCTGAAGCAATACATGTCACCTTGGAGCTTCTATCACCTATATGAACTGACATATGCATGCTGAATGTATGGAGGATTGAAGCAAGCAATGAGCATCATTGAAAACTAAATTCTGAAGCTGAAGTAAATGCAGTCACACTGTCTTGGTTAATTACAAATAGCTCATGAAGTTTATGCCATTGGTCAACGAAGACAGGTTGCTATGCCTACTCAGATGCTCATGTATTGGAAGACATTTTGAACTTGCCACTACAAAGTAAATGTATGACATGATTGGAAGACATTTTGGAGCTGCTTGGAGCTTGTTATGCTGAATTTTGGTTGACTACAATCTGCAACTAAATTGTTTTACACTTGTATGTGCTGGTTATGCACTATTCTATGCCTCTATGCTCATGTCTTGACTGCCAAATGTACTACCAGCTATCTGGGAGGTTTTGGAACATGTATGACATGATTACCACTCAGTTTTGGACTTGAAATTGCTGCTGGTTACTCACAGTTTACAATTTTCAGACTGCATGTATGTACCCTGGCAGTGAGGTTATAGAAGCTTAAGTTGAAGCAAACACATAGCTTATGTATTGACAGTCATACCTACAGTTGAGACCACTTGTTTGTGGGTTGTTTTGGGGTATCAGTGGGCTGAAATACCCTAGTTTTTTATTGCAATTAATTGCAAAAAATTGTCATAAACTGTTGTGGACTGAACTTGGTCAGTGATACTTATCAACTTGCAAGGAGTCATGCACTTGATAGACAATCTATTGCATCATGGCTAATGCACATGGGACTGACAATATCACTCAAATAGTTGGAGAAAAGTTAGACAACAAGAACTTTGCATTATGGAAATTCAGGATGAAAAACTTTCTGGTTGGCAGAGGTTATTGGGATCTATGTAGAGGAGATGAGGTACTCCTGAATTGCCTGCAATGAATCCAACTAACGAATAGAAAAGAGCTTACAGGCTATGGAATGAAAGAGCATGCAAGGTGTTGCATTGGCTTTCTCTATGTATATCTGATGCTATGGTAATTCAAATCACTAGACGTGAGACTCCGAAGGATGCTTGGGACATACTGATGAAAAATTATGGAACCATGACACATGCAAAGAAGATCCAGTTGAAACAGCAGTTCAAAAACATGTCTAGGAATGGCAAGAGCATCCAAGTGTATACCATGGAGATTAAGACCATAGCTGATCAACTTGCTACCATTGGCTCAAGTGTATCAGAAGATGATATGATTGATGTTGCCTTGAATGGCTTAGGCAAAGAGTACAAAGCTTTTGATACTTCCATTTCTGTCAGAGAAGAGTCCCCCTAGTTGGGAAGAGCTAGTTGATTTGTTGCTGCATGAGGAAGTCAAACTTGGTTTGAATACAGGTTCCAGTGCATCTCAGAGTAGAGACACTGTGTTATACTCTAGCCAACGTGGCAAAGGATCTAGAGGTCGTGGTTCATTTCGAGGTCGTGGTGACACTTGTAATGCTTATGGACAGAAGCAACAACAGAGTAATTGGCATGGTGCAAATACACAAGGCCAGCATGGATCTGGCGGGTTTAGAGGCAGGGGGAGATCACCCCGAGGTAGAGGTGGTGGATCTGGTTCATGGCAGTCCAACAGGGACAATGATTGCCATTATTGTGGCCGGTATGGGCATATTGCAAAGGATTGTTACAAGAAGCAGGGAGATATGAAGGAAAAGGGCAGACAGCATGGGCAATATGCATCTTCCAGTGGTGCTCATGATGAGCCAGTTGATAGACTCTTTGCCATGCAGCATGTATCTAGAAATGCATTGAGACATGATAGAGATGACAGATGGTACATTAACTCTGGAGCGTCAAACCACATGACACCGCATGGAGAGTGGTTTGATGAGATGGTTGCACGTAACCATGGTCATGTATGTACTGGGGATGACACCCAACATGACATAAAGCATAAAGGGATTATTCCTCTTATGATGCCTAATGGCAAGAAGAAAGGCCTGCATGATGTATTACATGTACCGACCATAACAAAGAATCTGTTGTCTGTGGATCAAATGGCAGAACAGAATTTGCAAGTGAGGTTTAACAAAGATGGGTGTTTCATTGAGGAGTATGGAAATGGTTGCAAGCTAATTGCCAAGGGCAAAAGAGATGGCAGGATGTTTACTTTGGATGCGACCATTCCGGGACTTAAGGCAGCCATGTTTGCTCATTATGAGAGTGCCATTCGGGATGTAGAGATTTGGCACAAGCGGATTGGACATGTCAATTTACAAAAGCTGAAATCTATGCAGCAGAAGGAAGTAGCACTTGGATTACCTAAATTCAAGTATAATGACTTTGGTCATGTATGCTCTGCATGTCAGTTTGGGAAGCAAGAACAGTTTCCTTTCATGAGACATGTAAAAAACAACACTAGGCCTTTATAGTTGGTGCAGTCTGATGTCTGAGGTCCTTCACATAATGCTTCTTTTGGCAGTGCACGATATTATGTCTCATTCATTGATGATTTTAGCCAGGTACACTTGGCTTTATATTTTGAAGCATAAGGATGATGTGTTTGATGCATTCAAAGACTTCAAGAAGCATGCTAAAAATGAATTGGGCTGTTACATATCATGCTTGAGATCAAATGGAGGAGGTGAATATGTCTCAAATTACTTTGACAAGTATCTTGCTAAATATGGGATCAGAAACAGCTCACAAGTAGTTATACACTACAGCAAAACGGTGTTGCAGAGAGGAAAAATAGGGTTTTGATGGAGTCAGCTAGAGCTATGCTGAATGAAAAATGTCTGCCAAATGGATATTGGGCTGAAGCAATGATGATTGCTGTATATGTGCTGAATCGAACCCCTACAACAGGGATTCATGATGTCACTCCATATGAGCGGCTGTATGGTCATAAACCTAATATTTCGCACTTGAAGGTATTTGGCAGCATTGCATATGTGCATATACCGGATGAGAAGAGGAAGAAATTGGATCCTAAGGTAGTGAAAAGTGTGTTTATAGGATATGCACAGGAACGGAAAGATTATAAGTGTTATGTACCTTCTTCGCATGAGACACTCATAAGCAAAGATGTGGTATTTGATGAGTTAGCATCCTGGTATGGGAATCCTGTTGCAGTGCCTACTGATGGCTCACCTAGTATGAGTCATGCTGAAAATACTCCTGCAGAGAGTACTTCCATGAGTGGTCAAACATGTGATGTATCATCTACAGTGAGTCCTTGGACAAGACGATTGCGAAGTTGCACTACTGCATCCACTGACACGGATATGTCACTAAGGGGGAGAACAGATAAGGGAAAAGAAAAGGTTTTTGAAGATGTAACAGGTCCACTCACTGTAAGTTATGATTCATCTAGCAGTGACAACTTAGACAGTGAATTGGGGATTCCGTCTGTTATGATGCTACGTACTAGGCAGAGCCGTTATGTGCCGCCTCATGAGAGGAAAGCTCACAGTGAGCCACAGCTCATGAGATCAGAGAGGGTCAGACGACCTGTTGACAGGTATACTTACATTGGATATTCAGCCCGTCATTATGCTTATATGACGAAAGTAACAGGTTTTAGAGAACCAAGTAAGTTTGATGAGGGAGTTTGTAGATGAGAATCAGCATGCTACTATGGATGAGGAATATTCAGCTTTGGCTGAAAATGGTACATGGGATTTGGTACAGTTGCCTGAGGGCAAAACACCTATTGGATGCAAGTGGGTGTATAAGGTGAAATGTAAATTAGATGAATCATTGGAAAGATACAAGGCCACGCTGGTTGCAAAAGGGTATGCACAGTAGTATGGTCTTGATTATGAGGAGACTTTCAGCCCTGTAGCAAAGATGGCTACAGTTAGAACTGTGATTGCTTTGGCAGCAGCTAGAGGCTGGAAACTATGGAAGATGGACGTAAAGAATGCCTTTCTTAATGGAGAATTACATGAAGAGGTTTACATGGAACAACGTGAAGGCTATGTGCATCCAGAATTTCCAGCACATGTATATCGGCTAAAAAATGCATTATATGGGCTGAAACAGGCACCCAGAGCATGGAATGCTCGCATCAACAGTTATTTGCAGCAACATGGTTTTTGATTGGGAGATGCTGATCATAGTCTTTTTGTGAAGAAGACAGATAGTGGCTATGTTTTCCTAGTTGTCTATGTTGATGACTTAATCATTACAGGAGATTATGAAAATGGGATTGCGGAAATAAAGACATGTTTACAGGCTGAGTTTAAGGTCAAGGACCTTGGAGAGCTGAAATATTTTTTGGGGATTGAGGTTGTCTCTACACCTCAAGGCATATGGCTGCTACAGAAGCAATATGCTCATGACATGTTACAGAAATATTGTATGGCTGATTGCAAGCCTATGGATACGCCTTTAGAGAAGAATGTCAAGCTGTAGATTGATGTTGGGACAGAGATTGAGAATGTTACTATGTATAGACATATGGTAGGCAGCTTGATCTATCTCACGATCACTAGACCTGACTTGAATTATACTGTGGGGCTGATCAGTCAATTCATGCAGAAGCCTCGCAATCCACACTTGGATACAGTCAGGAGAATTCTGAGATATGTAAAGAGTACCACAGATCATGGGTTGTTTTATGCATATGGGAAACCCTTGACTTGATGGGGTACACTGATGTTGACTGGGCTGGTTGCACGTATGATAGGAGGTCAACCAGCGGCTATGCATTTGGATTGGGTAGTAGCATGTTCTATTGGCAGAGTAAGAAACAGCCTATTGTTGCATTGTCTAGTACGGAAGCAGAGTATCATGGTGCGGCCTTAGCGGCCTGTGAAGCTAAGTGGTTACAAAAGTTGCTGAATGACTTGGGAGTACACTTGGACATCAAAGTCAAGCTGTACTGTGACAATTTGAGCAGTGTCATGTTAGCAAGAAATCATGTTTATTATGCAAGATCGAAACACATTGAGGTTCACTACCATTTCATCAGGGAAATGGTTTTAGCATATCAAATTGACTTGGAGCATGTGAAGACTGAAGACCAGGTAGCATACATCTTTACCAAATCACTCGGTAAAGATAAGTTCATTCACTTTAGATAGCTACTTGGAGTGATACAGATTATTTGAGTTTTGTTTTGAGCTTGAGGGGGAGTGTTAGAAATCAAGCTCACCATCAGTGTGTCTTTATCTATGACTGACATCTATGACAGCTAGATTGTGCAGCTGTCTACATGTGACTACATTAAATAATTTGGGTTAGTAGTCAGTTAGTGATCTGACTAGAGTTAGTCTGTCTAGTCTACACTTACACTAGGTCACTTTATCTTTGTTGAGTGTGCTTCTCAGTTGAGAGTGGAATATGAAGAAAACACTTTGAGAGCCTGAAGGCTCATGGATATGGTGTTTTCCCTATCTCTCTCTCTCTCTCTCTCTTATCTTTGAACAAGTGTGACCTTGCTAGGTATGTCCTACCCTTGATGAGCCCTAAGTATGGAGTGGGGGAATAAAAGGGCTAGGGGTTTAGGCACGAAGCTGGCCAACTGAGGCCACTAGACACACCTAACTTGAGAACCCCTAGGTGTAGTGGTTGTGACACTTTGATGTTATGGTGGACTTCATTCATTATTTCCCTTTGTCTTCATTTCCTCTTTTCTTTTCTTTTCTTCTTCTCTTTTTTTCATCATTTTTCATTATTATTTTTTTCTTTTTAGTACAAGTCAGAGTAGACAAGCTAGATGTCATCCTCATGCTCTTTAGAAGCTTCATGTAGGGCTTAAGGGATTTGCTAAGGAATGTAGGGCATTAGCATGTAGCCCTTTTGATTAATCCTTACATTGAGTGGGATAGTAGAGCGGAAGGGATGGTTACATTTTGAGAACCTACTATCGCTCATATCTTCTAAGAGACTCATGCAAAATGTTGGCAAGAGAGCAACCCTTAACATTAGGCAGGTCATTGCATAGTTGTTTATCCCTATATTGATCTCAAAATAGAGCAATGGTAGGTGCTCTTCTTGTCATATTGGTTTATGTTTTAATTCGACTCACAAGAGACAGAGATAATTACAGGTGGTACGGAAGGTGGGGTCACGACATTATGTGAACTCATCTAGGAAACGAGTGATGGAAGGCATGAGGACTTGAGCTCCAGAAATAAGGCACTCTTTAGGGATAGAGGCATTGACATTATAGATCAAAGGGAAGTCATAATTGCCATGCTTCCCTTGGTCAAAATCCACATCGTGGTGCCTCGGGTAAGCCATATAGGTGGGTTCATCCCTTTCATATAGTAGCCTATTGCAAAAATCCATCCATGCCTCAAAGTTGTTGTCCTAGATTCTTTGGTACCATTTAGATTGGGCTTCATAGCCTTTGACCTTTCTAGGCTCTTATGTGACCTTGTCCTCCCAGTACTTCATGGGCTCCCTTCTCCATAAAAACGTAGGTTTTCTTGCCCTTTCCTCCAACCACCTCTTTCCTAGCCTCTTTGTGACCTGGATAGCTCCTTCAATCATTGGAGGAGGTAGCACTCAATTTAGGGCAACAGGGTAGAAGAAGTCAAATTCAAATGGTGTTCCCCCCTTCTTCCACTACTCCCAATGGTTTAATTACGGTGATTAGTTGGTTGGCAGTTGTTCCTTGATTTGCAATATCTGGACTTTAGGCATGTCTTGTGGCCTGGCATTCAATTTTCTCGTTGAAATTAGCCAGCTCTTTGTGTTTTCTTTTGGCCTCGATGATTCTTTCTATGGTGACCGGATCTTCTCCTTGGTCTTTTGTTTCTGTTGATGGGGGTGGCCTCTATTCCACAACCTGCCCTTTTGGGTCACCTAGCAGTTCCCAATCTGGGCCTTCTTTCATTGGTGGTTCCACTTGGGTAGTTATGGTCTACCGCTCCTACTGTTCTTGGCCTCCAACTCCCAATTTTTCTAAGTCTTCCTTAGAGAGCCTTGCTTGAAGCGGAATCTAATTTTGTTACTCTAGGCTTGGGCTTGAGCTCGTTCTAAGGTTGTGTTCTTGGAGCACGTACTTTATTGCCCCTTTGTGTGATTTCTAGCTTCTTCTTTAGGCCTTCTATGTTTTCGACATCTCCTACCTAAGTCACATGAAGCACCATGTTTAGAAAGGCCTACTATTGGACCTCTAGCCCCACCTCCATTGCTTTAGCTCTTGGCTCTACCATGATCCTTCCACTTTCTACTAATGCGAGGCATTCGGCCATGTCTCTGACCCTTCCAATATTTTTATCCTCCCAAGCTTTGGCATTCTCCTCCATCCTACCTTGACTGTTTCCCACTAGCTCTCTTGATAGTGTTGCCATCACTTGTTCATGTTCCTTCCAGGTATCTAGCATTTTTTCCTTGTCTTGCTTATCATGGGCCAACTCTTTTGGTAATCTTTCCTACTCTTAGAGAGTATCAAGTAGTTGGTTCTCTGCCTCTAATAACTTCTTGGTGGACTCCTTATCCTTTTGGGCCTTAACCTCTTGCATCTCCTTGCGGTATTGTGTGTGGGCTTGAGTCTTTACTTTTTTTAACTCCTCTGTGAGCTCATCCACGATCATTTTTCATTTCCCAAGGACTTCTTCCATGTCCTTTTATCCCTGCATGAGGCTTGAAAAATCTATCCCTAAGCTAGTTTCTTGCTCTACCTTCTGTGATGGGAGCTTCTTGGCCTGCCCTAACTGGAGTTCTTGTGTGCCTTCTTCTTCTTTTCTTAGTTCCACCTCCTTCTTAGGTTCTAACTCTTTCTTCAATTCATTCAAATACCTCTAATATATAGTCACATGTTTTGTCTTTTCGAGCTAATAAGCAACAACTCCTCTTTTTCAATCTCGAGCTCTGTTATGGCAACCTTTCTTTCCTCTTTCATCATATCCAGTTGTCCTTGGAGCTCCTCTATGTATTCATCAAACTGAGTTGTTGGTGGAAAGGCTAGTGGAATGGATGTTGTTGATGTGTCCACCTTGAGTTTCTTGGGGTCCTTCCTTGATTCAACATCTCTTATAGCTAGCCTATTTGTTCCTAATGTAGGTTCTCCACTAGTAGGCACTAGGCCTGGCTGCTTTGAACTCAACAAGTATTGCACCCATGCCATCACGTTTCTTTGGTCCACTTGGACTCTTGAGGTCTCTTGAGTGGCAATAGGTGTGATAGTCAAGGCTGGAGATGGTGGGTGTGGTGGGGCCTTTCCCACTTGCCCAACATGGTGGGTTCTTGAGCCCTCTCTTCTGCAAGCGGTGCTTGACCCTCATTCTTTTCGTAGGCTTCTCTCTGTTGGCTCTTGAGGGCAGGAGGCCTCCTCAATTGATAGCCTCATGGCCAAGGTCAGATGCTCTTCATCTTCTTTTTTCAATATCTCTTCCTCCTCTAGTTGCTTCCTTTTTCTTTTATCCTTTACTTTTTGCAAATCTTCTTAGATATTTTTTAGTCCCTTGTTCTCTTCCTCATGCTTCTTCAACTCTTCTAGTTGCTTCCTCCTCCTTGTAGCTTACTTGGCTTCTTCTCTTTTCACCCTTGCTGCTTCCTTGTCCCTTAGGTTTCTTATGGAGAAGGAGACTGGGGTCTGCACCTAGAGTGGGTAGAGGATCACTTTGGTGTCTCTTCCAATACTTCAAGCTTTTCCAAGCCTCCAATGGCCTCTTGAATGATAGTGTTGTGAGCACACCTCCAAATCCTATACTAGAGGCCTTGCTCAATGGCTTCTTCTCTATGCTTTCTGTGCTATGGAAGCCATGAGCTCCCCGCCTCTACTAGTCTTGCAGCTATGACTAGTGCCTTTGCTAAAGCTTCCATGGTCTTCCGCACATAGCCATTCCAATTCACTTTGTCCAAGGATCTGGCCACAAGGCTTTGTTGCAATGGCACTCCAATTTGTCTCATTAAGGTCTTGTACCTTTGACTGGAGAAGAAAGTGTGGATTGTCTTTGCCTGCAACCAATCTCAATGTCTTGGATGTTGGCTAGGCTGACTCTATCGTTGGTGTAGACTAGGGTCTTTTCCATTCCTAGCATATTGTAGACGTCCCTTTTAGGCCTCCTCTCTTGATTTTGTTGACAAAGCCCAATGCTCTTTCCACCAATTTCGGGGCTTAGTTTGACTTCAACCATGCATGTCTCTTTTCCTTCCCTCACTGTTATAGTACCACGGTTCATGTTAGCATCAAAGGTTTGTAGGAATTCCACACACTTGCTATAATCCAAAGCTTGTATGACCTTCTCTATGTACTTGCTCAAGTTGCATTGGTCAACGATCCACTTCACAGCATGTTCTTCCATGACCACATCTTCCAAGTTCATGATATTCCTAAACTTAAACTAATTTATGGCATTGGCTGCTACTTTGGATGCTATAGTAAGAGCTTAAAGAAGATATTGGGTCTTATGCCCCCTAATATATGTCATATGTATCTTGGATGAGGATGCTGTACTCATGATGTATTGACCTTCACTCTTTGTTCCAATGGGAGCTTGCTTGACACTTGAATGTTACATAGAGATTTGGATATTCGTAGTTGAGCTTGAGCTTACTTTAGTGAGACTATGGGACTCAATTGAGTTATGTCTATGCTCTCCGAATGCTCTTTGGCTGAAGTTGTTCCATAGTGGGTTGATTTAATTCATGCTTTGAGCTTGCACACCTAGCTTTGTCAATGTGTTTTCAGTTATATATTCATCAAACTTGGCTATGTATTGAGCTTCTTTACACTTTCTCAATCACTTGTGTATCTAATAGTTCTCTTCCATTATCTTTGAGACCTACTATATGCATGATAGTTATACCTATTGAATGTATCCCCCTCTAACACATTGAGTTTGACAATTCTCAGTACTAGTTGCATACTCAATGATTGCTAGTTGTTTCTACATACCCTACTTCTTACAAGATATACATGGTAGTTGTAGATTGGATTCTATTAATTGATTGCTCACACCATAAGTTGACCTTCTTAGCTTTTCAAATTGGGTTGAGATTTTAAGACATGTATTATTTTCCTTCCACCTTACCCCCTCCCCCCAGGAATTATGGGAATACTTCCGAGGATTGGAGGATGAAGGGTTAAGGGCATTAAGAACATGTTGCGGTGCTTCACTTTTGCATGAGCTGAGCATAAAATTGTGGGTTATATTCCAACCATGTTGTGAGGTTGAAAGCCTACATAGGTAATGTAGGTTAGGATATCAGTTAGGAAGTCATTGAAGTTGATCCTGCTGGTGATGTCTAGCTCTTCCTTGGCAAGGATTCAACCTAAATAGGGTGGGCCATGTCATGATATTCTAAGGGTCGATTTCGAGTGATGACCAATATTCTAAATGAGGTAGGAAATTGATAAGTGGGGACATATTTAGAGGATTTGATGGTGCATCTATGCTCGGCATTGGTCATAATTGGGCACCCCTCTTGTTCCCATTCAAGACACAAAGCATACCATTTACGTAGAAAGGAAGAGTCATTGATAGCTAGCCTTTTTAAGTTCTTCTAGCTCTTGGCTTGTGGCAAAGACTTTGTTATTGCTATAGGAGGTGATTAGCCTCCATTTTTACATGCTTGCTCTCAAGAAATCTCATTGGCAATCAATTCCTTGGCTACCATGGGGACTTTAATGAGCATGAATTTAGATTCTTCCCAGGTGCATGACAACATGCATACATCAAAGGCTCTTCTAGGAGACCTAAGTCCAACTGCTCATAGCTTTTAGCAAGCATAATGAAGGTGGTATCCAAATGTTTAATGCAAGTGATCAAATCACCCCTCATATTCTTGGCTAATTCTGAGGCCAAAGTGAGAATAGATTGATGCTCATAAGAGGGTATAAGACCTATGGGAGGTTGGGGTTTGACTAGGCTAGATGACTATTGAGATGTTTGTAATCACACCTACTTTAAGGAGTAGCAAGGGCTCAGGAAAAGAATCCCATAAGCACAGTAGGAGGATGTGCTGCCTAGACTTTCCTATAAAGCATTGTACTTGCTTCCTTTCTTTAATGGAATGATAGTACGCTTTTCTTTCTAATAAATTTTCTATGTCATCGTTCACACACAAGATTATGTTTATGAGTCCAAGTCTCAATCTTGGAACCTAATTCACTTGTGTGTCCATGTCTTCATGAGTTTGGTCTTCATCTTTCAACCTCCATAGCTTTCGCATTACCATGTCCTAGATCCATGTTTCAACAATAACTAAGCCATTGATGCTTGGTGCTTGGATTGGTCAGTAGAGCACTCATTAATGACTTGTGTGAGGGGCTTGTCTTGGGGCTTTGAGGTTGCACTCTTTCCTACTTGTAGAATAGTAAAGGCATTGAGAGTGCCCGATTGCATCGATTTAGGGATAGTAGGTTGCGGTTTTGATTGATAGACCTATTGAGGCTCTATGAGTTTTGTGGCTTTTAGTTTAGGCAACTTCTCAGTTCTAGGCACCTTAGAAGGTTTTGGAGATGGGTTAGGATCGCAAGGAAGTTGCTATATGTATATCCTTAACACCACGTACGTTCAAGGCCTATTTATAAATATCCTTATTTGTGAATTTTTCTTGAATAAAACATAACTCTTTTCTATTCAATCTGTAAATGACCCATTTATATTACACCCTTTTGTGTGTAAAAAATGGTATTTTAAATATACATTATTTTGAACCCACTTGATGCACACATATATTCATGAGTACCTTACACGAGGTTAGGAGTTAGCAGCTAAGGGGCACACATGCCACTCATGATCTTAGGTAAACAAAGCCAATAGTTTCCTTCATATAGCCTTGAGCGTGCAACATGGTTTTAGGCACCCATCGCGGTTTTGTCATTAGTTTGATTCTATACCACCAACTTTGTCTCCTGGGCTTAAGTTGTGATGTTTAGGAATTACGGGTCTGTGCAAGTTGGCTTTTAGGTGGTCATGACTATCATTTAGGTACCCATTTGAGCTATGGCTTGATGGTTTGGTCCATGTTTTCTTTATCTTGTTGTGGTTAGTTTGTCATGGTGGGGTGGGATGAGTCTCGACCCCCCTCCTTAGACTTTGCACTAGGTTCCCCTATTGATGGCTTTGCAATCTTAGATGGAGCCATGATACCCTTGTTGAAAGCTATCATTATGTGCACTCTACCAGCAGCTAGGTAGATGCACTGTGCGAGTCCTAGTAAACATTGCAATGAGCTTGCTTCTTGAATGCACGGCCCAACATCAATTCCCTACTAGCAGTCGTAGTATTAGGTAACATGTAGAAGATCATGGGGAGGATTTTAGTCTCGATAGAGATTTCTACTTTGTACTTTCCCAACATTAGTGGATAGGAGTGCCCTCTGAATGGGTTGAGCTTAACATTCATGGGCTGCAATTGGCATTGACCAATGAGAGTCCAATGCTCATGGGTAAGGATGTTGAAGTTAGCTCCCCATCAATAAGTGCATCAAAAGCATGTGTTTTTGGAGTAATGACTATTATTCGCAAGTAAGCAAGTGCTATTGCTTCCTCATTCATATCCTTGATTTCTATGATAGTGACTACTCTCACATTGATGGGTGGTTGCAACATTGGCAACTCATGCAATGGATGGGCTGGAGGGTAGTACTTCTTAAGGTGAATACCATTGAAGAAATCTATTCCCTTGCCCTCTAAGATTTTGAGCTTGACATTGCTGGTTTGACTAATGTTGTGGACTTTGCAGGGCCCTAATCCTCTAAACTTCATTTTCTACTTATTTCCCTTCATTAAGTATAGCAACCTGAGGTCACCTTGCTCAAAATCACACTATTTGACATGCTTGTCAAACCAACTCTTGTGGTGTGCTTTTTCATAGATTAGCACACGGGTAGCTAAGAGTCGAGTCTTTAGAAAAAACCTTCTAGCTCAACTAGGCATTTCATCCACGCCTCCTTTCCATCCCATCTCTCTTGTGTCACTACTCTCAAGCTTGGAACAAAAAACTCTACTGGCAAGATTGCTTTGGTCTCGTAGGTTAGCTTGAAGGGTGTTTTCTCCATTGCTATCTTGTAGGCTATCCTATAGGCCCATAGTGTTGCCATGAGCTTGTTATCCCAGTCACTATGCAAGGCATAGACCACTTTGGTCCAGGACATTCACTAGGATTTTGTTCATGGATTCTACCTAACTATTGCTATAAGGGTAGTAAGATGACTTCTTGCTATAGATGATAAAAAATGTGGATAGAAAACGAGCAATCACTTCATTAATGAAGTGTATGCCTTGATTGCTAACAAGCTTGATAGGCCAGCTTAATTGTGAGATCACCTAGTCCCAAAGGAACTTAGCCGTAGTCCTAGCATCATTCTTCTTGGTATCTTGAGCTTTGGCCCATTTTGTGAGATATTTAGTGGCTACTATAATGTACTTGTCTTGGGAGTACTATGTTGTGGGACACTAATTCACCCAATGAAGTCGATTCCTGATTTCTCAAATGGTTTTTGTGCTATGATTGAGGTTAACTCCATATTATCTTTATGAATAGGGACTTTGGTCCTTTGGCACTTGTCACAATGCTTTACAAATTTGGCAACATCTTGGAATAGGGTGGCCACCATAGTTGAGATTGTAGCACCTTGTGGGCCATGGTATCTCTGCTAAAGTGTCCTCTAGTGATTCCAAGATGTTCTTCAGTCAACACATCATGCATTTTGTGCTCACACATGCATATTTGCAATAAGCGATCATGTCCTAATCTATAGAGCTAGTGGGCAATTAATTGATATGGCTGAATCTTGAGGATGATGCACTTTAACCCAGCCTTTCGATAGGTCACTCAAGAAATCCATGCATTAAGATATGGATTTTCATCTCTGCCCAATATGGCATTAAGTTTGACCTAAACAAGTCCTTTTCATTGAACATGCTAAACAAGTGCACATCAAGTAGGTTGTTATAGTCCCCTATCTAGCAACTTCTCCTATGGGTATGTGGGACATGTGATCGGCCACGTAATACTACTTTCCCTTGTGTAGTACTACAATAGAGAATTCAAACTCCAAAAGAAAAAGCAACCATCTAGCTATGCACCTTCTAGCACAAGGTTTGTTTACAAGATAAAGCAAAGCTTAGTGGTCCACAAAGAAGGTGAAAGGCCTAGCCAGAAGATAATGCCAAAACTTATTTACAGTAAATACCATGACTAGTCCTTCCCTCTCCATCGTGGAGTAGTTCATCTTTGTATCTGTGAGTTGTTTGCTAGCAAAGCTCACTCGATAGTCAAGATTGTGTTCACCAGGCTGGCACAAAATAAATCCCACGACAAATTTTGATGCCAATGTGCACATGGAATGTTATGTCCAATCTAGGGCTTGTAGAATAGGTGCGGTAGTAGTGAGATCCTTTTTTAGTTCCTCATAGGCGCATTGGCACTCCTCGGTCCACTCAAATACAATCAACAACTTGTAAAGTGGTCTAGCAATCAATGCAAAGTTCGAGAGGAAACACTTATATGGTACCCTATGTGTCCGAGGAAGTAATGAACTTGCTTATAATTCACTGTGGTGGTAGGTCGACAATAACCCTAACTTTGGAGAAGTCAATGTGGCAATGTTGTTCTTGGACACCACGTGCCCTAGGAAACATCCATGTTTTACCAAGAACAGTGGTATTTTAAGGAGTTACTATACAAAACTACACCATTCAAAGATTGCACAAAGCGTATCTAGGTGTTTTTCCCAACTAGAGTGTATGCATAGGTTTTTAATGAATACCTCTAGTTCTCACCTAAGAATGTCCTTGAAGATGGTGCACATTAGATTCTTGAAGATGGCAGGTGCATTAGTTAGCCCAAAAGACATGACTATGTAGGCAAATATGCCCCATTTTGTGGCAAATACCATATTGTGTCTATCGTAAGAGTGTGCTAAAACTTGGTTATAGCCCGAGAAGCCATGTCCAAGAAACTGTAGGCTTCTTTTTTCGCTACTCTCTTGAGTAAATGCTCCGTATAGGGCAACAAATAATTGTCTCTCCTAGTTGTGGCATTGGATTTTTTGTAGTTTATGCACACTCAGACTTTTTCATTATTTTTTAGGTCCCTCATGATGGGTGAGACCTAGTCCATGTGCTCAATCTCATAGATGAATCTACTTGCCAATAATTTATCAATCTCTTCCTTGACGGTGTGAGCATACTTTGGATTCATTGGGTAAGGTCATTGTTTTACTGGTGTTGTGTCATGAGTCATTGGAATGCTATGCATTATGACTCTTGGATTGACTCCTTTGAGTCCTCCTAAAGAGCAGGCAAAGACATTTATGTACTCTTGCAAGAGAGCAACGAGATCAGCCTTCTCTTACTTGGTCAGGTCATCAGTTATAAACACGGGTTGAGGCTTCTCCCCTTCCCCAACTACATTGACTTCCTTGAACTTGGCAAGCCCTTCTATTGGTTTGCTTGCCTATCCCTGCCTCTTCACTCCCATCAAGATCACTACCTTATCTCCCTTCTTGAATTTTGTAAAGTGCTTTGGCAGCTCCAATGGTTTCTTTGTTGTTCAACTTCTGACCTCTTTGATTGTCCTCTCTTTTTCTTCTTCAACCATCTATGCCTTAGATGGATTGGCAAGTTCCCCTTAGTGCAATCAATTTTAGGTGGTTGGGTTATCTCTAGTTTACTCTCAGGTCTTACATCCAACTCTGAGTTAAACTCTCAACCCTCGCTAGAGGAGGGAGGGAGTCTCCCCTGGCAGTCATAGCTCTAAAGTTGATTCTGTTCTGAAGAGAGGCATGACACTTGGCTAGACTAGCTCTACTTACTCATAATCCATCACCCCTAAGTAATCCAACCAATTGCAATCACATTCAGTTTTGAAGACTCCTCTTTCAATTCTAAAAGTGTTGGCTCTTTGTGGCTTTGATTTTACTCTTATTTGCTCAATCACTTGGCCTTCTGTGTCATGCTCTATTGTCTTGATCTCTTCTTGACTTTCCTCATTTGAGGAGTATTCATCCTTGTACTCATCATCTAAATTGCTACATTTTGATTGCTTGTCATTGTCTAGGTCCCTATTCTCAACCCTCGCTTCATCCATGAGATTAGTGCCCAATTGTACATGAGGTTTAGGTCATACACCTTGGTTCATTTCCATTTCAACTCAACCATGAGGTCTTGGAGTGGCTTGAGATCTATGATTAGGTTATCGGCTAGCTTCTTCATCAAGTACTCAAGAATCCCTTGGAGCTCAAGTATATTATGAGGAATATGGAAAGGCATAGGAGTTTGTCATCTACTAGGGCTTCTGTCCATCATGCAAAGTGGTGTTGAAGGTGGGATCTTACCCTTTAGTAGATGGGATGATATAGTGGATTTATGGCACTCACCTATTATCCTTACTACTTGTTATAATCCTCTTCTTCATCTAAAAATGACAAGTCAATGGTGGCTACCACATGTTGGTGGCTAGCTCCCTCATCAAGTACTCATCAAGAGTCCCTTGGAGCTCAAGTCTATTAGAAGGAATATGGAAAGGGGTAGGAGTTTGTCATCTTCTAGGGCTTCTAGCCATCATGCAAAGTGGTGCTGAAGGTGGGGTCTCACCCTTTGGTAGATGGGATGTGGTGAATTTAATGGGGCTCACCTGGTGTCCTTGCTACTTGCTTATAACCATCTTCTTCATTCAAAAGTAGCATGTTGATGGTGGCGAGCACATGCATCCAACCGTGCTCGTCTTCAAGACAAGGAATATACTTTGTTAATGGCCCATACAAATTCATAGCCAGTGCACCCCCCTTCAAGATAAGGGAGATGACATCCAAGTCAACCGACATGGTCTTCTAGGTATCCATCTCAACTCTTACTGCCTCCAACCTGTTACCTAGGAATATAAGACCATTACCCTAGTCTTCAATTACTCGTACATCCTGCATCTAGGGTCAGCCTAGTGTTGGGGGTAAAGGCGCCTCCGCCTAGCAGCCCATGTATTACTACACTGACAGCCATTGCCACTGCACACTGCAAGTGGCCGGTGCCCGTCACCATCACTTTATTTTTTATTCTTTTAGTGACAGTTTGAATAAAGGAAGGCTCGGTCACACATTGTGACTGTTGGAGTTTCCATTTCTTGTCTCTCTTCTTTCTTGCTCTTTCTCTCCTACCATAGCTCTCGAGTGCAAGCTTCGATCCTTCTCACCTTTCAACTGGTATCAGAGCTCGGCTTCCCGAATCTTGAGCTTGGTTGGTGGCATCCTCAACTTCCCATCGACTCCCCACTCGCATTGGCTCTCCTTCTCGGCAGCCATATCTGACTCCTTCGAGATCCCGTCACTCCTGATCTTCCTGAGCACCTTCTCGGCCCCTTTGGGCACCCTCAAGGCATTCACACAAAGGTGTTACTTCACTCTTTACAGAGTTTACCTCAGTTTTCAGCCCTCTTGAAACACGGCAGCCATTACACTCACAACTCTCATTTCATATGTAGGCTGCTCTCCCCTGCTGGAGCTTGTTTGAGGCCTTCCTTGGCTTTAATTGGATCCCTCCAAATCTTGGCCACCATTTTTTGCAGCCCCAGGACCAGCATTTACAATTGGCGCAATCACGCAGCCCTCCCATATGTGTCTTTAGCATTGACAGTCACAACAGCAGCTCTCCCCCTCCATTGGCACTTGGAAAGGCTCCATTTCGGGCATATGAACATGCTTTGATGCTTGGTTTTGATGGTTGATGTGTTGGCTTAGCATTTGGACTGATTTAACAATATTTTGGGACTATCACAACAGTCCACAGGTAGTTTATGAGAGTTTTACACTGACATTTGATGCTATAGCTTGTTTGGCATTGTCATTTGATGCCATGTTGGTCCCCTTTGATGCCCGGATGTTAGGGGAATGTATACCTATTGTTTGGAAACTATTTGGAGCTGATTTTTGTGTTGAAATCCTCAATTTTGAATAGTAAATCACTACTGTACATAGTTGGGTTGAAGTCATTTTACTCATGTATGCTTATGCCTATGCTTTTAGGGCTATGTTTCGGGCATATATGGTGATGTATTGACACTTGGGGCTCGACATAGAGCTTGGTTTTGATTCGGGATCGTTGGTTGAGCTTGAGCTTACTTTGCAAAGCATTTGGATGCTTCGTATTGGATGTACTTATGGCATGTATGTTATTTATGTCTGACCGGTCTTGACATGCTTAGCCTATGCCATTACTACATGCTAGTTACATTGTTTGGAGCCTATTGCTACTGGAGCTCGGTCTTGGCTTGACCTTGGATTCTCAGAGCTTACTTGAGCTATTTATTGTCTTGCGAGAGTTGTATCTTGGGATGCTCTACCTCCTACATGTCCGAGATATACCATTGATGCTTGATCTTGGACACTTGTCATTGGTGCTTGTACATGCTTTGTTCGAGCTTTGTTGCTTGATATTTACAACTTTTGTGCCAGTGGGAGCATCTTTGGATGCTTGACAGCCATTGAGCAAGCAGTCTATGCTCTTTGAGCTTTTGAGACAATTTGGGATCTTTTACCCTTCAGGATGATGCATGGTTCATATTTCCTTGTTCCTCTGATGCTTATGAGCTAACTCTTTGCTTTGGGTCCCTCTCTTTGTGAACTGACACCTACTTGTGTCAAGTCTTGGTAGTGGCAAGAACACTTTGCCCCGTTGACTGGGGAGTGTGCTTACTCACTGGAAAATGTTTGTATGACATGTTTGGGTGTTGGATTCATGCTTATCGACTGTCATATGCCTATGTTATGCCCGCATGATGCCGGCTTTGGTCTTGGCAATATCTGATTGACTTGGGATCCGATTTTGGCACTGTTAGCTCTCATTTGAAATCTGTAATTTATTACAGCAAGCATCTATGTATGGACTGACATGGATTTTTCATGCTGAAATATTCTGAAATGATATACTTTCACTAGTATTTGGTGGGCAGCAGCTTTGATTACACTTTTCTCACCATTTTCTCTTGATTTTGGTGATTTTTTTGTCATTTTCTACAACAAACAACAAGCAGTTTTGAACTGTCTACAGTCTTCCAGCGTGCATTATGGCAAGTTCGTCCCTAAAGATGCTATTTTCAACATCACTAAGCTTGATGGTACGAATTACTCTTATTAGAAGAGCCAAATTTGGCAGGTGTTGATGCAAAAATCGCAGATCAAACCTTTGAGGTTGAGTGGGAATCCGCATACAACTATGCTAGATGAGGAATGGCTTGAGCTTGATGAGTTATGCAAGTCCACTATTGTATTATCTCTCATAGAACAGGCTCATTACAATGTATTTGAGGAAGAACAGAGTGCATGGCAGTTGTGGGATAAAATCAAGAATCTCTATGACAAGAAAAGTTCAGCAAGTCAGATGTATTGGCTGAAGCAGCTTATGGATCTACGCATAAAGGAGAATGTGACCATGTCTGCTCACTTGAACCAGTTCCATGCTATACTCAAGAACTTGACTTCACACGACATCACTTTTGCAAAGGATGTCACTCCTCTTTTCTTGCTTGGTACTCTTAATGAGTCATGGGATGTATTCTGCACTGCATTATGTGCCTCTACTGCTACCTTGAAATTATCCGATGTTGAGAGTGCTCTTCTGCAGGAAGAGGTTAACCGTAAGAATTTGGATACCTCTCGTGTGTCGCATACTATGATAGTTAGAAGCAGGAATGATGGATATGGAAAGCATGGCAGTGGCCGTGGACGGGATTCTCAGAAATCTCAATCCAAGTCTCATGGGAAGTCACGTAGCAAATCCCGTGGCAGGAATGCAGATGTTACTTGTCACCATTGTGCGAAAAATGGCCATATTAGGCCACAATGCCATGAACTACGCAATGAAAGGCGCAAAGATAAGGGGAAAGACAAAGTGCAGAATAAGTCTTCTTATCGCAGCATAGTGCCTACAAAGTCTAGTGTTAAAATTGAAGAGATCAATGTTATGCAACCTGAGGATGTTGATGATGATGATTATATCCTTGCAGCTTTTTCTAGTGCTTCGCAGATGACAGAGATACACTCTATGTATGCTCAGTGTTGGCTCTTGGACTCATGTGCGTCCTTTCATGTGACACCTTGCCAAGAGTGGTTTCATTCATACCATACTGTTTCGGGCTCTGTGCGCTTGGGTGATGATAGCTCTCTTAATATTGTGGGCATTGGCGTTGTTAGGCTATAGTTTCCTTCTAGCAGTAGTTTTGTTATGCATGATGTATGTCATGTACCTACTTTGACACGTAGTCTCATGTCAGCTAGACAGCTTGATGACGCAGGCTATCATGTATGTTTGGAGACTTTGCATAGAAGATCACTCATGGGTGGCAGAATTGTGATTGCAAGAGGTTCCAAGGCTGGTAGCCTCTATCCCTTGATTGTATCAGCTTCTTCCCTTGATCATGTTTTGTATGTGGATTCTATCCCACATGTATCTCTTTGGCATGCCCATTTGGGCCATATGTCTTTGAAGGGAATGAAAATGCTTTTTGATTTGCAGTACTTACCGCCCCTTGATTATGCATTTGATTCATGTGAGCATTGTCTTTATGGCAGGCAGACTAGGTCTATGCATAAGAAGTCTGGTAGGCCACGCATGAGTGAGCCCTTGGCATTGGTACATTCGGATGTCTGTGGGCCCATGCCATGTCAATCTATGGGTGGTGCCAAGTATTTTGTTACTTTCATAGATGATTTTTCACGAAAAGTTTAGACTTATCCCATTAAGCTTAAATCCGATGTCTTGGCTGTGTTTCAGAGAATGGCTTGCATTGGTTGAGAACTAGTTTGGGTATAGGCTAAAATGCCTAAGGATAGATAATGGAGGTGAGTATGTCTCACGTGCTTTTGAGCAGTTATGTGATGAGAGGGATATTAAGCATCAGTTGACTGCCCCCTATACCCCCCCCCAAAATGGTTTGGCTGAGCAGATGAATAGAACCATCTAGGAGCGTGTACGTAGTATGCTTAGCCACGCAAGCCTACCACAGAGCTTTTGGGCCAAGGTAGTTAGTACAGTTGTGCATATCATAAACAAATCACCTTCTAGTGGTTTGGATTTCCAGGTTACCGAGGAGGTATGGACTGGAAAACCTCCCTCTTATGCACATCTCCGTGTCTTTGGATGTGAGGCATTTTGCCATGTGCCCAGGGACAAGAGAAGTAAGCTGGATCCTAAGAGTGTCAAATGCATTTTCCTTGGTTATGGAGATGCAGGCGAGATGGATTACCATCTCTAGGATCCGTAGGCGCGGAAAGTCATTCGCAGTCATGATGTAGTCTTCCATGAAGACAAGATGTATAGACAACCTAAGAGAGTCGTTGAGATCCGTAGGGTCATTTTTCAGGAGGATCGAGAGCTCCCGCATAGCCAATTGGACATCCTACAACTGCACCAGATGCTCATGGTTAGGGTGTTGGATAGGTAGCTGGGCATGCAGTAGAGCCTGCCGTGAGACGGTCTACTAGAGACACACATCCACCTGATAGATTTCAACCCTCGATGCATTATGTCTTGGTTTTATAGATGCAAGAGAGCCTTTCGCTTATGATGAGGCTATGCGCAGGGGGGACACTCATTCCTGGGAGAGGGCTATGCAGTCTGAGATAGACTCCTTGCATAAGAAGGAGAATTGGGATTTGGTTTCCTTTCCTAAGGGTAAGAAGGCTTTGCCATGCAAGTGGGTGTACAAGCTGAAAAGTACCCCTAGACACCCCAAGCTGGCATACAAGGCTAGATTGGTAGCAAAGGGTTTTAAGTAGGAGCATGGTGTGGACTTTGATGAGATCTTTTCTCCTGTGGTTAAGATGACAATCATGCACTTAGTCTTGGCTTTGGTTTCTCAACTTAACTTGAATTAATACCAGATGGATGTCAAGATGTCCTTCTTACATGGGGACTTGCATGATGAGATTTATATGGAGCAGCCTAAGGGCTTTGCAGAACCTGGCAGGGAGCACCTAGTGTGCAAATTGAAGAAAAGTCTTTATGGCTTGAAACAGGCACCTAGGGAGTGGTATCATAAGTTTGATCCCTTTATGCAGTCACAGGGCTACAGCAGGAGTGCTATGGATCCGTGTCTTTACATGAAGAAAGCCCGTGATGGTTCTTTATTGATTTTGGTCCTCTATGTGGATGATATGCTAATAGCAGGGAAAGATCATGATGAGCTAGATGCTCTTAAGGCTCAGCTCAAGAAGAGCTTTGAGATGAAAGATCTGGGATAGGCTTCTCACATACTTGGTATGCGCATTAGATGCGACAGGCATCAGGGACTCCTCTACTTGTCACAAAGGGAGTACATTCATAAAGTCCTTGAGCGCTTCCGCATGCAAGACATAAAGCCTATTGGCTATCCATTGCCTTCTTATGTGAAGGTATCACAGGCCGATTGTCCGCAGATAGATGAGCAGAGGACCGAAATGGCCAAAATTCCCTATGCATCCGCAGTGGGCAGTCTTATGTATGCCATGATAGCCACTCGTCCAAATATTGCCTTTGCAGTTGGTGTTGTGGCACGCTATATGGCTACACGTGGCAAGAAGCATTGGGATGCCGTGAAGGGTATCATCAGGTACGTGAAGGGCACTACAGATATGTGCATATGCTATGGCAGCCAGGATACAGGAGTCGTGGGGTGCACTGACTCTAATTGTACAGGACATGCAGATAGTAGGAAGTCCACTTTCGGCTATGTATTCACATATGCTGGAGGTGTTGTTTCTTGGATGTCCAGGGTGCAGAAATGCATGGCCCTTTCTACTACAGAGGCCAAGTATGTTGCAGCCACCACTGAGGCTTGCAATGAGGCCATTTGGTTGAGTCGTTTGGTTGTTGACCTTGGTATTGATGCTATCCCTACACTGCATTCGGATTCTATGAGTGCTATTCAATTAGCCAAGAATCCGGTCTTTCATGTGAAGATGAAACACATTGAGGTGAGGTATCACTTCATACATGGGGTTGTTGAGGACAAGTCTGTTGAACTTGTGAAGATCTTGACTGACCAGAATCTTGCAGATCTGCTCACGAAAAGCCTCTCTACAGAGCTCTTTGCCCTCCTTAGGAGGTTGATGGGCGTGGAATGAAATGATGTCTTTCCTCATCCTATTGTACATGTGTACATGTTGTATTGTTTTTTTTCTTTTTTTCTTTTCACTCCTCACTAGGGCAGTTTTGCCTTTAAATGAGAGATTGTTGGGGGTAAAGGCGCCTCCGCCTAGCCGCCCATGTATTACTACACTGACAGTCACCGCCACTGCACATTGCAGGTGGCGGGCGCCTGTCACCATCACTTTATTCTTTATTATTTTAGTGACAGTTTGAATAAAGGAAGGCCCGGTCACACATTGTGACTATTGGAGTTCCCATTTCTTGTCTCTCTCTTTCTTGCTCTTGCTCTCCTGCCATAGCTCTCGAGTGCAAGCTTCGATCCTTCTCACCTTTCACCTAACACAATGTCATAGTCTACTCCCTTCATAACTATGAAGTTCATTGAGAACTAGACACCCGCTATTTTCAAGGGCTAGTCCTTCAGCACTCTGAATAGCCTAAGTTTCATGCCATTAGCTAGAGTGATGTTAAACCTTGTAGTCTCCACCAATGGGTTACCCCATGGCTACAAGACTGCATGGCTAATCATATGACTCCCGTTCTTATGTCTACAATCCCCTTCCTTGTGATGTCTCCTAATGCTACCACCGGTAGGACTGCATGCATCTTTGTGCCCTCCCAAAAGACATTTAGATGCAAGGACTTAGGTAGTAAATTCAACATTAGGCTTGGTATCTGTGCATGGCTACATCATGGTCGTGCAAATCAGCTGCTCCTGCGAGCTTGTTAAATCCCTCTACCCACTGCTTTAACTCTCACCACAATGAGCAACTTTGCCCAAGCAAATCCCCCATTGGCAAAGTCACTGGGGCTGATATCAACATTGTAAGAAAACCACTAGATACTTGTCTTTCATTATTCTCTATACTCTTTTTCCATTGCTCTTGAGTAGTCTACCGGCATGTGGCACCTAGGCTTTGTCTTTATGGTGCTACATGGGGTGCATAAACTTCTTTAGATTCTATGCAAGTAGGCAAGATAGGGGTGCTCACACTAGAAAGCTCATCGATCTCATCTTCTAAGATGGGCTCGGCATCCTTTAGGTGCTATTGCGCCTCTCTCACCCACTCGTTGACCTTGTTAACCACTTCCAATTGGCACCTCGAATTAGTATATTCCCCAACCTTGGCACTCCCCTTCTCCACTATCTTAGGAGTAGAGTTTTTGCTTCTGCATCGGTGACTTGCTTACCCTTTGGTAGCATAGTGGCACTATCAGTTTTGAGTGCGACTTTTGTCTCATCTCTCTTTATTCTCCTCCTACGAGTTCTCTTTTTTATGGAGGTTGCAACAAGGTTGCTAGGTTCAGGTAATGAGATATTAGCCTACCTTGTCTTGTGCCCTAGTCATGACATTCAACAAGATGGGAGTGACCTCACCATCAAGCATCTTGATTCCAAATAGCCCCAAAGGTACAGATGGCATGATATGTTGAGATGGCAAGCTCAACATGTGTAGACATTGATGATGGACATTGGTGATCACTCATCTTGATTCCAAATAGCCCCAAAGGTACAGATGGCATGATATGTTGAGATGGCAAGCTCAACATGTGTAGACATGTCTTGTGCCCTAGTCATGACATTCAACAAGATGGGAGTGGCCTCACCATCAAGCATCTTGATTCCAAATAGCCCCAAAGGTACAGATGGCATGATATGTTGAGATGGCAAGCTCAACATGTGTAGACATTGATGATGGACTCCAAGTAAGCTTCGAAACTTTTGAAGCCCAATGCCTTTGTGAAATGTTAGCTATCTGATCCTATGTGCTAACTTATACCAAGTCAATCTCTTCTACAAGTAACTTCTCTCTCACAAAGTGGTAGTGCACCTCAATGTGTTTTGTCCTAGCATGGAACATTGGATTCTTAGCTAGTTGTATGCTGCTCATGTTGTCATAATGAATGACAATTGGATCATCTCCCTACACGTCAAAATCACCTAATAACTTTTTCAGTCATATCACCTCACATGCTGCCATAGCAACACCTCTATACTCAACCTCTGTACTCCATAAAGCAATTGTAGGTTGCTTTTTGCTGACTACTGCACTACCAAGGGAAAACATGAATCCACTTGTAGATCTTCTGTGTTAGCCCAATCTGCATATGTATATCCAAAGACATGTACATCCTTACCTGCCTCATAAAAAAGTCCATAATGTAAAGTGGACTTCACATACCTCAATATACATCTAACTACATCCAAATGAGGCTTTCTAGGCATCTGCATAAACTGACTAACAAGGCCAACAGCATAGCTCAAGTTTGGCCTTGTGATAGTCATGTTAATCAAACTCCCTACTATCCTCCTAAACATAGTAAGGTCTTCTATCGCATCCCCAACATCAGCACTCAACTTCACATTTTGCTCCAATGGTACTGAAAGAGGCTTACATGGTGTCATACCATACTTGGATAACATATCCAAGCCATACTGCCTTTGGGACAACCATATACCATCATCACATTTTATCACCTCAATACCAAGAAAGTATCTCAACTCACCCAAATCTTTCATCTCAAACTTCTTCTTCAAGAAGTCCTTAACTTTGGCAATCCCATTGTCACTGTCACGTATAATAATCAAGTCATCCACATAGATGACTATGATGACCAAACTTGCATCTCCCTTTCTCACATAAAGTGAGTGATCAGCATCAAAAATACAAAATCCAATATTGACAAGATACTCTTCAATCTTGTCAAACCATGCTCTAGGTGCTTTCTTCAGCCCATAGAGCACCTTCTTTAACCTGCGCACATATGTGGGATGCTCTAAATCCTCATAACCTGCTAGCTACTCTATGTACACTTATTCTTGCAATTCACCATGCAAGAAGGCATTCTTAGCATCCATTTGCTACAAACTCCAACCTTTGGCTGCTGCCAAGGCAATCACACACCTAACAATTGCTATCCTAGCAACTGAACTGAATGTCTCTTCATAATCTATGCCATATGTTTGAGCATAGCCTTTTGCAACCAGCCTAGCCTTATACCTGCTAACTGAACCGTCTGCATTATGCTTGACTTTTTAAACCCACTTACAGCCAATAGCTTTCTTACCCTTAGGTAAGGGTACCGAATCCCAAGTCTTATTGTCTTCTAATGCAGCCATCTCCTCATCCATTGCTACATCCCAATGAGCATGACCAACAACATTCTCAAAACAAGTGGGCTCAACATCCTCAACTAGTTTCACCATATAAGCATAATGGTGAGATACATAACCTTCAAAACCAAATCTTTTAACAAGGTTTCTGACCTTGCTAAATATGCTTATCACCGAATCACTCAATGGAGCCTTTACATTACTATGAGCTCTTTGTACAACTGGCGTCCTGACTGAAGGAATGCCAAGCTCATCATCCAAACTCTTTGAACCACTAGAATCTCCATCAAATCCCAAATGACTGGTAGATGCATCATTACCATCCAGCACTTTCTTCTTTCCTTTGTCCTTCCCTACAACACTTATAGATCCACCTGAAGATGTGGGGCTACTCCTTAGTCTCCCAGACCAAGGGCTCACTATAGGTGTAGTACCAGATGATGTTTCTGGTCCACTAAGACTCCGTGATGCTTGTTTATCTTTCTGCACATAGCTGTCCTAATCGTTATCATTATCCAAAACATCACCAATAGGTGTATACCAACTTCCCATCTCACCAAAGATAACATCCATGCTCACTCTGAACTCACCTATGACAGGGTTATAACAGCGATACCCTTTCTACTCCAAAGAGTATCCAATAAAAACACATTTTTATGCCTTTGAATCAAGCTTCTTCCGTAGCTCATCTAGCACATGAACGTATGCAACACAGTCAAATACCTTCAAGTGTGATACATCAGGCTTCTTGCCAGTAAAGCATTCTTCAGGAGTCATCCCATGAACTGCAGCTATGGGAGTCTTGTTCATAATGTAGACAGCAGTATGGACAGCCTCAAACCAAAAATATTTGTGCATATTTTTTTCAGCCATTAATGCCCGTGCAACTTCTACAATATGCATGTTTTTTCTTTTTGCAACACCATTTTGCTGTGGGGTATACCTGCAAATAAATTGCCTCTTTATCCCATGAGTCCTCAAGAAGCCACTGAACTCATTAGAGAGGTACTCTCCCCCTCCATCTGATCTCAAGCACTTCACTTTTAAGCATGTTTCTATTTCAACGGCTGCCTTAAAAGATTTGAAGTGCTCAAATATATCACTCTTTTCCTTCATGAAGTAAACACATAGCTTCCTTGAATAGTCATCAATAAATGTGACAAAGTATTTGCTACCACCAAGAGATACATTCTTTGTAGGCCCCCAAACATCTGTACGTACTACATCAAGTATATTTATGCTCACTTCTCTATCATGCGAGAAGGGTTGTCTTGCCTGCTTACCAAACTGGCATGCTTCATAGACTTTATGCAATTCTACAACTCTAAAAGAAGGCAACCCTGTAACTAATCCTCTGGACTACATTAATTTCAACATTTGCACATTTGCATGTCCAATATGTTTATGCCATATTTTAATATCTGCAACTACTCCTTTTCCTTTAGTATACATAACAGCATCCATTACAGAAAATCCAGCATCTAAAGTGAACATTCAGCCAAATTTACTTCCTTTTGCGACCAACCTGCACTTATCATTAATGTCTTCTACAAAACAACCTTTTGTATTGAATCGAACTTGCAACCCCTGCTCTACCATTTGACCAACTAACACTAGATTCTTTGTAATTGATGGCATATGTAATACATCTGTCATACTCTTTGCCTGGCCATCATACAAGGACAAGGAAACCTTTCCAATGTGTGAAATTGGGTGGCATAAATCATCACCCGTCTGCACATAACCTGGTTTTGTAAGTCCTGCATCTCTCCAAACCATTCAACATGACTCGTCATATTATTAGATGCACTTAAATTAACATGCCATACATCATCATATGTCCCCTTTCCTGTAACTGCATTCATCATATGCTGCATAACAAACAGACGCTCATTTTTGTCTTCATTCTGTCGTGAAGACGATGCATAGTTTTCTTGTTGCAATATGTCATCCTTCTTAGTATAACAATTGGCTGCAATATGTCATGTTTTGCCACAATAATGGCAAACAATAGCAGAATTTCCAGAGCCTCTGTTCTACCATCCACCTCTTCCTCTAGAGCTCCCCCTACCTCTAAAGTTTCCTCTGCCTCCAGAAACCTACATTTCACCAAACTGTTGATTGAACCTGTTTTGTTGGTTATCGCCAACACGTCCCATACCACAGTCTCTAGAGGATCTACCACATCCCATACCACAGTCTTGAGAGGATCTACCACATCCCATACCACTGTTGATTGAACCTGTTTTGTTGGTTATCGCCAACACGTCCCATACCACAGTCTCTAGAGGATCTACCACGTCCCCTTCTTGAACTCGAGTAAAATGCTTGGACATTCTCACCATTTCTTTCAGACGAATCACCCTGCATATTGATCTCTTGAGTAATCATGAGAGAGATTAGCTCATCAAAATCTGGAAATGGCTTCCATACATATACTAAAGTAACAAATGATTTCCATACATTCTCATTGTTAAGACCATTCAAAGTGGATGAAACTAAATCATCATCATCCGGCATTGCATCAATCGCTGCTAAAGCATCTGCAATGCTCCTCACCTTCAACACATACTCATTGACAGACATTTTCTCTTTCTTCAAGGCATTCAACTCTTGCTTGAGTTGAATCTTTTGTGCCTTTGTATTTAGTGAAAACATGCTCTCAAAAATTGTCCAAGCTGCATGTGAAGTTTCTACATTCCTGATATGTCCCAGCATAGTATTATCAATGACTGCAGATAGCCAATGCATCACCTTTTTGTCTTTTGCATTCCACTCTTTCCATGCTTTTAACTCATCTACAGTCGGAGGGATACCTAGCTCTGGCTCCTTTTCTTCACCTGAAACAAACTCATAAAGGCTCTTTCCAATGAGGAAGTTCATCACACAAAACTTCCATGAAGGGTAGTTGTTCTTATCAAGCTTCTCAATAATGGGATTTCCACTGTCCTCTGTCATTATCACAAACAAGGATACAAGACAGCAAGCTAGTCTTTTGCAATCTTTCACAACACGTGCACAACAATACACCAAGTAACCTTTTTCACTAATTGCTCAATAGTACATGTAATCTGCAATGTGTTTGCAAATAAACCTTATGTTCGCTTCTTGCAAACACCTCAAAAAGTACAAATTTTCAATCTGTAACCTGTGCACCCACTTTCGGTCAATACAGCTGAAATCAGAGTGTATCCTGAAACTATTGTCCACAACCTTGCGGCTTTAAAACGGGGCTTGAAACGGCCTCAGATGCCCAAAATAACTACGGAAAAGTCCTAAAGGACCAATCTGCAGAATATACAATGATCTACTCATACACCAAATCTTACAGCAATTTGAGATTTTTGTTCAACCCTGCTTACGATGCCTCCACAGGCACTATCCAAGAGAGAGAGTGGAAGAATGGGAGAGCTTCTTACCCATTGCTTGCTTGCTCAAATCTTACTTCTTTTCCTTTACTTCAACCTTTAAAATCAGCCTCTCTCAATGGCGTGACTCTGATACCATGTTAAAAATCGTGTGATGGGGGGATGTGCTTGAGCTATTGCACCAAACACACACTGTGTATAAAAGAGAAAGCTCACTCAAGAATACAAGAAGAGAGATGGAGGCCAAAACTTTTTCTTATTGTTTTCTTCTTCTTCTTCCACACACTATACAATATACACAAATTATAGATAAGATACAACATAAAGAAAAGTGGCCTTCTAAGTCAAACAGTGCATAACCGACTACACTAATCGACTGGAGTTATATCTTTGCCAGCTGTAGGTAAGTGTAACAAATTAAATATAATAAGTGATAAGTCAATGGCCATGTGAGTATCATAATGACTACCAATGTGCTAAGTGTAGACGTGTGGACTCATCTAGCCAATCGGTCCATTATCAATGTATGTACGTGTTGAGCTTGCCATCTCAATGCAACTACCCTTCATGGAAGTTCCGTGTGATAAATTTCCTCATTGAAAAGAGATTTTATGAGTTTGTTTTAGATGAAGAAAAGGAGCGAGAGCTGAATATCCCTTTGACTACATATGAATTAAAGGCGTGGAAAGAATGGAATGAAAAAGACAAAAAGATGATGTATTGGGTATCTGCAGTTGATAATACTATGCTGGGACATATCAAGAATGTAGAAGCTTCACATGCAACTTGGACTCAAACAAGAGTTGAATACCTTGAAGAAAGGAAAAATGTATGTCATTGAGTATGTTTTGAAGGCGAGAAGCATTACAGATGCTTTAATAGCCACTGATGTAATGCCTGATTATGATAATTTGGTTTTATCCACTTTGAGTGGCCTTAATGATGTGAAAATCATTCATCACTTTTGTATATGTATGGAAGCCATTTCCTGGTTTTGATGAGTTGGCCTCTCTTATGATTACCGAAGATATTAATATGAAGGGTGACTCATCTGAAAGAAATGGTGAACAGGTCTAATAATTTTACTCAAGTTTAAGAAGGGAATGTGGTAGATCGTCTTTGAGAGGACATGGTATGCGACGTATTGGTGATAACCAACAAAATAGTTAAATCAATAATTTGGTGAAATGTATGTTTTAGGAGGGCAAGGAAACTTTAGAGGCAGGGGGAGCTTTGGAGGAAGAGGTGGATGGCGAAACAAAGGTTATAGAAATTTTGCTATTTTTTACCATTATTGTGACAAAATGGGTCATATTGCAGCCCATTGTTATGCTAAGAAGGATGATATTTGCAATGGTAAATTCTAGCAAGGAAACTATACATCGTCTTCATGATAGAATGAAGACAAAAATGAGTGTCTATTTGTTATGTAGCATATGATGAATGCAATTATATGAAAGGGGACACATAATGATATATGGTATGTCGATTCAAGTGCATCTAATCATAGGACCAGTCATGTGGAATGGTTTGGAGAGATGCATGAATTACAAATCCAAGTTATGTGCAGATGGGTCATGATTCATGCAATCCAATTTCACACATTGGAAAGGTTCCCTTATCCTTGTATGACGGCCAGACAAAGAGTCTGACAGATGTATTACATGTGCCATCAATCACAAAGAATTTAGTGTCCAGTGGCCAAATGGTAGAGCAAGGGTTGCATGTTTGATTCAATGCAAAATATTATTTTGTAGAAGACTTTAATGATAAGTGTAGGTTGGTCACAAAAGAAAGTAGAGTTGGCCACATGTTCACTTTGGATGCTAGAATTCTTGGAAAGGATGTTGCTATATATGCTAAAGGAAAAGGAGTGGTTGCAGACATTGAAATATGGCATAAATATATTGGACATGCAAATGTACGAATGTTGAAATTAATGCAATCCAAAGGATTCATTATTAGGGTTGTTATCTTTCAGAATTTCATAAAGTATGTGAAGCATGTCAGTTTGGTAAGCAGGCAATACAACCCTTTTCACATGATAGAGAAGTGAGCAAAAATATACTTAATGTTGTGCATACAAGTCTTCGGGTCCCTGCACAGAATGTATCTCTTGGTGGCAACAGATACTTTGTCACATTTATTGATGACTGTTCAAGGAAGTTATGGGTGAATTTCATGAAGGAAAAGAGTGATGTATTTGAGCACTTCAAAACTTTTAAGGTAGTTGAAATAGAAATATGCTTGAAAGTTAAGTGCTTGAGATCAGATGGAGAGAGAGAGTACCTCTCTAATGAGTTTAGTGGCTTCTTGAGGTCTCATGTGATAGAGAGACAATTTACTTAGAGGTATACCCCACATCAAAATGGGGTTGCAGAAAGAAAAAGTAGGCATACTGCAAAAGTTTCACTGGAATTGATGGTGGCTGAAAAGAATATGCCAAAACATCTTTTGTCTGAAGTTGTTCATACTACTGTCTATATTATGAACAGAACTCCCATAGATAAAATTCATGGGATGACCCCCAAAGAATGCTTGACAGGAAAGAAGCCCGATGTATCACACTTGAAAGTATTTGGATGTATTGGATAGGTTCGTATGCCAAATGAGTTGAAAAATAAGCTTGATGAAAAGGCTAAAAACTGTATTTTTATTGGATACTCTTTAGAGAGAAAGAGTATCATTGTTATAACCCTGTAACAGGTGAGTTTAGAGTGAGCAAGGATGCTATTTTTTATGAGATTCTCTTTTCGAACCCATTTGCTGCCTTTTCGAAGCCTTGTTTCTAGCCACTTGGCATGGTTTCCTTTGGCACTTGAGGCTTCATAACGCACTCTTTTAGCAACACAACGTGATTCCATCATGTTTGCAGCGGATTCATCAGCACTTTCGTTTGCTCTCTTTTGCGAGATTTTAGCTTCATCTGCTACTATAATCCTATAGCACCAAGATAGCAATTGGATCATTGGATTTCTACCATTCACCCCTCCACCACGATTAGTTTTTCTTTGGTATGCACCACGCGCTATCCAATGTGAATTTTCCATCCCTTGTGTGGACCAAATTTCGATGCTTCCCTTTTCTGCAAAGTATGGCCCATGTGCCTCAAGGATATACTACAAAGACACATATCACACATGAGTAAAACTATGTTCAATAGTTTATACAATTCATACAATTTTAAAATATTAACTTAGTACGTGCCATGTAATGTGTGATAGAGCTTTTGCCTCATGCTTCCACCATGTTTTCATAGAAGCTATGCACAGATTGATAAATTCTTGCTTAGCTTCATTGTTAAACACCATCTTGCAAAGTAAGCAAGCCAATTTGTTAAGACTTATCCAAACCTTAGCTTTGGCCAATATTGTTTTTCCTCCATTACTTCAATCAGGAACTGCAAAATGTAACTTTTTCCGCCCATTGTAGTCCTACGGCCTACAAACCATGGCATTCCCTTCCTCATTGATGGGTACTGAGAGAAACTTCCTAGCCTTTGCTCCTCCAAAGCAAGGCTTTTTTGGCAAGTTACCACATTTTTCTGATCTCTTCTCATCTTTTTCAATCGTCACTTGATGCTTGTGTAGCCCAATTTCTGATAGCACTCGCTCCACATTCCTACATATTGCAATGGCTTCTTTTTCTGGTTGCATCCTATAAGCAAAGAAAATGTATTTATATACAAGTTTCTCCATGATTCTGACAAAATCATGCAATGAACAAATGTGAATACAATCCAAGGGAATGTTGAAGATGGGCTTCCAAGTGGAATCTTCTCTATTGCGCGTCAGTGCAGCACTTGCCACCTTTCGCCAGTTCTTCTTTCTATCCTTTCCTTCCACCCTCACTTTCAAGAAATATAGGCATGGATTCTTTGTATTTGCACCATTGGAGATTCCACACATGCATTTTAAATTTTTCAAGTCTCTTGCAAGATGCCATTCAACCAAGTATTGACCATACCCTTCAACCGAGAGCATCTCACCATGTTCCTGACAATCGATGATGCTCAGAATGCTTGTGTTCATAAAGAATAGCTGCAACACCTCAAATGTTTCCTTAGGAACTTCAAATGCAGCAAGCCACCACACATGGCGCTCAGATTGAACACTAAAGTTCCCTGGGTTGTTCTTGTCGAATTGTAAAGCTCTATCCATCAGAGTTACACTAACTCTTTCAAGCTTTACTCCTTTGACGACCTCACTTTCATCTAATTTTATAACAAATTGCAATTTACCATTACATTCCTCAACAGACATATTGTAGTACATTACCATTGTCGACTGCACCTTGTTCAAATCTAAATAGTAATTATTGAGTTTGGTGAACTTCACCTCATATGCATTTTTGGTCCCAACATTTAGTGTTTCCACACATTGAACATGCAAGGGATCTCCTATCAACTCCAAAACCTTTGTATTAAGTTGCTGGCATGCCTCTATTAACTTTGAAGGTTGAGGGAGAGGCACGATTCTATTTCTCTTCAACACACGACCAAACCTAGCCTTCACATCTTTGAATATCTTTGAGTAAGTCGTTGTGCTAATCCGGCCCTATCACAAATAGATTGTGCATCCACAGCTAAGGACTCATTTGATACGTCTTTTAATGTGCACTCAATCACCTTTTCCTTCACAGCCTTAAACTTATGATTGCTCAAAACGTTTTCCAATGTACTTGCCTTCAACAATCTACTAATACACGATCCAACCTCACCCTCACCTAGGTTCTCTTTCTGAGCTACCTTACATGCTTTGATACGTTGCTTCCACACTGGCAACTATTCACAATTAACTCATTGATTGGCTTCTTCTTTTTCTGAGCTACCTTACATGCTTTGATACGTCGCTTCCACACTGGCCACTATTCATAATTAACTCATTGATTGGCTTCTTCTTTCGTTTGCACTCCTGTGTTAGCTTGTTGTTGATCTTTCTCAAGTCGTCCAATTGTGCCTTTGCCTCCTCATATGAGATACCAATGTCATGGATAGTGTCTTGCATTGAAATAATTTGATTGTTTTGTTGAATTATAGTGTCATTCAGTTGTACCACTTGTCCTATGAGCTGTTGTAAATACTTTGAACGCCTAGTAACCCATTTTCACCCTCGCATACATACTTCAGCAAATTTGTGATTCCTGAGAAAGTTGGAGGTCTATTGTTTAAGGGGTCAATTGGATAGATTCCCCCATCAACCCAAAAATCCACATGTTTCAATCCCATTTGCATGTAACTCTGCAAAACCTGAGGGTTGACACTGGTACACTGGATTCTTTTGAATAATGGGGCATATTCAATCTCTACCAAGGTTGCATAAACACAGAGAAGAGGTCACAATAGAGCCATGAGAGAGTATAGATATAGGGGGAAATAGCTCAGAGGGTAGGGATGTCCAAGACTTTTCGTATTTTAGATATTTCTATTTTGCCTCCAAAAATATCTCCAAAAAACATGAAATTTGACCAATTGTTTATTTTTTTACCAAAAGCTAGGATATAAAAAATCCCCAAAATATCTTAAAAGAAACTTTCTAAATTTCATTTTCCTTGTTCTCGATTAAAAAATCAATTACCTCGTATCTACTAATCATTTTGCATTGAAAACAAAGCACCACACTCCCGTAACTAACTCTTTTTGTAATATAAAATTTGGTTGAAAAAGACTTCTTGAATGAGGAGAGAGAAGGAATTTGAGTATATCTTTGTAGATAATATAAAAAAGGCAAAACGAGATTGCAAAAGTGGAGAGAGAGGAGGATTATTTTATTATTCTTCTCTCCTCTTTTCCTTGTTTTAAGGAGGAGAGAGGGGGGCTAAAAGGCCCATTTGTGAGTTCATTTTTTTCCTAATACGGGGTTTGTCACTTAGACCCCACTGAGTCTACATCACAACAGAAGTGCTTTAGCTGAACCCACTAGGATAGACCTGAATTTTTGAGTTCCTAAAATCAGACAGGTCTCCTAGTAGCCAGCTGACATCAGTAATTTTGAGTTCCCACTTCTTACAGAATTGCTCAAATTGAAGCAGACTTGCAATTGCACTTGGTTCAAAGAGAATGGGAGATAGAGAGGATTGCGGTACATCAATCCTCCTACCCATAAGGAAAAATCCCATTTCGGCACCCTAAAACAATTGCAAGTTGGTTCTACCTAACGACTAGTTAGTCAATTTATCATCTTCCTATTTCTATCACCGAATTAGAAAATCTCCCAGCTAATCAGAACCACCCTACCATTGGACACCGGACCCGTCGAGGATTACACCCACCCGCTTTCCTTTGATGATGGAATCATATTTAGTTTTTTAATTACCTACATCACATTTATTGGAACATATACAACCAGCTTCCTTAATTAGTCCATTAAATCACAGGTTTCTTCATGTAATTTATCTCACGGACATGCATACAATTCAAACAACCCTTGAGTAAAATAAATATTAAAAGTTTATTACAATTTCCATCTTTTCGACCTTGCAAAAGATATACAAAATTCCACGAGCGTATTCTGCCCACCAAGATTCCACCCTTGTAACTAGTATTTAGGGTTTCACGATCCCATCTTAGGTCACAAACGGGCTCGTAAGATTTTATGAATAATACAGAATTTACGACCATAGCCCCTCCTAGCACCCACATCTCCTATTGCCTGAGGCAATCCCTATGGAGAGACCTTTCATTGTTACTGACCCAATCTAAGCCTCTCAAAGCGATAACCATGACCCCCTTGGAGTAAGGTCTTGTAGCTAGCTAGGGGGTAGCCTAGTGTGACATTTCCTTTTATCCTATTCATCAATGTTTTTAATCAGAGATCTAGATTCTAGAAAACACAGACAATCCTTTCAAATAATGACAATCACACCATCATGCAATTCACAGCTTCCATGACAAGGTAGACCTTATCCTAAGGTAACCTTACATTCTAATGAGGATTCTCCTCCCCATAAAAAAGTGTTGAGTACATCTCTTACAACATGTTAAGCAAGACATGAATTTCTCGTTTTTGGGGCTAACTTACCCAACACAAGTGAATTTCCTATAGAAAAAATATTGTAACAATAATTTAAGGAGATAATTTACAAGACTCTTAAATAGACATTCACTTTTTATAACAAGCGTTAATCAAACTTAGCCTTGTCCCATTGACAATGTATTGAGTTATTTTATTAATCTCAAGTGTACATATAGTCTTTTACTCATTTTTTGCAATATCCTCCTGCAACCATTTCCATCATGATCTTACGAATTATAATCTTGATTAATCTAACTAAAAATCATAGGTAGTAGTTAACCATTTATGCGTGTATTAATACGCTCTCTAGATAAACTTGTCAATTCGTGTAAGTGAAAAATATGAAAGCTAAATTTTTATGTAAAAATTTGACATAAACCTTATATTTTATGTGGTAAAATAATAACATAGTAGTGAATAACCTAGTTTGGCAGCACGACAACATTAGGAATTTTATCTTTACTTGCACTTGCATTCACCACACCCAATGTTCCGTTGTTAGTGTTAACTCCAACAACCTCAGGCACTCCCATATCCGTGGTAATACCCATTCCTTGACCGGTTGCGGTGGTTCCCATGGACTTTCCACCTCGTCTCTTTGGAACCATCGTCCGCATATGGATTTGAGAGATGAAAAATGAGAAATGAATTTTGTGTAAGAGAAGATGTCTTAGTCAAAGACCAAGTCAAGGGGATTAAGCTAACTCTCTCCCTAGCAACCTCTCAAGGTAACTCCTCTCTCTCTCTCTCTCTCTCTCTCTCTCTCTCTCTCTCTCTCTAGCTTTGTCTTGCAGCCTCTTGGAGGGGTATCATTCTACCTCCCTCTCGCAGCCTCTTGGGGTCTCCTTGTGTCTCTCTAAATTTCTCCCCATGCCTCTTATTTATAGCTAAATTAGAGAAGAAGGGTTGTGACTGAGAATAAGAGCTCTTTATGAAGGGGATCTTGGCAAAATCAGTAATCTGAAATTTGCTAGATGCAATCTGATGCTCAAATCACAAATCCAATGATTCCATTGGCTCTAAACAGGGGGATAAAACCTCAAAACACCTACTTAGAAATCTTCTAGATCACTCCTTTTTCTTCTCCCTGTTCGAAGTGCTATTTACTGCTTATAAACTGTGATCATGGCACGTGCGATTTCATCAATCCTTCTTTTTTTCATTAAATCTCCAAAACTAGCTGAAAAAGCCACTTACTTTTTTTTACATAACACCCTATTCTAGGGTTTCCATATATTTTTAGGATATTTACAATAAATAATTTCAAAATATAAAAAATATGCTAGTTTTGTCCAAAAATCTAGTATTTTTGGACATTCTATACACACTAACATTAATGACTAATATGGCTCATAACTCTCATTCACATGGTAACTTCTATGATGGGTGGCTACAATCCTTATCAATCTGAAAAAAATGTCAAGTTACAATCCTCATTTTTTTTAAATTGTTAGTTAGTTAGTTATTAACATTAGTTGGTTTTTACTTTAGTTAGTAGCCTTACTAACTTACTAATTGAATAACTAACTTTCAAACTAACCAACTAACTTTTAATTGCGTGAAAGTATTACATCCTCCTCCCCTTAGAGAAATTGAGATGTCTTCATCTTGATAGAAATCGTGGGTATTGTTGATAAAGAAAATCCTCATCTATCCATTTCGCATCTTCCTTAGGATAATCCTTCCACTAGACAAGGTATTCTCTAAGGGTTCTACTCCTCAATTTTCTCTCCCTTACATCAATTACTCTGTTAGGTTGTAGTGGAAGGACTTCTTGGCTAGGTATTAAAACTTATTGATCATCAAGGATATGGTTAGGGTTAGCTACGTATGCTTTCAATAAGCTAACATGAAATACATTGTGGATTTTTATATTCTTAGGGAGTTATATCTTGTAAGCGCTTGTTCCTAAGAACTTGAGAACCTTATAGGGTCCACAATATCTTGGACTTAGCTTCTTAAATTCTCCTAAAGACAAAGAACTCTTCTTTGGATGGACATGGATGAAGCCCATATCTCCTTCTTTGAAGATTCGTTCTTGCCTTTCCAGATCAACATACGCCTTTTGTCGATCCTTGGCAACTTGAATATCTTGTCTGATAATCTTAATTTGATCATCCATTTCTTCTAATATTTTTATTGAAGCTTCTACCCTTAGAGTAGGATAAAAAAAAATAAGTGGCATACGATAAAAATATTGACCACATAGTGCCTAAAATGGAGTCATCTGAATACTTCGATGATAGGAGGCATTATAAGAAAAATCCACTAAGGGTAGATACTAAATCCACCTTTTAGGTTCCTTGCTACAATATGCGCGTAGAATATCCTCAATTACTTGATCAACTCGTTCTATCTACCTGTGGATAATAAGCAATGTTGAAACAAAGTTGGGTCCCAATGGCTTCAAATAAAGTCTTCCGGAAATGTAATATGAAAAGAGAATCATAATAATTGATGATCCTTTTAGGTAACCCATGTAACCTAAACATCTCTTTTACAAAAAAATCTTGCAATATCTGAAGCTTTGTAATTGGTTTTTGTTGGAATAAGATGAGTGACCTTTGTTAGCATGTCAACTACCATCATTAATGAGTTATATCCTCCTTGCACAAAAGGTAACCCAACTACAAAGCCCATGCTAATAACCTCCCATTTCATCTAGGGAATGTCAAGTGGCTGGAGTTTTCCTGGTAACTTTATACGTTCAGATTTTACTCTTTGGCAATTTCGACATTTAGTAACATACTTAAGTACATCACCCTTGAGTTTTTGCCAGTAATAGCTTTTCTTAATAACATTAAGAGTTTTTTCATACCCTAGGTGTCCTGAAAAAGGAGAGTCATGTGCTTTCCAAAGTATCCCCCTCTTGAGAGTTTGACTTGTAGGAATGAATAGTCCCATTCTAAAATAAAAAAGTCCTTCGTTTTCATCTATAGAGAATTCTTGATACTTAGTATTGAGTTTGGGATCTTGTTCCTTATTCTGAACTTCCCAAAATAATTGTTGATAGTCTGGGTCCTTATTTGCTTCATCCTTGGTCAAATCGATGTTAGGATTAGTTGGCATTGATACCATGTAGCCAAAGTTTCTACCCTAGATGGTTTTTAGTAATAATAGCATTAAGGAAGGCTTTACAACTAAGGGCATCTACTACTACATTTTCTTTACCATGTCTGAACTTAATTTCAAAGTCATGCTCTTGCACAATTTCCATCCACTGTCGTTGCCTCATATTAAGATCCCAAACTGAGTAAAATTTCACTTAAAACTTTTATGATATGTGACTAAGGAAAACTTATTTCCAAGCAAAAAATGTCTCCATAATTTGAGAGTGTGAATCACAGCTAACAACTCCACATCGTGAGTAGCATATCTCTTTTCATGGGCTTTCAATTTTCTTAAAAAGTAAGCTATAGGATGATCTTCTTACATTAGTACGCATCCCAATGCAAGAGAGTTGACATCTATGGCAACTTCAAATTCCTTGCTTAAGTCAAGCAACCTTAAGATAGGAGGAGTTACCAAACTATGCTTTAGTTGCTCAAAGCTAGATTGTTCAATTGGCATCCAGATAATGGCAACTTGCTTTTTGAGTAGGCCTATAAGAGGTGCTACAATTTGGGCATAGTTTCTAATGAATTCTCTATTCCATCCTGTCAAACCTAGAAAACTTCTCACTTCATTGATAGTGGTTGCGGGTGGCCAAGCTTGAACATCTTTGACCTTGGCAAGATCTACTCATATACCTTCAGCAGACACTATGAATCCGAAGTATTCTATCTTCCTTTTGAAGAAGTCACACTTCTTCTTCTTGGCATAAAATTTGTGTGTTCTCATTTTCTCCAACACAATGCAAATACGTGGTTCATGATCTTCTTCCTCCTTAGAATAAGTTAGGATATCATCAAATAATACAAGAACAAAGTCATCGAGATGAGGTCTAAAAATGTCTTGCATTAACCTGTTGAGATAGCTGGGGCATTTCTCAACCCAAATGACATCACGATGAATTTGAAATGACCATATCTTGTGTTTAAGGAAATTTTAGGAATATCTTCACCCTTGATTCTGATCTAATAATATCGTGACCAAAGATTGATGTTAGAAAAGATCATTGCTCCTATAGATGATCAAGAAGCTTGTCTATCCTTGGGATCAGGTACTTATTATGTGCTATTACCTAGTTTAGCCCTTGGTAGTCAATACAAAGACATAGAGTTCCATCTTTCTTATTTTGGAATAATACTAGGGCTCCCCATGATGAACTACTTGGTCAAATATACCCTTATTCTAGCAGTTTTTTGAGTTGCTCCTTTAGTTTGATGGCTTCACAAATAGACATTTTGTGAGGTCTCTTTGACACTGGAGTGGCTCCTGGAACAAGTTTGATCTCATGATCAACTTCTCTTTCCAAAGGCAACTAGATTAGCTCTTCAGGAAACATGTTGATGTACTCTTTTAACCACGATGGTTCTTCTTCTGTCTAACCATCTTGATTTACCTTGTTAATCTTAATCAAGTAAACATGTAATCCTTTCTTTAAGCCTTTCACAATTTGAGAAGCTTTTGCTAATTGAACTGTTAGTTTCCTTATTTCACCTTTTGTAGTTGTTATTTCACTGTTCAAATCCTGAAATGTGACTTGACCCTTTCCATAATGGATAGGAGCATCATTGGGAATCAGCCAATCCATTCCCAGTAAACATTCATAAGCTCCTAAATTCATTACTCTAAACCTCATACTTGAAAGGTTTTCTCTTAATTTAAATCTACCTTGGCAGTTTTCTATGTAGAAAGTACTTCCTTTCCATTTGCTCAAGCAGTTTTGATACATTTATTGTATCTATTCCTAACTTTTTAGCATACTTGGGTGAAATAAATAAGTGTATACTTCCATAATAAATCAAAACTTTAAATGATTTACCTTGGTGATGACTGATTGGTGTCTATATTCCTAAATATTGATGATTTGGACCCTTCCTGTGGAATGCAGCATAAACAGTTGCTCTTTCAATATCTTCTTCCAGAGTAGGGTCTTCCTCCTTATTAATCTCTTTTAGGGTAATATTTGGCATTCTTTCTCTTTCCATAGCTATGAGACCACAGCCTTGGGTACTCTTCCTTGACCTCGAAATTGGCCTCGGTGGTGGTTTCCACCAAGCTTTGGAAAATCTATCCTAAAATGTCCTAGCTCATTGCAGTGAAAGCACCTAAGACCACCATCCCTGTTTCCCTAGGTAGGAACAAAATTTCCAATTGCATTGGATTTTGCCTTTTTCTTCTGACCTTGGTAGAATTGGCCTTGGTTTCTTTTTGCTTGACCTTTGAATCCTCCTTTGCTCTGGTTGTTATAGCTCCAGAACCTATTATTTTTAAGCTTTGATTGTCCTTCCCGCACATTAGGAGTAGCTCAAATCAAAGCATATTGGAGGTCTATTGGGTGCATTGATTCCGAACAAGTGTTTACAGGAGATTTCATCCCAGTGCAAAACTTGGACACTTGTTGAATAGTATCCATGAAGGATACATATTTAAGAAGAGAAACAAACTTGGAGTAATATGCTTCCAAGGTCAGTCCCATTTGCTTCAAATTAAAGAACTCATTCATCTTGTGCGTGCGATAAGTTGGAGGTAAATATCTTTCTCTTATAGCTTCTTTCAGCAAATCCCAAGTAAAACAACCTTTTGCATTGAATCAAACCTGCAACCCTTGCCCTACCATTTGGCCAACATACACTAGATTCTTTTGATTGATGGCACATGTAATACATCTGTCAGACTCTTTGTCTGGCCATCATACAAGGACAAGGGAACCTTTCCAATGTGTAAAATTAGGTGGCATGAATCATCACCCATCTGCACATAACTTGGATTTTGTAAGTCCTACATCTCTCCAAATCATTCAACATGACTAGTCATATGATTAGATGCACCTAAATCGACATACTAGACATCATCATGTGTCTCCTTTCCTGTAACTGCATTCATCATATGCTGCATAACAAACAAACGCTCATTTTTGTCTTCATTTTGTCGTGAAGATGATGCATAGTTTCTTTGCTGTAATTTACCACTGTGAATATCATCCTTCTTAGCATAACAATGGGCTGCAATATGACCTGTCTTGCCACAATAATGGCAAAAAATAGCGAAATTTCTAGAACCTCTATTATGCCATCCACCTCTTCCTCTAGATCTTCCCTTGCCTCTACCTGAAACCTGCATTTTACCAAATTGTTGATTAAACCTATTTTGTTGGTTATCGCCATCACATCCCATACCACAGCCTCTTGAAGAAGATCTACCACATCCACTTCCTAAACTTGAGTAAAATGCTTGGACTTGCTCACCATTTTTTTCAAATTAGTCACCCTACATATTAATCTCTTCGGCAATCATGAGAGAGATCAACTCATCAAAATCTAGAAATGGCTTCCGTACATATACTCAAGTAACAAATGATTTCCATGCCTTCTCATTATTAAGGTCACTCAAAGTGGATAAAACCAAATCATCATCATCAAGCATTGCATCAATCACTGCTAAAGCATCTACAAGGCTTCTCACCTTCAAAACATACTCATTGATAGACATTTTCCCTTTCTTCAAGGTATTCAGCTCTTGCTTGAGTTGAATCTTCCGTGCCTTTGTATTTACTGAAAACATGTTCTCAAAAATTGTCCAAGCTACTACATGTGAAGTTTCTGCATTCCTGATATGTCCCAACATTGTATTATCAATGGCTACAGATAGCCAATACATCACCTTTTTGTCTTTTGCATTCCATTCTTTCCATGCTTTTAATTCATATGTATTCGGAGGGATACCCAGTTCTGGCTCCTTTTCTTCACCTGAAATAAGCTCATAAAGGCCCTTTCCAATGAGGAAGTCCGTCACATAAAGTAGTTGTTCTTATCAAGCTTCTCAATAATGGGATTTCCACTATTCTTTGCCATTATCAGAAAAAGGATACAACACAACAAGCTAGTCTTTTGTAGCCTTTCACAACAAGTACACAGCAATACACCAAGCAATATTTTTCACTAATTGCTCAATAGTACATGTAATCTGCAACCTATTTGCAGATGAACCTTATGTTTGCTTCCTGGCAAACACCTCAAAAATTATAGATTTGAAATCTATAACCTCTGCACCCACTTTCAATCAATACAACTGAAATCACAGTGTACCCTAAAACTGTTATCCGCAACTTTGCGGCTCTAAAACACGGCGTGAAATAGTCTCAAATGCCAAAAGAACTGCGGGAAATCCCTAAAGGCCTAACCAACAGAATATAAATTGCTCTGCTCACACACCAAATCTCACAACAATCTGAGATTTTCACTCTACCTTGCTTCCGGTGCCTCCACAGGCACTATCCAAGAGAGAGAGTGGAAGAATGGGAGAGCTTCTTACTCATTGCTTGCTTGCTTGAACCTTTCTTCTTCTCCTTCACTTCAGCCTTCAAAATCAGCCTCTCTCAATGGTGCGGCTCTAATACCATGTCAAGAATCGTGTGGTGGCGGGACTTGCTTGTGCTACTACACCAAACACACACTGTATACACAAGAGGAAGCTCACTCAAGAACACAAGAAGAGAGATGGAGGCCAAAAAAAAATCTTGTTGATTTCTTCTTCTTCTTCCACACACTATACAATGTACACAAAGTATAGATAAGATACAACATAAAGGAAAGTGGCCTACTAAGTCAAACAGTGCATAACAAACTACACCAATCGACTGGCACTATATCTTTGCTAGCTGTAGGTAGGTGTAACAAACTAAATATAATAAGTGATAAGTCAGTGTGTGACCATGTGAGTATCATAATGACCACCAACGTGCTAAGTGTAGATGTGCGGACTCATCTAGCCAGGCGGTCCATCATCAATGTCCACACGTATTGAGCTTGCCATCTCAAAATATTTGTATCTCCACAAGTATCTTGGTCCTTGACCTAAATCTACATTTGGGTCTCTTTCTTTGTCTCTTAGATTTTTATGGGCCTTAGGTAGTGGTTAGTAGAGGTGGCTTTGTGGGTGGTTTTGGAAATCAGATCTAACAATTTTCCACATAAAGCCCTTAAGCATGTATCAATGCTTTGGAACCCATCGTAGTTTTGTGCTACTCTCCAAGAATGCTTCCAATTATATGCCCTAGGTCTTATATTTATTCTAGATGAATTTCTCTTTCTAATAGCTTGAGAAGTTGTTACAGTGGTCCTATTCACCTTGGGATTTACTTTGGTGCCACGAGGATTCACACAAACTTGTTCCCTCTTGTATGCATGTGCATTGAGCAACTCCTTTATAACTCTTTGGCCTCCTCACTAGGTTTTCTATCTGACTCTAAGACAAGTTTCTTGCGCTTTCCTAGAGAAGAGACAAGGTTCCTCATGCTAGAAGCAGTGACAATATCAACTTTTGGTAAGCTCACATGTATTCCATGTGCTTCATAGTCCACAATGCATCAAGTCACATGCTTGAAATTTCTTCCAAGAAGAACCTCTCTACCCATATCATCCTAATTTGTGAGAACATAAAAAACAATGTGAAGGCTCTTAGTCTCTATAGTTTGAAGAATCTTGCATCATCCTAGGAGGGGAGAAGGTGATCCTCCATAAGGTTTGATGATTGCATTTGTTGAAACTAGTTCAAGTTGACTAATCACAGTCCATACATCATAAGTCAGGATGTTGTAATCATAACCTTCGTAAATGAGACCATCAATGATAAGCTCTCACTTGGCACTTAGTTTGACCCTAAGATATGCATGAGGTATTAGCTTTTCATTTTCTGGGTCAATGTTGGCAGCTTTGACTTTTTGGATGTTAGGCTCTATAGACCATGTGAGGATATTACTAGACCCCTTGTGTGTTGAAAAAACATATGAGTGATGCCATGCTCAATGCATCTAAGGTCAATCTTTTTAAATGTATCTGGTTTGCTAGCTATGGCCTAGGCTCTTTAGAGTTGCTAGTTCAGTCATATTGTCAATGGATAGATGGATATGAAGATTCCTTTTAGTGTTGATTCTGAAGATTTTAAGTCTTGTAGACCTATGGCCTAGTTTGCTATGGGGCGCAACAATTGATTCTTAGGCTCTGAAAAGCCAAATGACAAACTTATCAACTCTTCTTGTAAATTCAAGTTCTTATGTGGTTTCTTGTGTGCATTTTGTTCTTTTCAATCTATAGAATGATGTGAATTTAGCTATATACTCTTGATAGCTTAGTCAATAACTTCTATCTCATTGTGCCCTTGTTGTAGTGATTGGAATTTAGCTCTTGGTGGTAGCTTGGATGATCCCCCCCCCTCAAAATCGGTTGTCTATTCTATGCCTTGGCGTGGAAATGATTATTGTGGCTCTACACTATGATCTTAAGTGTCCCTAGGTGATGTTAATGTAACATGTGTTTCCTAGTTGTGAGGTGTGCTAGGTCCTTAGACGTGACAAAGTGTTCCTAGGAAACTTGACCTTGGGTTGTATAAGTTTCTAAGTGAACTCCTAAGGCATTTAAATGCTTCTTCCAACAAATTTATTTCAAAATATATACTTTTCAAGACATGTGACACACCTTGAACATAGAAGTGTAAAATGTGCAAAATTAGGCTTTCTTTTGTTCAAACATATGCATGTGTGCAACAATTCCTCAAAGTACCACAATCATGTCAAGCTGACCTTAGAGGAGTGGAGGTATGTGTGTGTGGGAGTGAGTTTGAGGTGTGGGAGTAGGGTTTGATGTATGGGAGTAGCAAGTGGTACAAGACCTAGGTAGGTAATGCAAGTGCATAGTGTAGGTGTAGGCAGGTGGTGTAAGCCTAGGTGGTGCAAGTCATGAGGATAGTGCAAGTGGTGCAAACCTAGGTAGGTAGTGCATGTGGAAGCCTAGGTGGTGCAAGTGCAATGTGACCTAGGTGGTGCAAGTGCAATGTGATCTAGGTGGTGCAAGTGGGTGGTACAAGTACAACGTGACCTAGGTGGTGCAAGTGGGTGGTGCAAGTGCAACGTGACCTAGGTGGGTGGTGCAAGTGCAAAGTCACCTAGGTGGGTAGTGCAACTAGGTGGTGCAAAGTTTGGGTAGTGCAATCTAGGTTATGCAAACTAAATAGTGCAAACCTAGGTGGCGTATAGATATGGGATATAAGCCTAGGTGGTGGTGCAAGTTGTAGGGATGAAGTGGTGTGCGAATGAGGTCTAGAGGTGATGGTGCAAGGGTATGAGAATAAATGTGTGTAGGGTGTGGATTTGTTTTAGAAGAGTGAGTGTGTTGTTTGTGGATGATTTGTGTGGTGTGCTTAGTTTATTGTGTGTGTAAGTTCTAGTGTGTAGTCTTATGTTAGTGTGTGAGTGAGAATGTGGTGTGAAAGTGTGTGCATGTGTGAAGGTGTGTGGAAAAAAAGGAGAATGTGTGAATGTTGAGTGTGTGTGTGTGTGTGTTCGCAAAGGCGGGCATGTGTGTTAGGGGGTGAGAAGAAAAGAAGAAAGTAGATTTAAACAAAAAATGAGAAAAAAGGAAAGGAAGAAAACAATGGACGACTTATCTTGCCGCTAGCCTGTCACGTTGCCAACCAGGTCGTCGAATCCAAATGCCCTTGTTGCTAGCCCGCCGTCTCACCGCCAGCAGGCTGTCAACCTCACCGCCAACTCCCATCACATCACTAGCTAGCTTGTCAGATCTAGCGCCCTCACCGCCAGCAGCTCGTCTCACTCCTTCCTCTTCTTCTTCTTCTTCTTCTTCTTCCACATTCTTCTTTCTCTTCCTACTCTTCTTCTTCTTATATCCTTCTAACTCTTCTTCTTCTCCTTCTCCTTCTCCTTCTTCTACCTCCACAACTTCTTCTTCTTCTCTTCTTCCTCTCACTTCTTCTATCTTCTATCCACTTCTTCTCCTCTTTTCTTGTTTCCCTCCCTTCAATCTTCTATCCACTTCTTTTCCTCTTCTCTTCCATCCCTTCCATTTTCTTTTCTTGCCTTCTTAGCCTTTTGCTTCCTCCTCTTTCCATCAACCATCGAGGATCCACAAGCTTCAAACAACAACCACAAATGTAAGCTTTGTGCTTTGTTAGATATCAATCATGAGCACATATCCAATGCAAGTCTCATCCCTACTACATCACGAAGTTCTCTTCTTGCATAACTTACATCTATAAACTTGTTTAGGGCACACATAGATGGTAATATAGAAATATTGATTCCTTCTCTACACCATCTGGTAGGCAAGAGATTCCATTCATTTCTTGTGTAAGAATATTCAAAGTTCCATTGAGATATAAATTATTGCATGTATTTAGTAGTTATATTCTTCTTTTTATGAGGAGATGTAGTAGTCTACGAAGGAGTTATGCAAGGCCACTACTGAGCTTGCATCTACTAAAGAAACCCTATTTGATCTATTTAAACAAATGGAGCAACATATAAATTTTTAGAAGCCCAAAAAGTGGTCTAGATATCCTCTTTGCAAGGCCAATCAATAGAAGCAAAACTCGAGTAGCTACTATTACTAAGGAAAGCGATCGTCTTTCAATGAAAACTGGGAGTTCCAAGCCTTAATTACTACATAGATAGTAGATTTACAATCAGCAAACTCCATAATTGATAGCCAAAATACCCAAATAAAGGAGTTGAAAGGACATTGGCATAGTTATGCTCTATTCTACCATGTCCTAGTGTGCCCCAATGCCATATTTGTCAAATATAGACTTGATGGATCTCCAACATAGTGTGATGCTATGTTTGCTATTTCAAGCTAAGCTAGAGAGATTACAATCTAGAATGGAACTTTTATGACTTGTTTTGAGCAATTTATGGAATATATCCCATCAGAGCACTCCTTTATTTGTGCATTATCAACAACAAAAGATGGCCTTTTACATGAAGTTGTCTACAATGGATTTGTGTTCTCCAAACAATGGATGGAGTAGTGCTTGGTCCTCTTATCTTTGTGAAAGTGGTTAGGATGGTCTTTGAAATCTCCACTACCCTTGACACCATGTTGATGGCTTACATGTATATTTGAGGTAATATTATAATTCGAGAGGATGAGGATTTGTCTTGGTATACGGGGGATATTATTTTGCAAGCTATCCTTTATCTTAGATATTTGAAAATAAGGATAGATGAGACTTTCCAAGATTATTCATCCAAAGTGGCTAACTACCCTAAAGTTTCTTAACATCCAATGATAGATTCCTTTGCCTTGAATCATCGATAACTAAAAGCCTTTGTGCATCTACAAAATGCTAACCAATTGAAGGAGGATCTTTTAGCCCATATTTTTACATGTTCTTCTTTTGACACAATATCCTTCTTTGAAGCTTATAATCATTGATTTGTTTTTAAGCCTATCAGTACCTTCACTTATTTATTATCAAAAAATGACCCATATATTTTATTCTTATTTATCCATACTTCAATCAATTCCACATATTATTCCTCCACTTTTTTTTCCAACCTCAATTGAATCCCTAAGGTCTTGTCTTTAGTCATTGTTCATTTATTGAAAATCGCATTTTCTCACCTCCTCCTCCTTATCCTCCCCCATCTACTACACTCATTTCTATTTTTCCAACATACTTCTTAACTCCTTTCTTATCAAATTCTGCTAAATTGCATGAATCTCCATCTTTAAGCCTTTCTTCTTTTTATGATTTTGCATGTTTGTCGCTTCATCTTTTAATGTTTTTTCCTCTTTTTAATGTTTTTTCCTCTTTCTTCTTCTACATCTTTCATTTCCAATCTACCTCAATTGATTAGTAGCCACTCAAGTTTTGATTTGTAGATATCTAGATGTACAAGATGACGCTAGATAGGTTTGTTGATGGGTCCTCAAACTAACTTTTCTATCATTCTAGGGGAATGGAAAACTCCTATACAAGCTTATCAAAGTTATTTACAATGTGCCGAAATATATCATCAATCTATTGATCCTTCAATAAGATTGGGTGCTCATTTTGCTTGGTACTTAGCGTACGTACATCGTCATTCTCATAATGATTAGAAGCCAATGTCTAAATTGTGACTTAATGCTAATGTGGATATTGATTCCCATCAGTTGCACATATTGTGTATTCATGCTCTTTGTCTTCCGAGCAAATATCTTATACTTGTGGAGAGAATGTGTTGTTTGTAGTTCTTTTAAAATCCTCCCAAGACATTTGTAGGGGAATCTCTCTCCATAGATAGATTTAGAAACCATCAAGCTTTTAAGCATAATACACTCCATTTGTCCTTGATGTATCTTTGTTGAGCCATAATAATATATTATATTTGTTTGGATGTGTCATTCAAGTGATTGTTATATATATAGTGTATATGGTGTAGAAGTTGTGTATGACGGGGTCATGGTTTAGATGAAGTTAATCGAGATTGTGGTTCTTTGGTGATTGCCTAGTTGATGAATTGCTATGAAAAAAGAAATCACTTATATCCTTTACAAATTTATCCAAATTTTATCTTTTTAGGATTAGTGAATAAAACGTATTTTCCTTTTGTCAGAATTGTTTGCCAAATGCACATTATTCGAATGGATCATAGATTTGTTCGAGCTAGAGTTGATGATTAAATATGGTTATTTTAGATATTATTATCTTTTTCTAAGGTCATGAGGACGCTCCCTAATTAAGTCTAGGGATATGTTGAGTATTGAAATGGCTGCATTTTTAGCTTTTTTATTTTATTTTTTGATGGTTTTTACTTGATTTTATGGTTTATTGATTGGTTTTTATATAGTTTTGAAGTGTTTTGGAGTATGTTGGGATGGGTTAGTAATTTTGAGAAGCTCATTATGGTTTTTGGTTGAGTTATGATATGTTGATTGATTCTATTGTGTATCTATTTGGTTTTGATGAGTTTGTTTTGATCTTTTTTTTTCATTTGAGAGGTTATGATTGTACATGAATGGTTTGAGGAATGATTAAGAGTGTATTGGATGGTCTTTGCTGGTTTGAATTGGTTTTGGTTTGAGTTGTATGATTTTTATACCTTCTATAGACCATTTATGGTGTATTATTGAGCTTTTGTATGCCATTTGGTGCCTTCTATATGCTTCTGTAAGTGTTCTAATGGATGGATGTTTAGCTTGGGAATGTCTTCTAATCTTGAAAAAAGAAGAATGAAATCTCTTAATTGCTTGAAGAAGCAAAAGAAGTTACTGATGACTTGAAGTGAAGATTGAAGTGACAGTGACAATGACAAGCTCGCGAGGGACACAGTAGTGACTCTGGTGTCTCTTCATATTAGGCATACCTCTTGGGAGGAGTATCCAAGACCAACAAAGGTTTATTGAGTGTCATTATTTGTAATTCTTATGTACTATTGAGAGAGAGTATAGAGACTGTATAAGAGATAAGAGAGAGTGTATGTGAAAGAGAGAGTGTATCTAAATGAGAGAGATTGAGAGAAATACTATGAAGACTATGAAGATGATGAAATATGAATTCCATTCAAATTTGAGCATTTCTTTGTGTTCTTTTGGTTCTCTGATAGTTTCTATGAAGAATAAGAAGAATATATTGAAGATTTGTTGTGATAAATCTATGAGAGATTAAATATATGATGTTGCATAAAGATTGGTTATTCTTGGTTTTCTTTTTTTCTTCTTGTAGTTGATTAAAGTATGAAGGACATGCTTATTCGTGTGGCAAGATAGATTTTATTGCAGTAGTTTTCCCATTTCTTGGTGTTCCTCTTAGGGCTCCAACTAAATAGACCAAGTGTTTCCAACCATACTCTTTGTATTTTGTATGTGCATGTGTCATGTCATAAGTGTAGGAATATAACAGTAGGTTATTTGTCAATGTTAAGACCCTTATTGGTCATAAAAACATGGTCACATAAGGTCCTAAGTGTATGGACACATCCTTGCACATCCCTCTTGCAGAAAACCATATAAACATCCCTTATCGACACCCTCTTGCTAGGGTTCCTTTCCCATCCGCCCACCATGTTTCACCCATCCTTAGGGTTTTCCCTTAGTAGATTTCACAATGTTTCTCAGTTTTATTCATTCCATGTGAATGTATCCTAGCTTCATCAAGATTGGATTCTGATATATTATAGTGTTTTTCATACCTTTGAATTGAGTATTTTTCCTTTTTACAGACACTTATTTTGAGTTACGAATCATCTCCTATTAATTGTTACCAACCTTTTGTATATCAATTGTTGCCAAGGCATATTCTCTCAATGATTCAAATTAATTTGATGCTCATGTACTTTAAAAGATGATTTATGTTATTTGATACTTTAAAATATAATCGAATGTTTATCTTTCTAGTCAAGGGTTTGTACCCAGGTTTTTCAAATGAAATATTGTTTGTGTCAAAAGCTCCAAATTTTAGCAAGCAACAATTTTTTCTTCAGCAAGTTATCTCAAATTCCTAATCATTTGAGATATTTTTAAAGTACAAGGTTTAAAAACTTTTTCCTATAGAAAAGTGACATTGGCATCTAAAATAAGTCATGTGTCACTTTGGAGAGAAGTGTCTCTACACTTTTCATTTTTAGCAAATATTTCTCATTTATAGATTCTACTCTTCACTTTTGAGTGCCCAAGGCCCACACCTATATATTGGAGGTCACTCTATTCATTTCCAATAAGATCTCATGCTAAAATTTCAACCACATGCTTTGTACTCTCCTATTTATCACTCATCTCCACACGAAGCACTTTCTACTTAGCTTGATCTAGTCTCAGCACTAAAGAAGAAAAATAGCTTGTTGCCGAGAGTATATAAAAATTAGGATTTCAAAACCTCAATGTTCAAATTTGTAGTAAATTAATCCTTTGCATATGGTTCAAGCACTTGGTACCCATGGTTTTCCTCAATAAATTTATGTAAAAAGGAAGGGGTTAGTTTCCCTCTCAACATGCTGTCGAGTCTCAACTCTTCTTTCTCTCTCTCTCTCCCTTTGTTTAATGACTTTCATGGTGATAATTAACCCAGTTGGTTAAGTTCAAAGTATTGTCACTCTCACATTCTTCCTCGAACTGAGATTGCTATCAGCAGAGCAAGTACTTATTTGCAAGAACTTTTATGGGTTGAAAATATCTTTGGGCTCAACTTTCTCACCATGTTAAGAGGGGAGAGGAGAATCTTTCTGAACAACTAAAAGGCTCCACAACACTTTGTATTTTTATGATTCTCTGATTATGAGAAGATACAAATATACAAGGAGCTAGAAGAAAATCCAAAGATTCAAGATTTGATGAAGAGAAGGGCTAAAGCATGGGTTGAAGCAAAGTTCTTTGAAGATTTCTTTTTCAAGAAGGCTCTTGAGACATGTGGTATTATGACTGCGAAGGCCTACCTCAACATGAAAGGTATCAATGTTATTGATGCAACTAAGTCTATGGATAATATATCACCTATCATTCAAGGATCCATCCAAGCAATGAAATCAAAGTCTCATCATACACAAGCTACCTCCTCTTGTCCCAAGAATCTCTCCATGGAGAAGGCAAGGAAAAAGTCAAAGAACTAGCTATTTCCATTGTGGCTAAATCTACAAATATGCTTTTAGCAAAGGAAAATTATGTTAAAAGAGACTTCAATCCTAGAGACAAGAGCATCAAGTTTGATGTTTTCTATATTAAGAGAAATTCTCAAAAATCTAGGTCTTTTACTAGACAATTTGATGCTACTTTTGGTGTAAAGATTATACAAAAAACTCAAAGATTAGGAATGGTTAAAATGCATTTAAAGCATGCCACTTTAAATTGTGGCTCAAAGTTATTCAAGAGGGAAAGGAACCCAAGTCTTGCAAAGAGTTTAAGGAGATGTTCAATAATAAGTTTGTGCCTTCATCCCTTGAAGTCCATGTGCAACAACAATGGGATGAGCTAAAGCAAAGCCAAGGACACAATGTTGGAATATATTGTAAGAAGCTAGGAATAGTTAGAATGTTAATAATATGCCATGTCACATTGACACTGGTATATAAGGAGAGAAGTTGTAATTTTTCACATTTTTTGACATATCAATACATGTAAAATCTTTATCTCCCTTCTTGTTCCAAGCTTCCATGACTTCTTCATCTTTCATGTCTTTCTCTCTCCAATTCTAGTCTTTCTCTCTCCTCGTCACTCTATTTCTCTCTCTTCCTGCAGTCTTTCTCTCTCCTCTGCAGTCTTTCTCTCTCCTCTTTCTCTCTCCCTAGTTCTCTCTCTCACAAGTGGTATCAGAGCTTCAGTCTTTGATCCATTATTTTCTTCCATTTTCACTCCTATTTTCCTATTTAAAAACCAATTTCAGATAAAAATGGTACAAGACAGTGACTAGTGGAGTGCTGCAGGACAACTACAGTTAGCAATGACTACATCTGGAGATATTCAAGGTTAGATATGGCGGGTAAAGGCTTAAATGGCTGGACGTCATCAAATTTTATGCAAAAATGGAGGTAACTAGGGTAAAGGATGGTTAACCGGGCTTAGTTTGAGAACAAACTGTGGTTACTTTGAAAAGAGGGGTTTCTCTTTCCCCTTTCCTGGAGTTTCCTGCAGGTTTCATGGAAGTTCAGCCCTGAAGATCAGCTCATATCTCTCTTATCCCTGAGTTTCTTGGTCAAGTACCACATGGAAATGATTCCTCAATTCAAGACCTTCAAAATGAGCATATGGTTGCTCAAGCTTTTCACTGCCATGGAGCTAGAAGCAGCCCCGAAAATTGCGGCGCAATTTTCGGGCTGATTCCAACCCTGCCCTGCTTCAAACTTGCTTCTCCTCAGCTCTGGCAATCCTCTTGATCCATTTCAAACATAAATCCTCAGCAATGGTGAGATTCTCAGCCACATTCATGGATTCCTCAGCTCTCTTGAACCCTAGGTGAACAGTCCATGGGCAGCCATGAAAGCTTCATCCCAAGCTTCCATTTCTTGACAATTTCTTGAAGATTCTTCATCCTTTTGGCCCGTGGAATCATTTCAGCAAGGATTCTTCAACAAATTGCAAGGATTAAGCACGGGATGGCTAAAGATTGAAGCTCAAGAGCTTCTATGGAGCAAAAATTTGGGGGAAACGGGTTTAATGCTTCAATTTCAAGCATTTGAAGCTTCAAGATTGGTCTCAACCATCAGATAAGCAAGCCTTATGGATTATTTTGCTAACATTGGACAACCGGGAGCCCTATCAAGCATTTGGCAAGTTATTTTCAGCCATGTCAAGGTATTTCTCTTCAATTTTTAATCTCTCTCATTAATCCAATTGCTGAGCTTAAGCCATTTGACTGAGAGATTAAAGAATTGAACATTTTCATCAAATTCTCAGCCAACCTTTGCTTGAATATATCTATTCAAGAATGCAATGCTTGCCTAATGCATATTAGCTTCAATCAGTGAATGAAAGGCCTCAATCTGAGATTTCAGCATAACATTTGAATCTTATTGACTGAATACATTGATTGATTCCTTTGTTTACTCTAATCCAATTGATTGGTTGATTCTTTTTTGCCTAAATTGGAAAATTGTAAAAGGGTAAGTACTAGCAATCAGTGAGTCACTGAATTGCATAGGTAAAACCCTTCTCCCATCTCAAGTTTTCTTATCTTAATCAATTGCATCTCATGAAAGGCTGAATGGATATTTTTCAATTGCATATCATGCTGATTGCTTAGCACACTAGACTCTACCATGTTGATATTCCCACCGAGGAAAAAGGTGGATGCCGGGGGAGATAGTGGGACAAAAGAGAGGTGACCCTCCCTCACTATCGAAGATCCCGAAGGGGTGCAACCAACCGACCCGGGGGAAACTTTGCCCACCTCCCGGTGATTCGGAGCCCGTGTAGGAAGCCCGTCCTGCTGTTTTATCCCTCACACAGGTACAGCGAGTGGAGAATTGAAGATTGAAGACTTTCCAACGACTCAAGTACCTACTGGATTAAAACAGGGTAAAACATGGCATTTTCAGGTTACCCACAGGGTATTTACAGGTGGATACATGTACACCCTTTGATACTGAAGCACAGGTGCAGGTACTACAGGGTACCCACAGGTCCTATATACCCCTTTGCAGGGTTTGATAGCCATTTGAGGTTACTTTCTTGCATTACAGGGTCAAAATAGGGCACTTACAGGTCTAAATAGGGTGCAGGACTGGACAATTCAGACTCTGAAATTCAATTACATAATTTTTTGTCCTAAACCTGTTATAGCGTGCTATAGCTCATCTCGAAGAGGGCATTGTTAGCTTCGATTCACACAAAAAAGTTTTGCAATCGGAGTTTTCTAGCCAAAGTTATAGCCATTTTACTAACAGGGGGTACTGCAGGACTGCACTAGTATGGCAGGACATAAAGGCAAAAATAAGGTCCAGGAGGACTATGCACAGCAAATCAGGGATTCCATGATGGAAAGTACACTTCAAGAGAACCCTGAAGAGCCTCAACAAGGAGAGATTAGTATACTCAATGACGCTTTGTGTGCCCATGAACTAAGACATAAGGAACGTCATGAGACTATTTTGTCAGCAATGGAGCATATGATTTTATCATTTGATCAAATGAAGTCTACTGTTGAGAAGATGATGGAATCAACTAACCGAACCAATGCTTCCATTGATAAATTGGTAGAATCTAATGCTCAACTTATGGCACAATTTTCTCAACTCATGCAGTCACAAAAGGGATCAAAAGAAGCAAATGAGAAGGCTTGTTCAAACAGTGACCCTTCAGTCCCACTTCAGCCTTCCAACCAAAATGGTTATGGAGATGGGATCATAGGAAGAAGAGGCATACCAAATAGTCAATATGAAGTGGGGGAAGCTTCACAAAGGCATGATGACTATTTGGGCAGTTTGAATGGAGCCAATACTCAAACTTTTGGACTGCATACTCAAAATTCTAGGGGTGCTTTACCAACAGGAAGATTACATGGTAATTCTCAGCCACCTGTTGGAAGATTTCAGTCTCAATTTGGGGGTTCAGTACTTAGAAATCCTGATCAGCCAGTTTTGGGACAGCAACCCTTCCATGATAGAGAATTCAAGGACAAAATTGTTTTATCCAAATTCAATGGCCAGTCATCTTCACCATCAGAATTAGAGGAATGGACCTCTAAGATGGAGTCTTATTTTGACATATTTCCTAAAACTGATGATATGAAGATACAATTTGCCTCCCTCCACTTAGAAGGATTTGCTCACACTTGGTGGAGGTATATCAAGAAAGAAAATGTACTTATTGAGAATTGGGAAGCTTTCAAGGCACTTATGGCTGAAGTCTTTGTTTCACCTCTTGAAAAAGAGAAGTTAGAACGAAGATGGTATGGCTTGGAACAAAGGAGCCTAAGTGTAAGAGAATATACAAACCAATTCCTCAACTTGACCATGTATGTGGAAAACATCAGTGATGAGGCCAAGTTACACAAGTTCATGTATGGTTTAGAACCATCCTTGTCAGCTGATGGCGCAGAATCCTACTTCACTTTTCAAGGCTATTGAGCTTGCAAAGCGCTTTGGAAGGAAGTATAGGAAAGAGTCTTCATTTCAGCCAAGTTATGGACAGCCAAGGACTGTTTTAAAGCAAGGGCAAGTTGGTAACAATTATGGCAGCAACCATATGCCTAGTGGGAGCTTACGGATACCAACTTATCCTCCATTTAATGCTTCTAGGCTTCAAAGCAATTTCAGGACAGCAAACAGTCCAAAGGTTGAATTTAAGCAAGGTGACAATAAGCCTAAGTCTACTTCAGCCAATACAAATTCCAGAAATATTCCCATGGATCTTTACAAGGAAAGAAAGGACAAAGGCTTATGCTTCAAGTGTGGAGAAAAGTATACTCATGACCATGCTTCAAAGTGTGTATACAAAAATGTCAAGCCAAAAATTCAGAGTATGCTAGTTCTTGAGGACTTTGAAAATGACATAGATGAAGTTAATGCAGTCACAATCAATGCTGAAAATGAAGATTTTGAGGATGATGGTGGACAGGAGTACTTCTATGATCCATCTGGCTCTTTTCCTTTTGATCCAGGCGGTGATATCCCATTTGATCCTGGTGGATTTTGTAATGAGTTGCCTGCTGCCACTAATTGTTCTATCTCTATGGATGCTTGGACGGGATCTAAGAGCCCTAATACACTTCGTATGAAGGGAAGCATATGTGGAAAGCTAGTGTTCATCTTGATAGATAGTGGTAGTACTCACAGTTTTGTCAATAAATCCATTATGTACAAGTTGAATTGTGTTTCCACCGACTTACAGCAGCCCATTCGAGTACAAGTGGCTAATGGTGAAGAGGAAACCAGCACGCAGATTTGCCCACAGGTTTCTTTGCAGATGGCTGAAAATTTTGAAGTCAAAGTAAACCTGATTACTTTGGAAATGGGGCCCATAGATATTGTACTTGGTTGTGATTGGTTGATGACCTTAGGCAGGATTACTATGGATTTCTCACAGTTATATATGGAGTTTTTCTCCAATGGACAGCTCATCCGTTTACAGGGGATCCCTAGTAGATCTAATTTTTAGCTTATCACCATTCAACAACTCAAGAAAGAGTACAAAAAACGTTCACAGATATTTGTATTGCATTTGAACAAAGAAACACAGGATCAGCCCAATAATTCAGCAAACCATCCAGCCTTGACAGCTCTTCTTGAGGAGTATAGAGATTTATTTGAAGTACCTACTTCATTGCCTCCTAAGAGAGCGGTGGATCATCCCATTGATTTGGAACCCAACTCAAAGACAATCAATAAGCCACCTTACAGACTATCAAAATGTGAACGAGAGGAAGTAGCCAAGCAAATCAAAGAGCTTCTTGAAATGGGATTTATTGAACCCAGTTCTTCACCTTATGCATCCCCAGTCCTGTTAGTCAAAAAGAAAGATGGATCTTTCAGAATGTGCATTGACTACAAGGATCTCAATAAGATAACAATGAAGAATAGGTATCCTATACCCAGGATAGATGATTTGCTTGATGAGCTTAAGGGGGCTCGATTCTTCACGAAGATTGATTTGAGATCAGGGTATCATCAGATTCGCATGAGAGAGGGTGATGAGGTCAAGCCTGCTTTTAGGACTGATCGTGGGCTCTACCATTTCTTGGTGATGCCATTCGGCCTTACAAACGCTCCAGCTACCTTTCAAAGCTTGATGAATAAGATTCTGCAACCTTTCCTCTTTCAGTTTGTCTTGGTGTTCTTTGACGACATTTTGATCTACAGCAAGACTTTTCAGGATCATTTGTCGCATATGAGGAAGGTTTTTGATGTGTTGAGACATCATAGGCTTTTTGCTAAGGAGAAGAAGTGTTCTTTCATGTAGACTGAAGTGGAATACTTGGGACATATAGTCAGTGAAAAAGGAATACAGGCTGATCCCAAGAAGGTGCAATGCATAAAAGATTGGCCAATGCCTACTACTACTACCTCTCTTAGAGGATTTCTTGGTCTATCTTCATTCTATCGCAGATTTATAAAGCATTATGCAGCAATTGCAGCCCCTTTAACTGACAGGTTCAAGAAAGAGGCTTTCTTTTGGGATGCTCTTGCAAATAGTAGCTTCAACCAGTTAAAGGAATTACTTACCTCTGCTCATATTCTTGTATGCCCGGATTTCTCTAAAGAGTTTACTATACAGTGTGATGCTAATGGCCGTGGCATTGGGGCTGTTTTGCTCCAGGAGCATGGAGTAATTGCATTTGAAAGCCGTAAGCTTACTGATAAGGAGATGACCATGAATGTTTATGAACAAGAAATGTTGGCTATTCTGCATGCAATCAAGAAATGGCACCATTACTTATATGGCAGCCGGTTCAGAGTACATAGTGATCATCGGGTACTCAAGTATTTCCTTACTCAGTCAAATCTTACTCCAAAGCAACGATGATGGATAGCAACATTACAAAATTATGACTTTGACATCACTCATACAAGGGGCAAAGATAACATAGTGGCTGATTCTCTCTCTCGTATGTGGGCCTGCAAAGTATCAGCCATGATAGAATTACATAGTGATTGGATTGAAGAGCTACAAGAGGCATACCTCTTAGATGAGGAATTCGGCCAAATCTTTCAGAAATTACAACAAGGTCTTATGGAAGAAAACTCACATTACCAGCTTAAAAATGGTCTTATTTGGTGGAAGGGCAAGATTGTTATTCCCTCTACTTCTTCTTTCAAGCGAAAAATTATGGAGGAGTTGCATTCTTCGCCTTTAGCTGGACACTTGGGAGTTTTCAAGACTTATGACAGGATCAGCAAGAGCTTTTATTGGAAAGGACTGTGGAAATATGTTAAGGACTTCGTTATGAAGTGTATGCCTTGTCAGCAAAATAAGGATAGCACCCATAAGCTAGCAGGTTTATTGCAGCCATTGCCTATTCCTACGGGTAAATGGACTCATATTACTATGGACTTTATCACTGGCTTACTTACTACCAAGAAGGGGTGGAATAGTATTTATGTGGTGGTTGACAGACTCACCAAAGCAGCTCATTTTATCCCAACAAAAATTCAGTTTACTGCTTCTCAGGTGGCCAATCAGTTTATGGAGCATATTTTCAGATTACATGGATTACCGTAGGTGATTGTCCATGATAGGGACTCAAAGTTTATGAGTAACTTTTGGCAAGCGGTATTTACATCTATGGGTACTAAGTTGGCTCTATCTACGGCTTATCATCCCCAAACTAATGGACAGACAGAGAGAGTTAATAAATGGTTGGAGACTTATCTTCGCCATTTTTGCTATGATGTCCAAACCTCATGGGATTCTTGGTTACACCTGGCTGAGTTTGCTTATAATAATTCCACTCATGCGAGCATAGGAGTTTCACCCTTTGAGGCTTTGTATGGTTACAAGGTGCCCCTACCCACAGTCATTTTTAACGAAAAGATCAACCCTCATGGGAAGGAAGAGTTGGAAAGAATGCAGACCCTTCTTCAGCAATGTAAGGTGAATCTAAGGAAGGCTCAAGATCAGATGAAGATGTATGTTGATGAGAAGAGGAGGCCTTTAGAGTTCCAGGAAGGAGAGCTAGTTTTGTTGAAGGTGCCCAAATCCAAGTACTCTATATTGAAAGATGGATCAAGTAATAAGCTTGCCCACAGATTCTATGGCCCTTACAGGATCCTTAAGAGGATTGGAGATTTGGCATACAGACTAGAGCTTCCCTCTTCTACAAAGATTCATAACGTCTTCCATGTTAGTCAGCTCAAGCCCTATTATGGTGATCCAGTGGATTTAGTTGATGAGCTGCCACCTATTGATGAAGATGGTATTGTTCAGTACTTCCCAGAGGCTGTTATAGGTCAGCGTGAAAAGAAGCTTCGATCACGTTCTATTGTGGAATATTTGATTAAATGGAGAGGTTTACCCTCTGAAGAGGCTTCTTGGAGACCTGATTCAATATTGGATGAGTATCCATACTTGACGGATACATTGGTGGCTGAAGCATATTGCTTATGGAGCTAGTATTGGTGCAGACTGGTTCACGACAGCACGCTGTTTTAGAACAGTTTTTGTCGTACTTCATTTTCAGAATTGAGCTATCTACATGAACTTAAAGTACTCTTCAAGAGCTTCGTTTTGATATGTGGTACATTTCATTTGGACACTTCTATCAAAAGTTATGGCAGATTTAGTCCAGTAGGGACTGTTATTTCAGCAAGCTGTCTACTTTTTTTCTGGAACTATTTGTTGAAGATTCTATGGCTCCAATGGCTTCTAAAGTTCTTCAAATCATGTATATAGCGGGGTCCTCTTTCCGTTCTTTAAATTCAGCCCTTGTAATGATAATTCTTCACCCATTTTTCCATTTGTAAAGCTGTAAAAACAAAGTAGTACTCTGTTCTATCCATCTCTTCTTTAGTTCTTTCTAGGTTTGTTTTTGAGGACAAAAACTTTTGGGAAGGGATGAATTGTAAGAAGCTAGGAATAGTTAGAATGTTAATAATATGCCATGTCACATTGACACTGGTATATAAGGAGAGAAGTTGTAATTTTTCACATTTTTTGACATATCAATACATTTACAATCTTTCTCTCCCTTCTTGTTCCAAGCTTCCATGGCTTCTTCATCTTTCCTGTCTTTCTCTCTCCAATTCTAGTCTTTCTCTCTCCTCGTCACTCTATTTCTCTCTCTTCCTGCAATCTTTCTCTCTCCTCTGCAGTCTTTCTCTCTCCTCTTTCTCTCTCCCTAGTTCTCTCTCTGACATATATATCAATAAGTTTGCATCTATTTCTCTTCAATTTACATCTCTTAATGAAATTCATTCCAATATGGAGATGAGAAATTTTATCCATGGATTATATCCAACAATATACTGAGCTATCAAGATGACAAAGCCTAATACTTTTTGGAAGTAGCCCAGATATGGCCCTAGAAGCTTTAAGGACTACATAGACCATGGATTCTTGGTAAATCCTTAAAAGAATAACAACAAAGAAAGAAGACCAATATTTTTAACCAAAAGACATCAAATAAACATGAACCAAAGCATAAGGACAGAGGTACACCAACTTTGCCATCCAAACACAAGCTAACATATTAGTAGTAGTAGAATACACAAGAGAAGGGTGATCCTTCTCTTGTGGAGAAAAGGTATACATGGCTAACAAGGCAAAGAAAGAAACCAACCCCAAAAGACTCCTCAAGCGAATGTTATACCTAAGGAATCCTTGTGACATTATGAAATTCCATTACAAAAAATGAAGCTTTTTATGGATCTGGGTAAGATCACTAATCAACCTATTCTTGTTCATTTTGATACAAGGGTTTCATATCATTATATCCATTTGTAGATTGTTAAAGTTCTACATCTACCAAAAGAGAGGTTTGGAACACCAAAAATGTTAGGTGCTACTTTTCAAGGAATGGGGAAAAACTATAAATGGAGATAAGAGATTATGTAGATCTTAAGAGTTTTTTCATGCGAGAGCTTGGTCATTATGATGTTGTATGTTACAACGTTACAAGACATGTCACGAACAAGAATCACGTAGCCAAGAGGAAGTAAAGAAAGATTGAGGAAGCCCAAGTCAAAAAGTGAATGAAGAAGCTCATTCTGCCCATACAGGAAAAGTGAAGAAGGCAAGCTCAGAAAAAATGTGGGAGACCATTCAATATTCTAGCAAGGTGCTCTAAAGGATGAAGGAAAGCACCAAAGATTCTAGCAAGGTGCTCTCAAGGATGAAGGAGAGCATTGAATATTCTAGCAAGGTGCTCAAAAAGAACATGGGAAAGCACCGAATATTCTAGCAAGGCTCTCTCAAGGATGACGAAGAACCTCCGAGGGCTCTCACAAGGAAAGTGCGGGGTGCAACGTTATTCATTTTATAAGAGCGTCACGATCCCTCCTATGCAAGTTATAAGGTCTAAATAGACATGGGTGAAGGGATAAAGCAACTAGAAGGGAATGGATAAAGAGGACCTTGGCAAGATGCCCAGTCATGTAAACAAGGGAATGGGTGCCCAAGGGATTTAGGGTTTTGTATATTGGAGCCCCAAGAGAGACACCAAGGAAAAGAGGATTCTACTGCAAGAAAATCTATCTTGTAACAGCAACAAGATTTTGTTTCATTCTTTTGATGACCACAACAAAGAAAACAACAAATCTTCACGCAGCATCATAGTAGATATCTCCCATGGATTTAATAGAATCAACCATAATCTTCAATTTCTTCATAAAATCCATCAATCGAACAATGAACACAAAGGAATACACCACTTTTGAATGGAAATCAATCACATAGTATTCATCTTCATTGTCTTCATAGTCTTCTCTCACAATCTCTCATTGAAAGATACATTGTTTTGATCAATTTGACTATCTCTCTCTCTCTCTCTCTCTCTCTCTCTCTCTCTCTCTCTCTCTCTCTCTCTCTCTCTCTCTCTCTCTCTCTCTCTCTCTCTCTCTCTCTCTCTCTCTCTCTCTCTCAATAGTACATCATCTCCTTAATAAAATACTCAATAATCACTCTCAATAATCTTCATTAGATCGTGGATACACCTCCCAAAAGGTGTGTCAGATGCGAAGAGGCACTAGAGACATCATAGTGTCCTGTGAGATCTAGCTTCTGTCACTATCCTTCTGTAACCTCCTGTGAATCTTCATCAGCTACTTCTTCACTTCAATTATCTTGAATAGAACTTCCATTCATCCTTTTCCTAAGACAAAAACACTTCCCAAAACATCCATACATCTAACATAACACTCAACAGAAACAAACAGAACAGACCACAGAGCAACAGAACAACAGAAGAACAAGACTACAGAACTATAGAAGCACAGAACCTTACAGAAGATCAACAGAGACCATAAAAACCAAACCAAAACCAATTCAATATTTCATAAACCTTTTAAGGCAACCTCAAACATCTCTCAAAAAATTCATTCAACCATCTCAACTACCAAAACAGAAACAAAACAGAAGAAAATCAGACCTTACAAAACCAAACAGTGAGAATCACAGAACCCTTCTAAAAATCATATCCTCATCAAAAACCAACATAAACCCTTCAAACATAATCAAACATTCCAAACACTTCAAAACACCTTCAAACTCAAACAATCAATCACCAAAAACAACCAACAACAAAAAATCAGCCCAAAAAAATATATCATTTCCACACTCAGCATAAGAGTTTGAACATGCTGTAGAGGTATCCCAAGACCCTAGAATAAAAGGCCAGTTAAACACCGGTCCTGTCTCACAGAATCATGTAGTGTCCATTGTCGTCAACGAAGTATGTCACTGTCGTATCCTGGAGTATCCAACACTGTCTGAGGAGGAAGATTAATGTAATCGGATGGAGAGGGCAATGGAATAAAAGGGGAACATTGTAATGGAGGATAGGATAAATCATAAAAGGAAGGTAAATGAAGGGATAAAGAAGGTGGAAAAGATGGAGAATACATCAAAAAGGTATGAAGGGATTCTGCTAGAAAAACATAAGGAATAAGAGGAACGGTAGGTGGAGGTTCAGAAGGAGTAGGAGATAATGTAGGATCAGCAATGAAAGGACATGTAGTAAAAACAGGAATATGAGGAAATCGTGAAGGGGTAAATGATAAGAGAGGAATGGTGTCAAGACTAGATAAAAGAAGAGAAACATAAAGAGGGAAATGATAAGATATTAGGAAATAAGAAAGAAGATCTGTAGGATCTAAGGGATAAATAGAACAACAAAAATTAAGGTCTTTAAAAAAGGACTCTGTAAATAACGAGTGATTGACAATAAAGCTCAATAACTGAGTTTGTAGAGGCTAGATATCAGATTTATGAAAAGCAAATCTAAGTCGATGAGGCTCCAAAGCGACATCCTCCAAAGGTAGATGACAAGCATGTCCCTTTCACCAAGATGTCTACTCATGATAATGCTTCAAACTATCTACTAGCAAAAGCTCAACTAAGTACACATACATCACTATCTGTAAGATCACATCTCCCATATAAACATTCAAGTCCGCCTCATCAGGAATTTGCAGATGGCCTGTAAGATACATGAAAGATAGTAATTGGACCTCATGGGAAACCAACTCATCCACAAATCTATCAAAAACAGCTCTCAAGAGATCCGCATGCCAGAGACTTAACCATCCATTCTCTGGAGGCTCCAAATCCACATTGCTTAAGGATATATATAAAGCAAATCCCTGCTGGTTATACTTCACCCAAAAGGAAGGAGGAGGTGACACCAATTCAGTATAACAGAAAAAATCATTATGCATGCAATCCATACGCTGCTGAAGGCATTCAACCTTAGTTGAGAACCCATCACATAGTTTAGCTTTTTATTGCAACTAATCAAGCTCCTCTTTGGAAGAAAAAGCAAAAGATATAGGATCGGGATGAGAAACGAAAAGAATAGCCACTCTTTCGTTAAGTTCTTGTATAAGTTTCTGTTGGGACTCTACAATTTCCTGAGAGTGCTACAATTATTCCTCACTAGTAGCAAGTTTACCAGCCAAAGTGACCATTTCCTCAAGGGTAATTTTTTCTCAATCATCAAAGATGCATTCTTCTCCTCCAATTTAGCAATCTTAGATTCAAGCTCTTGAATAGTTACCTTCTATGAATCCATTAAGATTATGGCAGTAGCCATTTGGTTATGGATATCACTGAGTGTAGCCCTTTCTAAAGACAGATTCTCTAGTGCCTTACTCAATTGACTGGTTAAGGAATCCACATTGTCATGCATGGAAGTGTAAACACTTGTATACAATGTTTGAAGACAAGAAGTGAGGGAGGTTTCTAGAGTAGACTGGACAATTGAAACAACGTGTGGAAGCATGCGTCCAGATAATATGGTTTGTAAATATGAAGGAATCTGCAAATCTAACTGACCTTCCTTTTGGGTTGCAAATAGATTGGTACAGGAGAGGAATAAAGGAAGGGCACTACCAGACACAGCAAGAATGGATGTATGTACCAGAGAATCTAGCACAGGAGGATTAGAAGGACCCTTCATGCGAAGGCATTTCTTGCAAGAAAACACAACAGGGAACTCTTCATCTTCTAAATTAGGTTGCATAGGCCAAGGAAAAGGAACTGAAGATGTAGGCTGCACTAGTAAAGGAGCATGATCCGACATTGGAACACCACCAAGAGGAGGTGCAAAAGTGAGGATTCTCTATAATAAGGCACCATAGGAGACATTACTGTTTTGACCCTTTCGTACTCACTGGAAATGTTGATCCATCTTGGATAATAGGAAGCCTGCCCAATTGAACTTAGCACCCTCTAGAATCTTCATAGAAGATTTGAACAGTTCTTTGGACAGATACTTGGATACAGACTTGCTCGACATAAACCAATCCTGGAGGAACTGACATCTACTTACATATGGGAGAAGAGATATGGGCAACATATACCTCTGAACTATTAATGAGCTAGTTAAGGAGCAAGGGGTTAGAAGTTTTCTTCTTCATTAGTGTAACAATCTCTTTAGCAGTGAGCAACTGGTTACCGCTGGGCACAAATGAAGAAAAAATGGGCAAGCATAGTGCTTCACTGATATTAGCTACATATAAACAGAAGGTGCGGCTATAAACCAGACCAAACTAGTTTTTGTAAGAAGCCAAGAAGAAGTAACAAAGTTCCTCATCCACAGACAGCAATGTGAGGGCAACAAATGGTCGGAGGCCTGCATGTCAGATGCAATCTGCCTCTAAAAGGAGGGAATAATCATGGATTGCGAGGGGAACATGTTGTACCACAATTGGAGGGGTAGAAGTAGGTGCCATTCAAACTATAGCAAAAACGCACACACACAAAACCAAGAATAAAAAGAGAAAACATGCAAAACCCACAAACAAAACCACCAATGAGACCATCGATAGGAAATAGACTAAGGAAAATACTAACTAGACCAAACCACTCCAAGCAAACCACATCCTACAGAAAATTCGACATGGCCTACATACATATGCGACCGAAAGCTTCATGCTATGCAACAAACGTGCACTCGAGACCCCATATCAAGCACTCAAAAAGAACAAAACTCAACCACACCATATCCCAGACACGAACTCAATAAATCATGATTGAACCAAAGACTCTGGCGGAAAATATAATGAGCACCGATCAGACCAAGATTAGACTAATAATCCCAAATCCCACGTAACGTTCAACGTCCTACAGTGCGGTGAAGTGAATGGGTGAAACTAATGACTCATTTTGATTAGATGATCAATTAAGCACATCTCATTGTTAATTCAATCCGTTATTGCATGGTGAGTTGGAAGCGTAGCCCAGTCCCTCTCAGACTTGACATGACTTGACTGGACTGGGTCTCTACTAATGCAGTTCATTGTTACAATTACATGATGTGGCACTTGAGTGCATGCATACATGACTTCGGGGGGTTTATTTTAATTACAATTTAACGTGTCTGTAATGCGTGTGCGCGTGCACTTGTGAATTAATTTTTAGAGAATTAAGTGGGTTATTGTGCCAAAGTGCTCGTGCAACGGTGGGGGTCCTTTTACAATTAACATCCGATTCATTTTATTTACAATGTTATGTTGTGCATTCTATTGATTTGGTGTGTGCAACGGTCAGTTGATTTTTATTACAATGAAATGTGTGTTATGGTGCAACGTGAGAGAGGGAAAAAAAGAAAAAACTTGGTAATGTGTGGGTCTGTCTACAAATTCTGATACCATGTTCTCGAAAAAGGAAAAGCGCAATCCACAAATAGTCCACACAACAGACAAAAGGTCGACTAAAACTAGTCGTCCTATCGTACAGAAAAATGAAAAAAGAAATTAACACATTGACCGAAACAAATAATGAAACAAATGCTACGCATGACCAAAACAAAATGATGGATATGTAAGGATGTTGAATTGATTGGGATTTATGGTTATGTTTTTTTTTTCTTCTTTTTTGTTTTTTTTTTGTAATTCTTTTAAAGGCCAAAAATTCATTTAAAAAATGAAGGGAAAATATGTTGGTTTCATGTTGATGTGTATGGAAACATCAATCCAAATGGGAAAACATATCGATGTTTTGTTTTGTTTTTGTTTGTTTAATAGTATGTTTTGGTGTTTTTTTTTTTAAAGGATATGAACATGAAATTTTAGCAAACCAATCATGAGCATCAAGTGTCAAGAATATGATCAAATTTAATCAATATTTTTCAACTCATTGTTGGGAGTTAAAATGAATCTTTCGAGAACTTTGGCATCAAAATAAGGGTTGTGTCTTCAAATAAGACGTTGGCCAATTAGGGAAGCATTTTCAATTGGGAAAATATTTTCAAAATGTACAAGGGAGTTTGTGGAACTTTTTGATTTTTTTTTTAAATTATATCGACATTGGGATTAATTATTAATTAATTTTGTCCATTGTGACATGCTTTTAAAAAGAATGTTGAATTTTTAAATTTTTGTTTTATTTTTTGGAATTTCCACTTTGAAAAATGTTTCAATTGTTTGCAAAAATATTGAAAATTTTTCAGTTTTTTTTGTGATTTTTTTATTTTAATTAAATTTTAATGAATTTTTTAAGTTGTTTTTTTTATATGTGTTTTTAGGGTTTTTCAGGATTGGAAGTATCCATCACTGCATACGAACAGCTGTTAATAACTATAACTGCGTGCAAACGGTTGAAATCACCGCACGAACAAGGCAGACACGCGTCCCCATGTGAAAACACACGTGAACATGAACATGCACACCGAGGCGACACACGACCCATGGCTATGGGGGGAATGGCGGGTATGGAGCAGCATGTGGGGATCGTAGGGCTACAAGTTGAATGGGTGGAGTGGCAGGGGGGGTTTTGGTGTGGGGATAGGAGGGAAGGGTGGGAAAGGGGGCTAAGGAGGGGTGGGTGGAAGGGGTTTTTAGTCTAGTGAGAGGGAGGAGGGGTTGGTTTGGGGGGTGGTTAGGTGAGTTAGTGGGAGGGGGTGGGAAGGAATGGCAGGCGAGAGGGGGAGGAGGGAAGCAAGGGTGGTGGTAGGGAAAGTGGTAGAGGTAAAGGAGAGGTGGCAGAGGAGGCGGCCAATGGAGGGCCGGCGGCGACTTCCGGCAGAGCAGCAGCAGACAAGGGATGCAGCGACGATGAACGCCTACGTGGCAAAGGCGATGTGCAATGGCGAACAGCTGTGAGCAGCTGCGGTAGACCTAGGCGGCGGTTCCAGCGGCGGCGACAAATGCATGCAGCAAAGGAGGACAGCTGAAAGGAGGGCGGCCATTAACAAGGAGGAGGGAGAAGGTGGTGGGGAAGGAGGTTGAAGAAGAAGGGAAGGAGAGAGGAAAAGGAAAGAAAGGGGATGGGGGAAAGGAAGGGAGGGCACATGTAGGGGAAGAAGGGGTGGTTACAGGGGGCACATGTAGGGGAAGAAGGGGTGGTTACAAGGGGGAAGAGTTATGAGTGGGTCGTGGGGTTCTTCTTTGTTGGTGCTTTTTTCTTTTCTTTCTTTTTTCTTTTTTTTTTTGTGGTTGTTGTGGTTTTTTTTTTTGGCTCTTCATTTTTTCTTGTTTGGTATTTGGTGTGTTGTTGTTGTGTTGTTTGTGTTTTTTTTTAAAGGGTTTTTTTTTCTTTTTTGTTGTGTTTTTGTTTTGTGGTGTTTTTTCTTTGTAAAATAGAAATCCAGTAAAAGGTGAGCTTACCCCTGTCCCACATGCGTGCTATCAAGAGAGGAGCTGGGAGAGAGAAAGAAGAGAGAGAAGACTATGGAGAAGAAGAAGAAGAAGAGCAAAAGAGAGAGAAAGATAGGTACGAGGAGAGAGAAAAACTAGAAATGGAGAGAGAAAGACAGGAAGAGAGAGAGAATACATGGAAGATTGGAGAGCAAGGTGAAGGAGAAAGAAGACTTGTATTAATTATTTGATAATGAAAAATTAAGTCTCTCTCACCTTATATACCGGCCAGTGTAGCTAGTATTCCCCTATTATTAAGTCCCCCTCTCTTACATTCTATCCCCACCCGAAGGTTTTTGCCCTCAAAAACAATTTGGGCACGTGTGGTAACTGGGAGGGGCCGATCAGATTACTACTCTACTGCATTATTACAAGGGTATACTGATGAATGAAGAGGTATTATTGTGCATGATAGGTCATGGGGTATGTACCATACATGGGCCTTATTAGGGAGTTATAAACATGAGTTTTGACCCAAATATCTGGAGTAAATGCAAGCTGCAGACAGTGGACAACAAGATATTTACTACAGGACCCTATTGTAGTGAATCTATCATAACTTTCTGTGGGAGGCTCCGAATGGGGTGTGCTATACATCAAAACAGAGCTCTCAAGAAGTACTTTCAGTCCATGTATGGTGTGCATTGATGTCTGTAGTACAGAATAAAATTTGATTTAAAACAAAGTGTTGTCTGCAATCAATCTGGGAGAAAACAAGGCCATAGTTAGCTAGATTTCAGCCAAATCTGCTTTTAAAAGGTATGGAAACTCTTCCAAAACTGAAGCTGGCCTCCAAGAAGCTTCCTCGAGTGGTAAACCTTGCCACTTATTCAAGTATTCCATGATCGAGTGAGAGCGAAGCCTCTTTTCCCTTTGCCCTATGACTTTTTCGGGTATGTATTAAATGATGCCTTCTTCATCTATCGGTGGGAGTTCCTCAACATAGTCCACTGTTGAGCCAATGAAGGGCTTTAACTAAGTCACATGGAAGACATTATGGATCTTCGTAGATGGGGGTGATGCCAATCGATATGTTAAGTCTCCCACTCTCTTGATAATTTGGTATGGTCCATAGAACCTATGTGCCAACTTATTGTTTGACCCATCTTTAAGGGAGGCATATCTAGACTTAGGCACTTTCAAGAGCACCAAATCCCCTTCTTGGAACTCCACATCCCATCTTTTGTCATCAGCATAAAGCTTCATTTGATCTTGAGCTCTCTTCAAGTTAGCTTTACACTACTGAAGTAAGGCCTGCATTCTATCCAATTCTTCCTTGCTTTGTGGATTTATTTTATCATTGAAGATAACCACAGGAAGGGGCACCTTGTAGCCGTACAGGGCCTCAAAAGGTGAAACTTCAATGCTAGCATGTGTAGAGTTATTATAGGCAAACTCAGCCAAATGCAACCATGAGTCCCAAGCATGCTGCACATCATGACAGAAATGCCTCAAGTAAGTTTCCAGCCATTTGTTAACCCTTGCTGTCATTTGTCTGTGGTGGATGGTAAGCAGTGGAAGGGGCTAACTGAGTGCCCATAGAGCTGAAAACTGCCTACCAAAAGTTACTCATAAACTTAGCATCTCGGTCATGCACAATGACCTGTGTAAGCCATGTAATTTGAAAACATATTCCATGAATTGGCTGGCTATACTTGAGAAGCATTATACTGAGTCTTTGTGGGAATGAAATGGGCTGCCTTTGTGAGTCTATCCACAACTACATAGATGATGTCCCAACCTTTCTTGGTCACCCGTAGGCCGGTAATGAAGTCCATAGTGATGTGTGTCCACTTGCCTTCAGGCATAGGCAATGGCTGAAGTAAACCAGCTGGTTTTAAGGTGATGTCCTTGTTTTGCTGACAAGGCATGCAGCCCAAGACAAAGTCTTTCACATCTCTCCAAAGGCCCTTCCAATGAAAGCTTTTAGCAATTTTGTCATAGGTCTTAAAGACTCCCAAATGACAAGCTATAGGGGTTAAATGCATCTCCTGCATGATTTTCTGCTTGAATGGGAAAGCATGAGGGATGGCAATTCGTCCATTATACCATAAAAGCCCATTTTTCAGCTGATACGAAGAGTTTTTCACACATTGTCCTTGCTGTAATTTCTGAAATACATTGTTGAAATCAATGTCTAATAGGTAAGCCTCCTGAAGCTCATGTATCCAATCACTGTGTAACTTTATGATAGCAGAGACTTTACATGTCCACATCCTAGACAGGGAATTAGCCACTACATTTTCCTTCCCACGAGTATGGGTGATGTCAAAGTCATAGTTATGTAAGGTGGCTACCCATCTTCTCTGCTTCGGAGTCAGATTTGACTAAGACAAGAAGTGCTTGAGTATTGTATGGTCACTTTTCACTCTAAACCGGTTGCCATACAAATAATGATGCCATTTCTTGATGGCATGAAGGATGGCCAACATTTCCTGATCACAGACCTTCATAACCCTCTCATTTTCAGCCAACTTTCAGCTCTCAAAAGTTATGACCCCATGTTCTTGCAGCAAGACTGCACCAATTCCTCTCCCACTGGCATCACACTGAATGGTAAATTCCCTAGAAAAATCAGGGCATACCAAGATAGGGACTGAAGTAAGCAAATCTTTCAGCTGATTAAAGCTTCTATCTGCCAATGCATCCTAGAAAAATGCTTCTTTCTTCAGCCTATCAGTGAGAGGGGCTGCAATAGTGGCATAGTTCTGAATGAATCTGTGGTAAAAATGAGGAGAGACCGAAGAATCCTTTCAAAGAGGTTGTATTTGCAAGTGTGGGCCAATCTCTAACATACTGCACTTTCTTTTGGTCAGCTCTAATGCCTACCTCACTGACAATGTGTCCCAAGTACTCAACCTCAGTCTGCATGAACGAACACTTTGTCTTCTTAGCAAAGAGTCTATGCTGTCTAAGTATATCAAATATCTGCCTCATATGCATAAAGTGAGCTTCCTTTGAGTGACTATAAATGAGGATGTCATCGAAAAATACCAATACAAATTTGAATAAGTAAGGCTGAAGTATTTTGTTCATGAGGCTCTAAAATGTGGCTGGTGCATTAGTCAAGCCAAAGGGCATGACCAAGAAGTGATAGATCCCACATTCATTCCTGAATGCAGTCTTTATCTCATCCCCTTCACGCATGCATATCTTATGGTAGTTAAATCTCAAATCAATATCTGTGAAATACTTAGCTCCCTTCAATTCATCTAACAGGTCGTCCACCCGAGGAATATGGTATCTATTCTTGATAGTGATTTTATTCAGATCTCTGTAATCTATGCACATCCTGAAAGTGCCATCTTTCTTTTTGACCAGCAAGATAGGTGATGCAAAAGGGGATGAGCTAGGCTCAATGAATCCCATATCTACTAAATCCTTGACCTGCTTGGCTACTTCTTCTCTTTCACATTTGGACAACCTGGAAGGGGGTTTATTGACCGTGAGGCTCCAAATCAATGGGATGATCAACCGCTCTCTTGGGAGGTAATGTTGTAGGTAACTGAAACAAGTCACCATACTTTGCAAGTAGAGCCTTAAGGGCTGAATTATCATGCATTTTTCGAGACTGATCTGCATTTTTCTTGTTCAATTGTAGCACAAAAATCTGGGAGCATTTCTTGAACTCTTTCTTGAGCTGTTTGGCTGTAATAAGCTGAAATTCAGTGTTGTTTTTAATTCCCTGCAAGTAAACAAGTTCTCCAGCCTTGAAAAATTGCATATACAACAATGAAAAATCCATGGAAATGGTACCCAAAGTTTTCAGCCAATCGCAGCCCAACACAATGTCTATCGGCCCCATATTGAGTGCAATCAAATCAACTTTCTGTTCATAATTTTCAACAAGCTTAATAGATATAGCTGGGCATACATGAGTACTAATTTCCTCACTCCCATTGGCCACTTGCACTCTCATTGGTTGCTGTAAATTGGAGATAAAACATTGCAGCCTATCCATGACTGCTCTATTTATGAAACTGTGTGTGCTACCACTATCTACCAGGACAAATACATCTTTCCCATGAATCTTGCCTTAAAGACGAAGAGTGTTGGGGCTCTTAGATCATGTCTAAGCATCTAGGGAGATAGTACAAATAGTGGCAGCAGCATGTGAATCATTCTTATCACCCATATTTACATCTACATGACCGCCGAGGTCAAATGAAAAGGTGTCAATCGGGTCAAAGAATTCTTCTTGCCCACATTCCTCTTCAACCTCATCATTTTCGGCAGTGATTGCAAAGGCACTTGCATCCTCATGATACTCATCAGATTCATCAAAGACTAACATGCTATGTACCCTTGCTTTTGCATTCCTATAAGCACATTTAGATGCATCCTCGGCTGTATACTTTTCCCCGCATTTAAAGCAAAGTCCTTTTTCTTTCCTCTCTTTGTAGAGGTCCATCGGGATAGAGCATTGACCACCAAAAGCTAAAGCATTTTTACCCCTGTTGTCCCCTTGTCTATTTTCAACTCTTCCTTGATTTGCAGTCCTGAAATTACTGTTTTACCTAGAGGCACTAAAGGTGGGGTATGTGGGGATCTTCAAGGTGCTGAATGGCATATTTCCACCACCATAACCTGCCCCAAACTACCCGGGCCTTACAGCACTTCTTTGCTGCCTAAAATGTGACTGCATAGGTCCTCTTTGCTGCCCAAACAGTGGCTGAGATGCCCCTCTTTGCTGTCCATGCTGAAATGAAGCATCTCGGCGGTACTTACGAGAGTACCTCTCAGCCAACTCAATAGCTTTGAACAAATTCGATGGACTTTGGGCTGAAACATCTGCCAAGATTTGGGGATCCAAACCATAAATGTACTTGTGAAGCTTTGCATCATCACTAATGGACTCAACATACATTGTAAGATTGAGGAATTGGTTTGTGTAGTCACGCGCCGTCATCTCACATTGCCTTGCAAGCTTCTCCTTCTCAATCGGAGATACAAAGACTTGAATCATAAGAGCTTTGAATGCATCCCAAGTGTCAACAAGCTACTACTTTTTCCTCTTTATGTATTGCCACCACGTGTGGGCAAAGCCCTCTAAGTGTATCATGGCAAAGTGTATCTTTTGATCGTCATTTCTTGGCATTATGTCAAAGTAGTCTTCAAGCTTCGAGAGCCATTCTTCTAATTCAGTTGGGGAGGACGACTGGCCATTGAACTTTGAGAAAATGATTTTGTCTCTCAACTCCCTTTCATGGTTGGGGGGCTGTCCCATATACCCAAAGTGGGGTTGATCCATTGGGCTGCCAAGAAATGACCCATTATTTGAGTGATTCCTTCCAAAAGACGGCTGAGCACACATAGATGGCATGGGCACAGGTGGTGGCTCAAAGTTACTCCTCATCCCATTGTTTATGGGCTCCTCATGCCTTTGTGAGGGCTCTCCTTACTCAAATCTGATGTTGGGAATGCCCGTTCTTCCCAAAATACCTTGGGTACTTGCATAGGCTGCATTCACGGATGGGATGGTCACTCTTTCAGCTTGCATGCTTGGTCTATCCTCTTTTTCCTTGCCTTTCATTTGGGAATCCATCCACATTGAGAGCTTGGCCGCAAGTGCTTCCATGGTAGAGGTCATTTGGCACATCTCTGTCACCATTTGAGCTTGGCCTTCCATTACTTTGTTGAGATATCGAGCTCCACTCGTGATATGCCAGGGTGACCGTTGTGCATTTATGTCACCGACTTGTCAATTACAGATGCGGTTGGAACACTGCCCATGAATAATAGCTAGATGATAGCTATCCTTATCTACTCTAGTTCGTGGCTCAGTTAGTATGCCACCTTAGTTAGTTGAGTTTGGTTTGAGACCCATATATAGGGTTCTTCTATTTCTATGTAGTAGAGTTCTTTTTGGCTTACACAACTAAGAAGAGGAAAACTGTTTTCAGCCTCCACCCTTGTGTGTACTCCCCCATTGTGCAAGCAAGAAAGCTACAAGTGAGGCTCCTTCCTTCTCTCCCACAATCTTGACATGGTATCAGAGCCTTGTTCGTGGTAAGGAGCTCAAGAAAGCAAGCCAAGTTTGCAGTGTTCTGGTAAGAGGACCAGTGTTGCTTTCATTCTTCTGTTTTGGGAGCAAGTCTCTGCAAGTAGCACAATCGGAAAGTGCAAGAGTGCATTGTCTCAAGTTGAGACGCCCTTCGCGGTGAAGCAAGAGGGCAGTATACGCTACGAGACAGGCCTTTAGCCCTTGGTGACCCTGTTTTTTTTATTTGAGGCCATTTCGGGGCCTATTTTGGAGGCGAAAGTTTTCTGCACGCACTCAAGAAAAGGCCCAGTTTTATGTTGTGCGACCACTGTTCTACAAGTCGGTGAAAAGTTACTGTAGAAATTGCATCGTATGCATATGCACAGAGACATTGTGAGTTACAGAATCATTCTTGTTGCCTGTTGATGCAAAATTGTCACTAGGAAGTGACTCTGTGGTCAAATACCACTTTCGTCAGTTTTGCAGATTTGCCCTTGTGAGGCTGAAGTTGTGCTCTTTGCAGTGATAGAATTTTTTTGTAGTGTTATGTAATGGCATCTGATTCTCTTTCACAAATTGTCATTGAAAAGCTTGACAAGAACAACTTCCAAGCATGGAAGTTTAGAATGACGAATTTCCTTATGGGAAAAGGATATTGGGAATTTGTTGCAGGAAATGAAGAAGAACCAGTTTTTCCTGATGTTCCCAATCAACAGCAAATGCAGGCATTTAAAGCATGGCATGAGAGAGCCAGGAAAGTTATGTATTGGCTGTCTATCAGTATTTCAGACTCTATGATTGTGCATATTCAGGATGCAAGTACGCCAAAGGAGGCATGGGATACTTTGTCAAAAATGTATAGCATAAATACGCAAGCCAGGAAAATGCAGCTCAAGTAAGAGTTGCATAATGTGCAAAGAGAAAGTATGAGCATCAATGACTACCACATGAAGGTGAAGAAGATTGCAGATGCACTTGCTTCCATTGGGTCGCCAATGGAAGATGATGATTTAGTTTCTGTGACCTTGAATGGTCTAGGAAAGGATTATGCACAGTTTTCGACATCCATTTCAGTTCGTGAAAGATTTCCTGATTTTGAGGAGTTGATTGCTCTTCTAATTTCTGAGGAGCAGAGAAATGGTGGTGCATCTTCTTCAGGAGGAACTTCAAAAGAAGTTGTCTTCTACTCAAACACTAGAAGAGGTAGAGGTAGAGGTAGAGGAGGCCGATCTGGAGGCCATGGTAGAAATCAAAATATGCACCAAACTCAAAAAACCAGTCCTATGGAGGAGGACATGGTAACTCTAGAGGCAAGGGGAGCCAAAGAGGTCGTGGTGGATGGCAAAGAGGCCAAAATGCAAACAGTAATGTTGAATGCTACTACTGTGGTAAAATGGGTCATATGACTAAAGACTGCTATAAAAAGCAGAATGACATCATGAATGGAAAATTGCAACAATGAAATTATGCATCTTCTAGTAGACAGGGTGATAACAGAAATGAGCATTTGTTTATGGTGTAGCACATGAACAATTCTGTGACAAGTGCAGAAGAAAGCAATGATGTATGGTATGTTGACTCAGGTGCATCAAACCACATGACAGGTCATGCAGAATGGATGGAGGATGCAAGGAAAATGGAAAAACCAGGATTTGTGGAGATTGGTGATGATACAGCACATCCTATTGTGCAGATTGGAAAAATTCATTTGTCTATGTAGGATGGGAGAAAGAAATACCTGTCCAATGTATTTCATGTCCCGAATATCACCAAGAATCTAGTTTTTGTTGGTCAAATGGTTGAGCAGGGCTTGCAGGTCAGATTTAATCCTCATGGATGCTTTGTAGGATATGAAAAATAAAGGTCGCTTGATAGCAAAAGGGAAGAAGAAGGGCAGGATGTTTACGTTAGATGCAGACATGCCTGAATTGAGTGCAGCAATGTTTGCACATGGGACCGGTGTAGTTGCAGATATTGATATCTGGCATAAACGCATTGGTCATGTTAATGTACAACGACTTAAATCAATGCAGGCCCAAAATATTGTTGCAGGATTGCCTAAATTCAAGGTTGCAGAAATGCATAAGGTATGTGAAGCCTGTAAATTTGGAAAACAGGCAAGGAAACCATTTCCTAGACATGTTCAAGAGAGTAAGAAGCCATTGGAATTAATTCACTCTGATGTGTGGACTACTAAAGCTGCATCTCTTGGAGGCTGTCATTATTTTGTCACTTTTATTGATGACTATAGCAGAAAAGTTTGGGTGTATTTTATGAAAAAGAAAAGTGAAGTTTTTGGGCATTTCAAAACTCTTAAAGCTATGGTTGAAAAAGAAACAGGCTTGCAAATAAAATGCCTAAGGTCAGATGGAGGGAGAGAGTACCTCTCAAATGAGTTTGCAAGGTTCCTGCAGGAGCATGGCATAAAGCAGCAATATTCATGCAGTCATACCCCACAACAAAATGGAATTACAGAAAGGAAAAACAAGCATATTGGAGAGGTATCTCGTGCCATGCTCAATGAAAAAGACTTGCCTGATTTTTATTGGGCTGAGGCAGTTGCTACAGTAGTCTACATAATGAACAGGACTCCCACTGCAGCAATACATGGGATGACTCCAGAGGAGAGGTATACTGGTAGGAAACCAGATATTTCTCATTTGAAAATTTTTGGTTGCATTGCCTATGTTCATGTGCCAGATGAGTTGAGATCCAAGTTGGATCCAAAAGTTGAGAAGTGCATCTTTATTGGTTACTCTTTGCAGCAGAAAGGGTATAGATGCTATAACCCTTCTACTCGTAAGTTTACAATGAGCAGAGATGTTGTTTTTTATGAGATGAGTAGCTGGTATAAACTAGTAAATGTGATTGATAATGTAGATGCACAAAATGGTAATGCTGCACAGAATTCACAGCAGCAGTCACAAGATATTAGTGGACCTGGAGCATCCTCTAGCAGAGGTTCACATTCTTTGCCATGGACATGCAGATTGAGATCAGGAGAATCTTCTCAAAGCAATGGAGATAGTGGTATGCAAGTATCACGAAAAGGAAAAGAGAAGGTAGATCAACCCATGTTTGATGTGAATGCAGGTCACTCTTATGTGGATGGTGAATCCAGTGGCTCAGAACAGAGCATTGATTATGAGTTGGGTATTCCTTCTATTGTTACACCTGGAGTAAGGAAGACCAGGGATGTTTTGAGAGCACCTAGAAGTGAGCCTACTTTGCATAGGTCTACCAGAGCTAGGTATCCTGTGGATAAGCTGATATATAATGGATTTACAACCATTCACTATGCATATATAGTCAAAGTAATACAGGAACCAGAACCCACTTCTTTTTAGCAAGCCATGGAAAAAGAAAAATGGGAGAAAGCCATGGATGAAGAAATGGATGCCTTGGAAGCAAATGCTACATGGGAGTTGGTACCTTTGCCTAAAGATAAGAATGCAATTGGCTGTAAGTGGGTTTATAAGGTGAAGCACAACGCAGATGGTTCTGTGAACAGATACAGGGCAAGATTAATAGTCAAGGGCTATGCACAAACATATGGCATTGACTATGAAGAAACATTCAGTCCAGTTGCAAGGATGTCAACTGTAAGAGCAGTCATTGCTATGGCTGCATCAAAGGGATGGTCTTTACATCAGATGGATGTAAAGAATGCCTTCTTGCATGGTGATTTGCAAGAAGAGGTCTATATGGAGCAACCACCAGGTTATGTGCATGTTGTTCATCCTGAGTTTGTTTCCAGGTTGAAGAAAGCCTTCTATGGCTTGAAGCAAGCACCTAGAGCATGGTTTGACAAGATAGGACAGTATCTTGTCACTATTGGCTTTTAGATTTCCAAGGCAGATTTCTCACTTTATGTGAGAAAAACATAGAAGGGTATTATGTTGCTTGTCATTTATGTTGATGATTTGATTATCACAGGTGATAGTGATGAAGATATCCTTCATGTGAAAATGCTATTGAAGCAAAAGTTTGAGATGAAGGATTTGGGAGAGCTGCATTATTTCTTGGGCATTGAGGTGATTAGATCACCAAGTGGGATATGGCTCTTGCAGAGGCAGTATGGATTGGACATGCTGTCCAAATATGGGATGACAGGCTGTAAGCCTATTTCAGTTCCTCTGGAGCAGAATGTGAAGTTGAGCGCAGATGCAGGTGACCTTCTCGAAGACCCTACTATGTACAGACGCATAGTAGGAAGTTTGATTTATATGACTATTACCAGGCCAGATTTGAGCTATGTTGTTGGATTGGTAAGTCAGTTTATGCAGGCTCCAAGGAAACCCCATTTGGATGCCGCTAGATGCATACTCAGATATGTGAAGTCCACATTGCAGTATGAACTATTTTATGAGACTGGGGTTCAGATACAGTTGCATGGATACACTGATGCTGATTGGGCTGGTAGTATTTCTGATAGACGATCTACCAGTGGATATGTGTTCTCTTTTGGGAGTGCTGCAGTCACTTGGAGCAACAAGAAACAGCCTATAGTTGCCTTGTCAAGAACAGAGGCTAAGTAACAGGGGTGTAGCAATGGCTGCATGTGAGGTAGCTTGGTTGCATAAGCTACTTTATGATATGCATCAGCCTACAGATGGGCCAGTTGTCATTTATTGTGATAACATGAGTATTATACACTTGGCAAATAACGCAGTCTATCATGCTAGAACAAAGCACATTGAGGTGCATTATCACTATGTGTAGGAGAGGGTTTTACTAGGTCTTATTGATCTAGTTTATGTCAGCACAGAGGATCAGGTAGCTGACATATTCATGAAGGCATTGGGCGTAGAGAAGCTACGCAAGTTCAGAGACATGCTTGGTGTGCAGGAATTGGGATTGAGCTTGAGGGGGAGTGTTGCGATATCGAGCTCCACTCGTGATATGCCAGGGTGACCGTTGTGCATTTATGTCACCGACTTGTCAATTACAGATGTATTTGGTACACCGCCCATGAATAATAGCTAGATGATAGCTATCCTTATCTACTCTAGTTCGTGGCTCAGTTAGTATGCCACCTTAGTTAGTTGAGTTTGGTTTGAGACCCATATATAGGGTTCTTCTATTTCTATGTACTAGAGTTCTTTTTGGCTTACACAACTAAAAAGAGAAAAACTGTTTTCAGCCTCCACCCTTGTGTGTATTCCCCCATTGTGCAAGCAAGAAAGCTACAAGTGAGGCTCCTTCCTTCTCTCCCACAATCTTGACATACTTTTCTATGCCTCTTCGCATGTCTAGTCTCGTGTGAACTGAGGGTATGATTGAGTGCAGTAAGACTTCCCATGGCATGAGAGAGGTCTTTCTCTTCAACCTCAAAGTTGATGTCATCCCTTGGGATGTGTGCATCCCTTATCTATTGCTAAACATCTTCATTTGCTTTGTTTTTCCCCCTATTATCCACCATGTCTAGATGCAATCCCGTGAGACCACCTGTCACTGTTTTGGCTATAACTAGAGCTAGACAACTCCGATTGACCTATTTTTTTGTTTAAAATGGAGGCAGCGATGCCCTCTTTGAGATGAGCATAGGCACGTGTTCCCAAGTTTTATATAGAAAATTGTATAATCATAAATGTGGGGCTGTTCTATGCAGGCCAACACCCTGTCTACACCTAAGAAATGCATGTTTTGGGCTATAGGTATTTGGTATGCTCCAAGTGGGTATCCAAAACTGAGGGGGGTTCTTTGCAATGCTTGAGGGTACTCTCCAAGGTCAGCACCTCAATTCTTGGGAGTGGAAACACCTCTGCAAATGCAAGCAATTTCTCTATAGCACCCTGAAACAATCACAAGAGGGCTAAAATTGGGTTCCCCTTCTATTGCACTGTGGGATTCACTGTTTGCTTGGCATCATACATCACTTTAGCATTCCTTAGCATGTTTGGCATCACTTCAGCATAAGAGTAGCATTCCCATGACCATATCCAACAAGATAGACTGTCATACATGCATAAACACTGCCCTTACTGCATATATGACTGCATAGGTGTATCCCATGATACATATACCCATCTTCAATCCAAGTGAAGCAATATATTCCCATAAATCACTGCATACATAGTTGCATGTGTATCTAAAGATACATTTTCTGATACATTTGCTGAAGTACAATCATACATCCTATGCACACAAGAGTGTGTCATGCCATAGTCATCAAAATTTCCATCATGCCAAGTCAATTTCTCAATTTTCCAAGAAATACCTGCACCTGCAAATGAGTTTTGGGCTCGGATCACCAGGAGGTGGGCAAAGTTCCCCCTCGGCCGGGTTGTGCACCCCTTCGAGGTCATAATGGAAAGGGGGTTTCAGGGTACCCTCTTTTGCTTCCGACTCGCCTAGCTCTTGAACATGGCAGACATTTATTATTAAATACCCAGCATGAGATGCATTTTAGAAATGGAAATTTTGGCTTTTCATGAAGTGCATGGAATTGGAATTGGGAATAGGAATAGAGAGCTTACCGGCAATGACTCATTGCCGGTAAGCTCTCTTATACAATGGATTTATTAATCTATTCTTGGCCCAACCAATTCACAAGAAGCCAAACGGGTTATGGGTAAGCAAAAGTATAATCTCAATGAAGCTTCAGTATGAATAAAATCCATTCCAATGCCATAGGATCAAATGAGAATGACTAAGATTAATATTCAGCATGTATACAATGTTTGGGACTCTTATTACCTACTTGGACTCATGCATCCTCTCAAACAAGTGGATAGGATTCAACAAGAGGCTTAATGGGAGAGAATGAGAGCCAAGAATCGGTTACCTTGTGTTGTTTGATGAAGATTGTAGCCACTAATGCCACTTCAGTCCTTCATGAGAGCTCCAATTTGATCTCGCATGCTCCATAGCTCCAAAATGGTTGTGCTCCATCAAGAAGAGATGAATTCAAGCTTGGGGGAGAAGGATTCTTCAATGGGGGAAGGGCATTGCTTGCATAGACCGATCAAGGGAAGGATTCCTTCCAAATGAACACTCCATAATGCCTTCTTGCTTCCAAGAAGCCTTCAAATCTTGAGAATGAGCTCCAATGTGCCTGTAGCTTGGAGATAGGATGGCTCAGGACCTTCCCATGAAGAGCTCTTGATGAAATTGAAGCTCTACTTCCATAGCCATGGCTGCCCACAAATGCATGTCTTCAAATCTTGCTTCTAATCTTCTTTCCATGCTTCTTAATGGCCAAAACTTGAGCTAGGCTTGAAGAGTGAACCCCTGGGACCAAGAAGATACCAAAATCTTCAAGATCCTTGAGCTTGATGCCAAGCTTTCATGGCTGCCATGGACTACATATGATTAGGGTTTCTGAGATGGAAGAGAAGTCCAAGAAGATGAGAAAGGAGGCTTCAATCTTGCCCAAATGACTTGCAAAAAGCTGGGAATGAGAGCCAAGAAGGAGAGGAAGCTTGTTGTGCTGTCATTTTGGCCCTGGAATCAGCCCACATTTTGCACCGTGAAATGCAGGGAGTTGTGTGGAGAGGAGAGGAGGTATCACACAGCACTTCCACCACTTGCCCTATAGCTTAAAGGCTTCAGGAGCCCCTAGAAAGGAAGGAAAACTCCATGGAAGAGGAAGAGCAAAGTTTGGGTCTGATTACCTCCATGGGAGCTTGCAAGAAGCTTGAGAAAGGGGGAGAGAGAAGAGTCTCCCTGAAAAGTAACCCCAACTAGACTTTCTTCTAACTCCTGTGACCACAGTTACTAAGAGTTTACCTTCAAAATTGGCCAAAAATGACCAACGAGCTACCAAAGTTGGCCTTCCTTCCTCCAAACTTGGTCCAAGCCGCCATTAATGCTCTTGCCTACAGTCCTTGTGGTCCAAAAATATTTGGGAACTCCCCTACTGCTCCCTGTACCTGTGTACCTATGACTCAAAATTCCATGTGACTAGAAAGTTGTAACTGGGTAAAATGAAGGTTTAACTGGGACCAAGAACCTAAGCTCTGATACCAATTGTCAAGGAGAGGGGCTTGGAGAGAGAAAGAAGAGAGAGAAGACTGCAGAGAAGAAGAAGAAGAAGAAGAGTAGAAGAGAGAGAAAGATAGGTACGATGAGAGAGAATGACTAGAAATGGAGAGAGAAAGACAGAAAGGGAGAGAGAAGACATGGAAGCTTGGAGACCAATGTGAAGGAGAAAGAAGATTTGTATTAATTATCTGATAATGAAAAATTAAGTCTCTCTCACCTTATATACCAGCTAGTGTAGCTAGTATTTCCACGTTATTAAGTCCCCCTCTCTTACACGTGCGCGGGGCGGAAGTTTTAAAAAAAATTCCGTTGGCAGGATCAAATGGGGGGAGGATGGCAACACATGAGACACAAACGCCAGGGGGATGTCCCGAGGTGCTTAAAACCGAAAACATGCGCGTTCACGTGCGACATGAGAGAAGCGGCCACACGTCGAGAGGAAGAAAATTTAATAAAACCTAACCTGTACACCGCATCGAAAAAATGTAAAAAGGAAAAAGTTGCCCGTAGACGAGGGGAAGATGAGGGAAAATGCAACACAAGTTCTAGGGCGCAAGCAGGGTGTTCACATGGAAAAAACACGAAAATGGCTCTAAAAATACATAGGGTATGAATAGTGGAAAATCCGCTTGCCAAAACATAGGGTGGAAAGAAGGAAAAATGTGCCAAAGAGCGTGCCCAACAACCCTATCACATCAGAACACAGTTCCAACCGAGAGAGGACGTGTTTACATGGAAAAAATGCGAAAATTAACCCCAAAAAAGGGCTCGAAAATTAATACAAGAAGAACCGAACCAATGGCCGGAACAAAGGGCAATAAGAAGGGAAAATGTTCATGGAAAGGGGATGCATAGGGTTGTTATGTCAAAACTCACTTCCGATGGAGTTAGAAGGTGTTCACATGCGAAAAACACAAAAAACGGAATCGAAAATATATTGAAAATTTAATAATGAAAAATCCAACAGTCGAAATAGGGTGGAGAAAAAAGAAAAAATGTGGGAACGCCTGGCAAGACACAGCAATTAAAAGAAATTGGAATTTCGGTGAAATTAGTGCGTGGTCACATGAAAAAATGTGAAAAATATGCACGAAAATGACTTGAAAACGTGCAAAAATTAATATCGGATGAACCGTGCATTGGAAGGATAGGGAGAAAAAAGAAAAAATGTCAGGGGAAGATGGAGGACAGGGCTAGCACGTCAAATTGTTGTTCCGAAGTAATAAAGGCACATTCACATGGAAACACATCAAAGTTATGGGAAATTCTTCAAAAATTAATAACGATTGAATCAGTGATCAGAAAAGGGGGCTGGAAAAAGGAAAAGTGGTCAGGTCAAGGGGACAAACAGGGCTATAAGATGGGATGTGGGTTTTGGTGAACGTAGGATGCATGCACATGAAAAACCATCAAAATAAGTAAGAAGGGGAAAGAGAGAAGGAATGGGGTGAAAGTGGACGGGTGGGTGGGGAAGGAACCCCATCAGGGTAAAAGCAGGTCATGGCATACATGCAAGATTAAAGTGAGACACATGCAGGGGGTATGCATCATAGACGTGCAAGGACGCGTCCCCACACTTAAAACCTTAACGAAAAAGGTTAGATGCATCAACACAGCCTAGGACTCATCAACCAACTGGACTCTGGTGTCCTCACACTTCACACATAGCATACACTTGCAATCATAAGGATAGGGTTAGAAAAACTTGGCCCGATTTGTGTATGGTCGAAGGAACCGCCATTGCTACAGAAGGGTTGGAGTCGGCTGCAGGAGGTACCACGACTCACTCCAGCATTCAGCCAGGATGGCATGGACCATACAGCAGCATCGAGGGAGGTAGCTGGTTGATAAAGCTCGTCGAGGTAGGTGTCATTGACGAAGGATAGTCAAATAGGATAAGAGAACATTCACGCACCCCATAACTTACATCACGTGAGTGAATATTGATGGAAACCCAGATCTCACACCCGTTTAGGAATTGACAAGGGAATGGTACAGAGGAAGTATCCCAAGGTGCACAGTTAATGGTCCATCAGTGCATCCAACCCTGTCTGGCATAGATGCAAGGAGGAAGGCCAGGAAGCCTTGCAGTACAGTGTACAGAACAGAGTGACATGTCCTGTGCTGATGGTAGAGACCCATCCCATGGGTGCATAGGGAAACAGAAACATACCCGACTCCGAGAAACACCAGTCACACTCAGCCCACCCTCTGTCTCACACTCTCTTGAAAGATACAGAGGGCAGCCCATTCCTAAAACCCATTGATGTAATCCTCACCTTCACTTGTGCAGAGGTTGCATGTCTTGTGCGCATTTGATGGTGCAACAGTGCATCCCACCCTCTGCCGGCATACAATGTAAGAAGGAAGGCTAGGGATCCTCATGGTGCAGTGCATAGGAACAGATCGTGCGTTGTGCATTGAGAGGCCCAACCCGTGCGTGCAACACTCCATTCTCACATCTCATCTCTCATTTGATTTGAAGGGAAAGACTGGTCACTCACCCCACCCTCTGTCTCATACTCTTTTGATAGATGTAGAGGGTAGCCCATACTCACATCCCCATCTTGTTAGGATGAAAGCTTGTGTCACTCAGGGGGTTGGTGATGAAGATCGCTTTGTCTATTGTTTTCATTAGGATGTTGAAGATGAGGCATACCCAGGGAGGCAGGCAACAAGTCCGATACTTCAATGATTTGTATGCAGGGTCGTCTGTTAAGGAGAGCAGATAGACTAATATTGCAAAGACAGTACACCAAGGGAGGTGGCTTCAACTTGCTTGCGGAAAGGTTCTGCTGATGAATCAGCTATTCTGAACTACAGGGTGTTACCACCTTTTCCACAGTCAGCTTCCCACCTAAAGGTGTTTCCATCTTTTCTTGGAACGAGACCTGCTATGACATGGAATTTCTTCCTTTTCTCCCATAATAGATTTTTTTTTTCTTTCATTAATAAAGAGAATGGTAGAAATACCATGTATCAAGACCAACCTAGCCACCATTGCTGGATCAACGAGAATTGAACAAGGTAGGGTTGAGAGGTATCTGTGATGAGGGCCTAGCAAAACGATACTGCCTCATGAGGAAGAGCATAAGGCTATTAGGAGCACAAAGAGAAAGACAGTGCGATGGCCAAAAGGGAAAGGGTGAGTCGACTGTTATTATCAAGATCCCCAGGAAGGGAAGTACTTCTTTAGGCAATAGCCATTTATCAGAAAGGAATCCTCAAAAACGTCGACAGCTAGCACTTGGACAGAGCCATTAGGATTGACAACAAGTACCTTGTATGGGCCCATCCACCGTTGTTAAAGCTTGCCAAGAAACTTGCCAAATCTCGAATCATAGGCTAGGACAAGATCACCTTCTTTGAACTCCTTGTGCCTGATAAAACTGTCATGATAGGCCTTGCGTCGTGCTTGAGTGGTTTCCATGCACTGTAGAGCCATCCTGCGGGTCTTGTCTAAACATTCCAAGTGCAGGAGACGGCGTTGCAGTGGCTCATCATCTCCCAAGCGTTCTTTAACTGCCACTCGCAAAGAGGACAACTCCAACTTCAACAGGAAAGACAGCTTCTGTGCCATACACTAGCTGGAAAGGGGTCTGTCCTGTAGCTGATTTATAGGAGGCTCTGTACACCCAGAGGGCCTCTATAAGTCGATCATCCCAATCTCAATGATGTGCAAAATTTGTCCTTGTCAGGATCAAGCAGAGGATGCGATTGATGACTTCGACTTGGCCGTTGGCTCTAGGGTAGTAAGGAGTGGACTTGCGATGGCGGATCTTATACAATTCCATTAACTCTTCCATGATTTTGTTAATGAAATGAGTGCCTCGGTCACTTACGAGCTCTAGGGGACTGCCAAAATGGGTGATGATATTCTTGTACATGAACAGGGTCACACTATTGCCATCATCCCGCTTCAGATCTTTGGCTTCACACCACTTTGTGACATAATCCATACATACTAATATGTATCTATTCTGCTTCCGTCTGGTAGGCGGATCAATGAGTCCCATGAAGTCGATGCCCCACTTCTCAAACGGCTTCAAGGGGAGAATAGGTTGCAGTGGCATGGCACTGGTCTTGGTGGGTTTTCCTATCCTCTGACATGCATCACATCATTTGTAGTAGTCATAGGCATCCTTGTGGAGGGTTGGCCACTAGTATCCCGCTAATAAAGCCTTCCAGGCTGTGGCTTCTCCTGCAAAATGTCCTCCACATGGCCCCTCATGGCAAGCCTTCAGAAAACTTCCAATCTCATCTCTTGTAATACATCTTCTCAGCACTTCATCTTTTCCCTTCTTGTACATGCACTGCCTAACAAGGTGTAGAGGGCTGATTCTAATAGAAGCTTCTTCCTTTCCCGACTAGAGATGCCATGAGGGTATTGTTGGGTTGCCAGCAGATTAGCGATGTATGCATGCCAGGGAGTTACAACATCGACCAAAAACAGAGAAGCATTTGGGAGGTTCGGACCATCCTGCTTCCCTTCTGCAGTATTATGCGGGATACACGACAGATAATCGACTAAAACATGGGAGCGACCAGGTTTGGTGATTACCTCGAAGTCAAACTCCTGGAATAGAAGGAGCCATCTCATCATTCTTCCCTTCACATCTTCTTTGTTCATCAGGAAGGATAGGGCCTCATGATCCACATAAAATTTGAAGTAAGTAGACAGCAGGTAGTGGCGGAACTTCTCTAGGGCAAACACCATTGCCAAGCACTCCAGCTCTGTCACTGTGTAGCTCCGCTCTCTATCAGTGAAATTTTGGCTTGCATAGTAAATGGGCTGATCCAGCTTCGAGGAGCCCTTCTGGCATAGGACTATGCCTAAGCCTTCAATTGATGCATCGGTGTGCACATGGAACTCCTTCATCCAATCACAAGGTTGCAAGATGGGGGCCTCTACCAGGCACTGCTTTAGAGTGTTGAAGGCCTGGTCACAATCTTCTGTCCAAAAAAACTCTGCATCCTTTCTCAAAAGCTTATCCATGGGGGCTGCCTTTGTTGCAAAGTGTGTGCTATGAACCTTCTATAGTATCCCACATGGCCAAGAAATCCCCTCAACTGTTTGAGGTTAGTTGGTGCTATCAATGCTGCAATTTTCTCAATCTTTACAAGATATGTTGCTATCCCTTGTGAAGAGACAATGTGGCCCAACAAAACACCAGAAGAGACTCCAAATATACATTTGTCGAGGTTGAGGGAGATCCCATACTCCTGACATCGATCAAAGCATTGCTCCAAATGTTCCCAACGTTTAAGGATCAAACTATAAACACAGAAATCATCCAAGTATACCTCAATGAAGTCATGCAGATGATTTTGGAATGTGGCCATCATGACTCTTTGGAAGGTAGCAGGGGCATTGCTTGTAGAGCCCAAATGGCATCACCTTGTAAGCATAGGTCCCCCACTCTATGGTGAAGGTTGTCTTGGACTGATCTTCTTCTGCTATCTGCACTTCGTTATATCCACTAAATCCATCCAGAAGGGAATAAAGCCCATGGACTATCACTGTGTCCAATAGTTGGTCTGTGAAAGGGATAGGAAAGTGGTCCTTCTTTGTCTTGGAATTCGACTTGCGGAAATCCACATAGATTTGCAATTTTTCATTCTTCTTGGGTACAACCACGATGGGTGAGACCCATTCACTATTGGCCACTGGATAGATGAACTCGGCTTCCATAAGCTTCAGAAGTTGTGCTTTCACCAAGGTCGAATAATTTGGATTCATTTGCCTCTATCATTGATGTACTGTCTTGGCATCAGGCTCTAGATCAATGTGATGTTGACATATTGTGAGATCAATCTCCTTCAGGTCCTTGTATGACCATGCAAACATGTCCAGATTCTCTTTCAATAAGTTATGTTGGATCGACAGCTCCTCTTCTGGTAGGTTGCTACCTACCTTCAGGTGGCGTTCGGATCTATCTGCATCCACAAAATTCAATTGTCTTTCTCCTTCTACTTCACGGATAAAGGTCCCATGGACCGCTTATGGGTACAAGTTTGACTCCTTCAAGGAAGTGGTGTCCTCATTTGATGTTCCACTACATCCAACTTCTTTTGGTGGAGACTTGGATTGCTCCTTGAGATGTTGAAATGGGATTAGGGCTGTTTCGGGTTTGGTTTGGAAATTAATTACCTCTGGGCTCAAGGATTCATCTTCTGATGATGCATCTAGAAACATCACATAACAGGGACCCTTTGATGTTTGTTGGAGCCGTGGGACTGGTGCTTGTTGGCAAGGGGCATCATCATCATCTTTCTTTGGCAAGAGTGGTTGAGGGTGACAAGAGCCACTTCTAAAGGATTACTTATTCTTCTTAATCCATTTCTTATAAAGATTTTGCATATGAGAGGATCCATTTACCAGACCAAATGGTGCCATCACCATTATGTCCAGTAGCATGGGATCTTCTACTTCTGAGGCTTCTGGAATGTCCTCTTCATCTGTATCCTCTTCGGATGGGATAGATTCTTCCATCTCGTTTTCATAACCTTCTTCTTCAGTATCATTTCCATCCTCTTCGGACTCTGTCTCTATCTCTGTAGGAACTCTGTAAGAGAAGAACAGGTTTTCTGCTTCATCTTCTGCCTTTGTCTTTGGCTCTATTTTGGCCATGTAGCAAGGAGAGCAGTACATACATGCCTCTATCTCACTATCAGAGGTAATTTCATAGGTGATTCCTGGTTCAGGTAGGAATTATTCACCCATTGACAAGGACTTGCAGTGCCCACTATTAGGGACTGTGACTCTGTTTACTTGGGAAAGATCTGTTTGACAGCTTCTTCTTCTACTGATGTACCATCTGTACCTTCATTGGAGGAGTGGGATAAGACTTCGATAGAGGTAGATCCATTACCTTTCTACGAGCCATACAACTTCAACACCACTTTGTTGCGTCCTCCTTCTACTTCGGATCTATCTGCATCTTTTGGGAGTTGGCTTGCAGTGCCCACTATTAGGGATTGTGACTCTGTTTACTTGGGAAAGATCTGTTTGACAGCTTCTTCTTCTACTGATGTACCATCTGTACCTTCATTGGAGGAGTGGGATAAGACTTCGATAGAGGTAGATCCATTACCTTTCTACGAGCCATACAACTTCAACACCACTTTGTTGCGTCCTCTGCCTAGGGTCAGGGTTCCTTTGAACCAATTCATCTTTGCTCTAGCTTCAAAAAGCCATGGTCTCCCCAGCAGTTGAGGGTATGAGGTCCCATAAGAATTTGGTTTCACCACCAGATAGGTCAACCAATAGTCTTTTCCTGTCACTGTTGTCTTCACATATGGGAGAAGGCCCAAAGGCTTGATTCTACTTTGATCTACCAATCTGATAAGCCATTGTGTAGGTTGCATACCTTGTAGGCCTAGGTCCTTCATTGTCACATCCTTCATGATGTTAACTGATAAGCCTCCATCAATCAGTGCATCTACAATGAAGCAACCTTCAATCCACACACTGGTCTCTAGGGTACTAGGATCTAGGAAGGCATTGGCTACATCCACTTCTTTTACAGGCTCTGGGGCCTTATTTTTCTTGGTTGCTGTTGAAGGAGCAATCCTTAATCCATGTATTTGAGTCAAGTTACTTTTTAATCTCTTTCAAAAGATGGGAGACAGCATCAGCAATTGTCAGAATGTTAAGTTTGGTTTAAAAGTGTCTAGGTCTTTTACCAAGTCATATTCCTTGATGGGATCCATAGGCTTCTCTAGCTTGCTAGGGAATGGGGCTACAGCCATTTTCATCTTTCCTTTTTCTTCCAGCAATGGCAGCATCGGCACTTCTTCTATTTCTGGAGGTACCTCTGTATCATCTACCTCCTGGATCTTTGGTTCTGTTTCTGGGACTATCTCTAGGACTCTCTGTGGCACTGCAGTGTTTTGTACTACACTATTATGTCATGTACTGCTCTATCCCTCTGTTGGCAAGTTGAGCTTCACAATTTTGGCAAGAGAATTGTTATCTTTTTGGATGAGTGCTTCCTTCTTCTTGGCGTGCGTGATGGCGGCAACTTCCAACTCTACCAAATTGGAAGCAAGCTCATGTGCCTTCTGCTGGCAGGGACATTGACCTTGACCAGGGCTGGACTGGGACAGTCCTTTGCAGTGTGGCCTTCTCCTTTGCATCTGCTACAAAGGGGTTTGTAGTCCATTGACCTTCTAGGATTTGGACAGTTTGGTGAAATATGCCCCTTTTCTCCGCATCTATAGCATTCCACTTCTAATCTCTGGCCACCGCCAAACTGTCTTCCTTTGTAACTTTGGGATGGGAACCTTCTTGGTCCAAAATTAGATCCAAACTCTCTAGTTTTTGGCCCGATATCTTGGGTTGTCATATTTGACTCTAGCATGTTGAACCTCACATCTTCATATATCTTTCTTCTATCATGCATCTCTTTTAGAGAGCAAATATCTTCTATATGGCTCTTCCTCAAGCAGTATGAACAGAAAGGTCCTAGGATAGTAGGTTTATGGGTACATTCAGTGGCTAAATGTACCAATTGATGGAATTTTCCACACCATGTATTTGATCTGAGGGCATCTCGCGCCGCTCCTGTGGGGTTAGACACACTGGCAATGTTTACCTTCAGAGTCTGCAGCTGGTCTGTCAACACATCCATGAGTTCCTTCTTGATATTTGCAACTGAATTGGATAATTACTCCTTCAAGCTTTCGCCTCCCACTACATTGGTAGTGGAATTTTGAGGTGTCTCTGTTGTCACTGCATAAACTGGTTGAGTTTATGCAGAGGGTCCTCTATTCTAGTTCTGATTTAGGGCTCTTGTCTGGACTGTTGGCTATTGTTGATTCCACTTGGTAGGGTTCCACTGTTGAGGCTGATTCACCACTAGAGGGACTGTCTGAGGCCATTCGGGTAGTTGTGGAGCCATCATGGGAGGCACTGTCTATTGCCATTGTGGAGTTGGTGGACTGTACTGAGGCATTTTAGGCATCTGTTGGTAGGGGTAGGAAATAGTTCCTAGGACCATATTTGATGGATATGCCATTCTTGGCATTGTAGGAGGTAGAACTCCTTTTCCTGGGGTCATGGCCAATCTTGCCTCTACTTCATCATACAGTCTAACACCTTCCACTGCAGCGTGCAGATTGGATGATCTTCTTAATTCCACAAATTTACGTACCTCTGGTTGTAGTCCTCTAAGGAAAACTCCCTTCTGTATTCCTTCATCTAGGTTATGGTTGGTCCATCTCTTGAGAATAGACTCCATCCTTGAGACATACGCTTCGACTCGTTCTCCAAAGATTTGATTCAAGTTCATAAATTCTTATCTCATCCACTCTTCAAAGACTTCACATCTAAAATTGGTGAGGAATGCCATCTTTAGTTCATCCCATGTACCAAATGTTCCTATTGCTTGCCTCTCATACCACTGAAACGTCACGCCTTTGAAAGTGGCATGGAATATCACCAACCAATGCTTTGGGATCTTGGCAATGTTGGCCACACACACTACCATGAACTTGGCTACATGAAGATCAGGGTTTTCATTGAACTCTCCTTTAAATATTGGCAGTGGGACTACATTAGCTAGTCTATCATCAACATTTCCAAGGCGTATCTGGCTAGGAAGGGGACCTCCTTGAGGGGGAGGAGGCGTTGGTTGTGCCATGGGGACTTCTATAAACATGGTTTCTAGGCCATCAAATGCGACTTCTGTTGTTGTTTTGTTCTCTACTCTTGCTTGTGCTTTCAATCTTCTTACGTACCTTTGGAGTCGTTCTAACACTTGCCTCCTTATGGCATCATTCATTAGGGAGCTTGATCCACCCAATGTCTTGGTACTCACAGAAGGAATTTAGAGGCTCTTAGTCTCTAGAAGACTGTATGGCCAACATTTCTTCTACTTCTTTCTTCTCACAGTCTCTGAATTCTGCTTTCGTACTGCTACAGAGGGGAAGGTATTCTGTTTTGAAGGTGTTGAAATTCATGTGTCTGAGCATTGTTGTGATGCCATCATCGTAGTAGTTCCAACTTTTGATGGTTTCAACAGTGTATGTTGTGAAGAAGATTCTATCTACCAGCTTCCAATGGGTCACCAACTGAACAAACAGAAGGTTGTCAGAACACCAAGCATCCCATGTGTCTTGCTACTATGCATCCGGGAATAGATTTCAACTCTTTTCTTCCTTGTTCTTGTGCACTTCTATAGACAAAGACTCTTGCGATTTCTTCACAATTTCCCACTTGATGATGTTTGGGAACTCCTCAATGAATGCCAACTCTACCATACTTATTCATTCTCTTTGTTTCTGCTCTTCAGAATCTTCCCAAACAATTTACCACCAAGATGCACATCTCTATTGCTTCAATAGGAAGACTTGTGGGATGAATTTCTTGTAGAATGTGGCTTTAGCAATGAAAATATCCAATTCTTCAATGGTGGAAGGAACTTTCCAAGAATCCATTGAAAACTTCTCTTCTCAACAATGCCATTTCCTTCATTTTCAACCTCTTCTGATGCCTCTTGATGGCAGTCTTCCCCAGTTGCACACCAAAAACATGGAGCCCCAAGAGAGACACCAAGGAAAAGGGGATTCTATTGCAAGAAAATCTATCTTGTAACATCAACAAGCTTTTGTTTCATTCTTTTGATGACCACAATAAAGAAAACAACAAATCTTCACGCAGCATCATAGTAGATATCTCCCGCGGATTTAATAGAATCAACCATATCTTCAATTTCTTCATAAAATCTATCAATAGAACAATGAACACAAAGGAATATGCCACTTTTGAATGGAAATCAATCACATAGTATTCATTTTCATTTTCTTCATAGTCTTCTCTCACAATCTCTCATAGAAAGATACATTGTTTTGATAGAATTGACTCTCTCTCTCTCTCTCTCTCTCTCTCTCTCTCTCTCTCTCTCTCTCTCTCTCTCTCTCTCTCTCTCTCTCTCTCTCTCTCTCTCTCTCTCTCTCTCTCTCTCTCTCTCAATAATGCATCATCTCCTTACTACAATACTCAATAATCACTCTCAATAACCCTCATTAGGTCGTAGATACATCTCCCAAAAGATGTGTTAGATGCGAAGAGGCACCAGAGACATCATAGTGTCTTGTGAGATCTAGCTTCTGTCACTATCCTTCTATAACCTTCTGTGAATCTTTATCAGCTACTTCTTCACTTCAATTAGCTTGAATAGAGCTTCCATTCATCCTTTTCCTAAGACAAAAACACTTTCCAAAGCATCCATACATCCAATATAACACTCAACAGAAATAAACAGAACAGACCACAAAGCAACAGAACAACAAAAGAACAAGACTACAGAACTACAAAAGCACAGAACCTTACAGAAGATCAACAGAGACCATAAAAACCAAACCAAAACCAATTCAATCTTTCATAAACCTTTTAACACAACCTCAACCATCTCTCAAAAAATTCATTCAACCATCTCAACTACCAAAACAGCAACAAAACAGAACAAAACAGAAGAAAATCAAACCTTACTGAATCGAATAGAGAGAATCATAGAACCCTTCAAAAAAACATATCCTCATCGAAAACCAAAATAAACCCTTCAAACATACTCAAACATTCTAAACACCAAAATACCTTCAAACTCAAAAAAATCAATCACCAAAAACAACCATTCATTAAAAAAAACAACAAAAAATCAACCCAAAAAACAAATCATTTCCACACTCAACATATATAAACTCAAAAAGTGAATGAAAATTTCATTCTTTGGGGTGTAGCAAAAGTGATCTCTTCTTCTTCTCTCCTTCTTGCTTGCTTGTGTATGCTTGAGGGAGGGAGTGTGAGGAAGTGAGGGAGTGAGTATGTGAGGGTGAGGGATCGTGGAGAAGAAGCTCTCCATCATCTCTCTCTTCTTCTTCTTCTTCTTCTTCTTCTTCTTCTTCTTCTTCTTCTTCTTCTTCTTCTTCTTCTTCTTCTTCTTCTTGTGCGCGGCTATAAAGGATTGAGCTCGAAGGAGGAGGCTTGAGTTTGCTTGAGCTTGCATCTCGAATCATGGAGCTACCAGCTTGCTTGAGGGAGGAGGCTATTCATTCGGGCATCAAGGTAAGCTCACTACACCCCCATAGGATCGGAGGCACATCGTTTATATGAGAGATATCCATTTATGCTCGCTTAAAACACTTGAACCAATAAGTAGTCTGTGGGTCTTGGTGGTTGAGCGTGAGATCCCACTACATTGTATTAGGAATACCTTTGCATAGAAAAATAGATCTAGCCATTGATTGGAATTAAAATAAATTTAGATTTTGTTTTAAGGGTAAAATTATAGCTTTTGTTGTGGTAGGGGAAGGAAACTCTATTCCCATTTTATTCCATGTTCAAATTTGTAAAGAAATGAAAATATATATTTCCTTGCACTAGATTTTTGTTAAAGATTCCAAAATGAATCTAGAATTAAAGAGTCTATCTCAAATATGAATGAGGAGAGAATGAATTTCTTAAAGGAGTATGAATATTATTTTGCAAACACTTTACTGGACAAGTTACTAGTAGAAAAGCCAAAAGATCATCACATTGACCTCATTGCTCAAAGCTCACCTCCAAATAAGCCATCATATTATGTGAGTTCAACATAATAAGAGGAGATTATGAAGCAATTGAATGAGCTCTTGGAGAAGGGTCTACTAAAACCTAGTTCCTTGCCTTTTTTGCTCTCAAACCTTCTCAATGCAGAAGAAAGATGAAACTTCGCATATCTGTGTGGACTACATGGCCCTCAACAAAATCATGATTCAAAATAGCTTTCCATTCCAAGAATTGATGATATCTTGGATAGGTTGGATGGATCCAATGTATTAAACCAAATCTACTTGAAGAGAAGCTACCATCAAATAAGGATTTTCCCTCAAGATATTCATAAAACACTATTAAGGATAACTTTTGGTTTGTGTAAGTTTCTTATGCTACGATTTGGCCTCAACAATGCTCTTGCAACCTTTAATAGAATGATGGAAATAATCTTTAGAGCACACCAAAAATTTACAAGTACTTTCTTTTATGATATTTTGATTCATTCAAAAGATAAAGAAGAGCATAAGAAACACTTGAAGATAGCATTTCAAGAAGGCCAAAAGAGTGAATTTTTCCTAGAAGAAATTCAATAGTTGGGCCATATTTTATCCAAAGATGGGATTTGTATGGATCCAAAAAATGTCAAGGCTATTGTAAAAGAATTGACCAATGTTCATGAAGTTAAAAGTTTCTTGGGATTATGCTCTCATTACATGAGATGTATTAAATAGTTTTTAGTGGTATCTAGACCATTCCATGATTTGACTAAGAAAGCTGTAGCATTCCATATTGGATCAAACTAGAAAAGGAAGCTTTTGAAAGCTTAGAAGTTCTATATCAACAAAGGACCTAATTTGATCATTTATAATTTGTTAGAACCTTCTTTATGGAATGTGATACTTTAGGAGACTACATTAGTGTAGTCTTAAACCAATAAGTACATACAATTGCTTATGCAAGCAAAAGGTTGCAAAATGTAGAATGAAAAGGTTTTGATTGCCATCATTCAAGTTTTAGAAGGTTGGAGAGGCTACCTTGTAGGTGGAGAATTTCTCATCAAGATGGACCATAACAATTTGAGATATTTTCTCAATCAATCAAAGATTTTCAAGAAGAATATTCAATGCTTCAATTATTTAGCTCAATTTGACTTCCAACGATTGCATATTCCTAGAAAGCAAAACAAGGAAGTTGATGCCCTATCAAGAAGACCTTAGATTCATGCAATGTCCATGATTCATCATACAGATTTCACTACTATGTGGGACATGTATGCTTTTGAAGAAGACTTTAAAATCATTTGGGAGAGTTTACAACTTGATAAAAAGATAAACTCTTATGTTATCAAAGATTGATTTCTTTTGATGGAGAATAATTTGTGAGTTACTAAATATTTCACTCCTAAAGTAATGGAAGAATGTCATGATGCTTCTTACATGGCTCATCATGGTATTTTGGTCACAACCAAGGCACTTTACATGTATTTCTTTTGGCCAAGTCTTTGATGAGAAATTGAAAAATCTTTTAAAGAATGTATTGTGTGCCAAAAGATAAAGTTTAATCACCAAAAGCCTATAGGACTTTTGAAGCCATTACTGATTCCAAGCCAACCTTGGTGTTAACCCCCAAGTTGTGCTATTTTTGACATAATTTTTGAGCTTCAATGTAACATTTTGTCTTACATACATATTTTTCTCTTCAAGTCAAATCCAAAATAATGTATCATGCCATGGTTACTAGCCAATCCACAATTATAAAACCATGGTTTAAAAAAAACCTTCCACATGAGATGAGTGTGCGAAGTTCTACTTCTTTTCATTTGAGCTAAAAGACCTAGTTCAAAGGTCTAGCTAATAATGTAAATTGTTTTAATAAATAGAGAAAGAAAAGAGAAGTTAGAAGAGCCATGTGAAGGAAGGTGGTTGAGGGTGTAACTACCTCTCACCTTTATCTTTGCATGCATTCTCTCTTTCTCACTCTCTCTTGGCTCAAACATGACCTCTCACCTCCTCCTGTGCTTCAATTTTTTCATGGATTGTGATGAGGATGAGAGTGAAGATGCAGATCATTGTGAGATTTTCTGTGAGCTTGTGTTCTTGTGTGATGGTTGAGAGCACTCTCTTTGGAAAATTTTCATGGACCGGGTATTGTAGATGTCGCTTCGAGGCCTGGTTCTCTGACAAATTTTGATGCACCCTTGGGCTTCTCACTTGGGAAAGCATTGCTATGGATTTTAATTTTGGCTTACCAAAATCAAAAAATGGAAATGATGACATATGGACTATTATTGACAAGTTCAACAAGTAGGCTCATTTCACTCCAAACAAGAAGACTATCGAGTCTCAACGTATGGCTAGAATATTCATTCAACAAATCTTCAAGCATCATGAATTGCCACAATCCATCATGGGTGATAGAGATCCACAAACCACTAGTCTCTTTTGGGAGGCTCTTTTTGAAAATTTGGGTACAAAGCTCACTTTTATTTATTCCTTCTTATCATCCTCAAATAGATGGTCACAATGAGATAAACAATCTCACCATATGGGATATGATGAAGTGCTATTGCCATGAAGCCAACCAACAATGAGAAAAGTATTTAGCTTTGGTAGAATATGCCTATAATACCACACTTCACACTTCTACAAAGGTGAAGCACCATTTCAAAGCATATATAGAAAATCATTCTTACTACATATTCTCAAAACAAATGAGGAGATTTTCATGCCAATGAGTTTGTATGTGATATGGATATCGCTTTTGCCTAAGTCAAATGAGCTATCCAAATGTTTCAATAAAAACAAAAGAAAGCAACAAACAAGCATTGAAGTCACTTGATTTTATGAGAAGGAAATTGGATGTGGCTAAAATTTGACAAAGCTTGTCTAAGAAGCTCTAACAAGACTTCATCCCAAGTTTCTTAGCTCACAGGAAGTAATTATGGGCCATTTCCCCTAAAAATATTAATGGTGTTTATTACAAGTTGCAACTTCCAAAGCATTGGATAATTCAAAATTATTTTCATATCCATATTCTAAAACCTTATGAAGTTCCTCCACCATTGGAACTTGTAATAGAGGATCCATCTAAAGTAGATGAACAAGAAGAGACACTTCAACCAAAGAAAATAGTCTTTCATATAATTAAGAAATAAGGAAGAAGCGTTTCTAAAAACATCCTTTTGAATTTTAAAAATTACTCTCATTTAGATTCCAAATGGATTCCAAAATAGTATTTTAAACATTATCTAAACTCTGCTTGTAACTATGAAGAGACTATAGGACCAAAAATACTTCAAGCAATGTCTTGGGGACAATACTAATTTCAAGAGGGAGAGACGTAACCAACCTTTTGTATATCAATTGTTACCATATACATATTGGCTCAATTATTCAAATTAATTTGATATTCATATACTTTGAAAGATATATTGTATTATTTGATTATGTCATAATATGATTAAATATTCGTCTTCTATTCAAGGGCGGTCAATGGCCAAGACCCCCTATAATTATACTTGGGTCATTGATGAGATATCCAAGAGGAATTAAAAGTTTACTCAGGTAGTCAAATTGATGAGAAAGTTCAAATGACTAAGACTTTTACATTTGGGTAGTCACATTAACGAGAAGGCCATATAATGAGTGGTTTCAAAAACAGAATCCAGATTCTCATAATCAAAGAAAAAAAATGAATGGGTGAACTTATATAATGAAGCTCTCCAGCATCTAAATTTGGCAACTCCTATAATTTAGGAGATTACTATTAATTAAAGTTGCTCAAGTGGAAATATTGTTTGCATAAAAGGCTTCAATTTTGTCTTCAACAGGCTATCTCAAATTCTTAACTATTTGAGAGATTTTAGAATAGAAGGTTTAAAAACTACTTCCTCTAGTAAAATGACATGTAGCATCTAAAATAAGACATGTTTCATTTTGAAGGGACAACTTTCCCTACACTTGTCATTTTTAGCAAATATGTGTCATTTTTAAGCTCTATTTTCCACTTTTGAGCATCAAAGGCCCATGCCTATATATATTATATTGGAGGTTACTCCCTTCATTTCTAATAAGCTCTCATGCTGAAATTTTCATTGCATGCTTTGTACCCTCCTATCTATCATTCACTAATCCAAGAAGCACTTTCTACTTTGCTTGAGCTAGTCTAACCACTAAAGAAGAAAATCAACTTGCTAACTATAGTATATAGAAAGTAGGGTTTTAAAATACAAATTTTCAAATTTGCAACAAATCAACCCTTTGTATATGGTTCAGGCACTTGTTGGTGCCCATGGTTTCTTTCAATAATCTTATTAAGGGGGAGGGGTCGGTTCCCCTTTCAACATGGTGTTGAGCCTCAACTCTCTTCTTTCTATCTCTCTCCCATTGTCTACTAATTTTCATAATGATAATTGATCAAGTTAGTTAAGTTCAAAGTTTTGTCATTCTCATGTTCTTCCCCCGCTTACACAAATAAATTTGGGAAAAAAACCAAAATCAAAAATCCATAAATTTTCATTAAGTTTCCCTTGTGTCCCCATCCCCTATTTTTTTAAAGAGCATCCTGAAATACTTAATAATAATAATATCACACACATAAAAAAGAAAATAAGACAAAAAAATCAACATCATGACCACACATAATATTATGAGAAAAGAAAAAACACAAACAGCACACACAAAGATCTTCTCTACAATAAAGCCAACTTGTATGAGTTCGTGGCCAAGCTATTGTTGCTATTTCCTGATGATCCAGCATTATGCGACACATTCTTATCTTATTACTATAGACGTGATGGCCCTATCCATGACACTACTCTCACATTAACCTCCCAAGGTCTCAGGAAGGCTTTGTATCTTCCTTACCATGGAGAAGCTTTTCCAATCATTCATCAGCTTCTACTTAACAAATCCATATTAAAAATGCTCTAAAAGGAAACATGTGAGACATTGGTTCCTAATCTAATGATCAATTCCTCAAATGTGACAGTTTCCATACTCTCATATCCATTTTAGAAGTAGTTGTGCACTTTGCTCCTACCACAATTATCTTTCTAAGGAGTTATTCACTACTTCTCATCTAGTACTAAAAGGTTTCATTATGAATTGGAGTACTTACCTTTATGCTAAAATGGATTGACATTTCCTTAAGGTTACCTAGGGTAATGTTTTCAATGTCACTTATGGTTCCTACTTGTATGCTTTCTTGACATATGCTACCCCTTTGATGGATCTACCTCCATCACCTGTTGTAGATCCTCTTGTAGCTCCTTTTGTTCCTATTGAGGATCCAATCCCTATCAAGGAAAATAGTGATTCTCCCCTCCTCTAATGCTCCACTACAAATACTTAAAGCATATTGCCAACACAGTACTTGATCTAGCCCCTATAGTGATGATCCTTACCAAATCAAGAATTCTCATCCTGGCTTTTTGACATATCCAAACCTATTTGGCACATAGAGATGGTAGTCTTGAAATTTTTATTCATCTCCTCCACCTCCTTGTGGTGGCAAGTGATGCTATTCCCTTCTTATCCAAAGATATTTGACGATCTATGGAATTAGCCATTCTACTAGTGTCTAATAGCTATATTCCTCTTTCCATGCAGCGTTGCAACAATCCAAGGATGAACTTCACAACGGCACAATTGAGTGAAGCTCTCCTAAGAAGACCTTGACTAATGTTTTTAAGCAAGTGGAGTAGTCTACCAAGCTACTAGAAGCCTAGAAAGTGGAAATAGCATCCTTATATGCACAATTTACTGATAGTAAGACTTACTCATAAAGTTTAGGAACTTAAAGAATAGTTACCATTCAAACAAATGAGTTACAATTTGGTAACTCCACCATGGATGATCAAGCTAAGAAGATTAAGGAGTTGCAAGATCAATTTGCATAATTTCATTCTATTCCCCCAAGTCCAAATGTTTCAACAGTTCCATCTCTTTCTACTATGAACTTAGCACACCTTCAACAAAATGCTACCTATCCTCTCTTTTAGGCCAAGGTTGAAATATTACAATCTTAAATGGAAATATTATCTAATATCTTTGAGAAATATGTTGAGTATGTCCCTCTTGATCACTCCTTTTGGATCCAATATCAATAATAAAGGCTATCCTTTTATATGAAGTTATCAACAATGGATCTCTCCCCCCCTAAGGAAGGTTGGTCTACTAAATGGACATCTGGTCTTTTGCTTGAAGTGACTGGGATGGTATTTAAGGATTTTTTTACACCTGATACCATGTTGATGTCTTTTATGTATGTTGAAGGGGGATTTACTCATTCCTCATTCTTGGTATATTAGGGATGTGATTCTCCAAGCTGGACTTTATGTTCATCATCTGGAACTACATATAGATAAGATCTTCTAGGGATATTCTTCTAAAGTGACTTGTTGTTCTAAGACTATTTAGCATTCTACCATGGATTCTATTGTCTTAAACCAAAGTCAATTGAAGCACAGACTCACAACCAATTGAGGTAGAATCTCTTATCTTATATTTTTTAAAATCCATCTTTTGACTCTTCCTTCTTTGAATCTTATTCTCATCAATCTACATTAGGACCCTCAGTTCCCTTTCTTTTGTATTATCATACATTTTCCCATAGATATGAAGCTTATCTTTACATCTCAATACCAATTTATTCTTCCTCTTTTATTTCAACCATCATCAAAACCTCATATTCCAATTCTTACTCATTGTCCATACATTGTTGATCATACCTTTTTTCATACCCCTTCTTTTCCTACACTTCCTACCCTAGTCCTTTCCACCTTTCTAGCTTACTTTTTAACCTCATTCCTATCTTATTCCATTCATTTGCTAGAATCCCCTTCTTTATCCCTCTCTTCCTTTTATGAATTTTCTTATCTAATGTTACATCCATTGACTCTTGTTTCCCTTCATGTTTCCACATCCTTTGTTTCTGATCCATCTTAGTTGGTTAGTAGATACACAAGGTTTTATTCACAACTCTGTAAACATCAATAGTGTAGTCCTAAAGATTCTTTGATGAGTTTTCAAATATGTTGGCTTGTCATTCTAAGAGAATAGGATACTCATTTCAAAGCTTTTTACAACTATGTTTAGTCTATTAAATTTTATCGTTCGCCCATAGATCCTTCAGTGCATTTGGCTACACACTTTGCTTAGTACTTGGTATTTATGCATAGATTTTCTTATAGTGATTTGAAGTCAGTGCCAAAGTTTTGTCTTAATCCAAATGTGGACATTGATTCTCAACACTAGATATCTTGTATTATCATACTCATTTTTTTCATGCTAGCTATATTGTTCTAATGGAGAGAATGTGTTGCTTGCAATTTTTGTAAAATCCTCCTAGAAAATTTGTGGATGAGTCTCATTCCCTAGAAAGGTTCAAGAATCATCATGCTTTCAAGCGACACCATATTCATTGATTCTTGATAATTGCATATTTGCTTAGTCATAATGAAAATCTTTCTTTTTTCCTAATTGGGAATTACATTTAGAATTTTTATTCTATGTTATGTGTTGTGTGATATGTGTGTTTTTTTCTTACTCAAGTATGGGGTCGAGATCAAAGATTGAACATTGAAGATAATTGCGCTTGTTGGATCATTAGTAAAAGTGAATTGAAGTGAAAATGAAGAACCTATTGCATTCTTTAAGAGTTTTTCCTTACACATATATATTTTTTAGTTAAAGGATTGGTTTATGATTTTTAGTGTTTTCGGATTACTAACTCTCTTGGTTTTGTATTCTCTTTTTCCAAGGTCACAATGATGCTCCCTAGTTTAAGTGTGGGGATATATTGAGAGTGGAAAAGACTATATTTTTGTTGTCTTTTGTCAGTTTTTTGGTGTTGAATGGTGGTTTTGTGCTTGATTTATTATGTTTTGTTGATTTTGAAAGTGTTTTGGAGAGATTTGGTAGTGGTTGAGTATGTTTGGTTAGCTCGTATCCATTTTTTTATTGATATGCTAATATGTTTTGTTGATGTTTGATTGGTTTGTATATGTCTATTTAAACTTGTTTTTTGTTCTATTAAGAGGTTGAGATTGTGAGTGATTGAGTTTGATTATGGTTGGATATGTTTTGAATTTTTTTTTATAGATTGGAATGTTTTTTGTTAGAGCTAAGTGGTTTCCTTGTGTTTTGTTGACCTTTTGTGGTGTTTTATGAGCTTCTATACATCTTTTGTTAGCCTTTGTGTACTTTTCTATACGTTCTATTGGATGGTTTTTTAACTTGGGAATGTGTTCTTACCTTGGAAGGAGAAGAATACAAGCTCAAAGTAGCTTGTTTTAATGAAGTAGTAGTAGTTGAAGACTAAAGTTTAAGACTAGGAGTGGCTGTGTCACTGATGATTTTTGAGGGGACTATAGTGGCTCTAGTGACCCTTTTGGAATCAACCATACCACTTGGAGGGTGTCTCCACAACCAAGGGAGGATTTTGGGTATTTATTCTAGTGTATTCTCATGTATGACTCATTCAGAGTGTGTGAGGGAGAGATGTTGAGTGTGAAAGAGGTTGAAATATTGTGTGAGGGAGAGATATTGAGGGTGAAAGACAATCATTGAGGGAGAGATATTGAGGGTGAAAGGCAGTCATTTCAAATGCTGAAATATTGTATATGAGCAGGATTGTGAGAGCAAAAGACATTTCTATATTCGTGAAAGCTCTGATTCTCATTGTTTCTATTGCTTTCTTGGTGTGGTTCTATGAAGAAATGTAAGGACCATATATCATATGGTCCACACATATGAAGAAATGTAAGAACCATCTATCATATGGTCTATCATAATTACTTCTTTCAACCTACTTAATACCTTTTTACAATTGGCTATGAAATGAAGGTTGCCTCTTCAATGGAAATTTACACAAAGACTAACAAGAAATGTTGGAAACCATAGCTTGCCATTTCTTAATTCAAGATGTCTTACAACCAAGAATTACAAGAGATGTTGAAGCCATGGAAGCGGGAGAATCTTTTGATGACAGCTGTTGCAAAGAACTCGCCCCTTACAATGGTGGGGAAGGAAATACCTTCAAGCTCCACGAACTGGAGATGTGAAAAATGATTAAAAGATGATTTACATTGGCACCCTCTGCCTTTTATACTCCAATTTAAAATACGCTAATTACCTAACTAAGCCCATCCGTGCCCAAAAGTTTTGTTCTCAAAACTTTGAAGACTAAAAGGATAAGTGGATGGTAAATGTGAAGATACGAGATGCCAATGCTAAATATCCTTGTTGAAGTTGTCCATTGAAGAAGATAATCTTCCATGAAAAGAATCTCCAAAATAAGCTCAAAACTGTGAAAATCTGGAATGATGTCCTAAACAAGGTAGTAATAGTAAATGACCCATAATGTTGGATAGAAATGTCATAATGACGCATATGAGATACAGAAATGAAGTATACTTCATAAGGTATCCATCCATATCATCAAAATCCAATTTTTATGTCAATAAGTCAATTATTTTCATGACAAAAATATATAACAACAGTATGTCCACTATGCAATGAACTAATTATCTTCTTGAAGAAGTCATGGAAACTTATCTAAATATAAAGCATGTTGCCAAGATTATTCTTCCATAGGCAATCTCTTCCACTTGACAAGATATTCCATAACAATACAGTTCCTTAGAACCTTCTCTCTCTTGCCAATAATCCTTTCCGGCTCATAGATGTTATTGACCCTTTCAGTTTGGCCATATGTTTGTGGATAGTAGGCAATACTTGGAGTTAGTTTGGTACCCATGGAAGTAAAAATGTTTTTTTTTTAAATTCCCCATGAACTTGGAATCCCTGTCAGAAACAATCTTCATGGATAATCCATGTAGTCTAAAAATTTCCATGAATTGATCTACCACCTGTTTGGTTGAATATTGGACTTTGGTAGGTAAGAAGTGGGCTGATTTTGTAAGACGACCAACCACACAAAAAATGATATTCCAACCCTGATTAGTGGTAGGAAGTCATGTAATAAAATCCATGCTGACATCAGTCCATTTACCATGTGGGACAGGCAAAGACTGAAGTAGACCACTAGGCAATAAATTTGAATCTTTATTCTGCTAGCATGATAAGCACTGCATCACATACTCCTTGACATATTTTCAAAGTCCCTTCCAATAGAAACATTTATGGATCTTATCAAAGGTTTTAAACAATCCAATATGTCCTATCAAAGGAGAAGAATGCATCTCCAATAAAATTCAAGGCCTAAATGATGACTGAGGGGTCAAGTATACTCTCCCTTTAAACCAAAGAAGTCCATTTTGCCATTTGAAATTGGAAATTTTAGATCCATCATGTTGTTGTAATTGCTTCATAATATTGGCAATGTGCTCATCTAAAATATATTCTTCTTGAATGTCTTGCCCTAATCCTTATGTATGATAGAGATGGTAGAGACAGAACATGCCCACATCCTTATACGGTGCTTGCCCATCGGTTGTCCAAGCACACTTTTAGCAGTCTATTGAGAAACGAATCTAAGCGTCGCTACCCGGCGCTCCCATGGAATATTCTGGTTTTGTCGCCTAGGGTTTTTCGAATCCGCCTCTCGCAACGGAACATTCACAGCCAAACCCACTAGGATCGACCTGAAATTTGGGCTCCTAGTCGCCAAGGTCTCCTAACAGCATTCTAGAGTCAAATCTTGGACATCCTGCTTTACACAGAGATACCTAAGCCAAAGCAAACCCATGCCCCACTTGGTTCAAAAAGAATGGGAAACGAGAGGGATGCACTGCTCAACCTCTCTACCTGTAGGGCATAGTCCCATTCCGTTCCCCTAAAATGGCATGAATCAAGGTTCTAATCTAACATTTTCTAAGAGTCGTCAGACATCGGTAAAACCTTGTGAGAAGCCTCCCAATTCTCTGGGACCACCCTGCCATAGGACAAACCCATTGGGGATCTACCCACCCGCTTCCCTCAATAGCTTTAGTTTTCTAATTAGATCCTACCACATTTATGTGCGACACTTAAAATTGGCTTCATTAATTAAGCCTTTAAGGAAACAGGGTTCGTTCGCATAACTTACAGCACAGACACGAAAACAGAGTAAAGCAATCTATTGACAAACAAGTTCAAATAATCTCCTTAACTTATCTTCGGGTTAATCTTTGTCTCCCACCCATATAGGAGAAATGATGTATCCCTTCTGTCCAATAGAAGTATCTCTTCTGCCCTGCAGAAGTAACTGGTCCAATTCACATGGCACCACAAATTCAATCTTTTATCTAGAATAGGATCTCCCAACATGCCCAAACATTGGGGGCCACGAAGATCTTCAACTCCATTCTAGACATAGCAAAGGGTGTCTAGAGCTCCACCTGACCTACAAGTTGTCTAGGAGCGAAACATCCTTCCTGTAGTTGGCCTTTTCACCACTCGGCCTTCAGCCCATGAATCGAGCAGTGCCCTCTTTGGGTTAATCCGCGGTGAGATCATGGAGGTGATCCACCCGTGCAAAATATCCTTCCTTAATTAAATCCTTTAAGAATCAAGCACAAACAAGGCATTCAGCCCTAATATCATTTTCTAGGAAAACATTCCTTTATTCCCATGGCGACTTGTCATCACAGACCCTTGCCATGCATTTACCATAAATCACAAGCACTTGGAATAATCATCCAAACAACAACTAACAACCAGTTGAATGTAAAAGCATTTAGGATGTTATTTGATCAACCAATAAAAAAAACCAATTGTATTCTTGCCAAACAATGCAAGAATAGTCGTGATAATATTTCCATCGCATATGTGCTCTTCCCCTAGGGATCAAAGAGCAATTCTATGTAAAATTTACTTAACACTTGTATGCATAATTTTTAATGTCATGATTATGCCATTCATAACCCTTGACCGATTCCTCCTTGTAATTGCTCTATCAACGAACAAGCCATATGCAACTAGGTGCAATTAACTTTTCTTAATACATGCACTTTACAAGCTCAATCTTTTGAATATGTGAGATAAAATTTATCCCTTTTGATGACCTATACTCGTGCGTCATAATATGGGGCCTAACATATCTCATACGAGAATCAAAATAAGTATCTATTAATTTGGAAATACATTACTTACGACTGGTACCGTAATTGGATTGACAGTGATGCCTTCGGCAAAGTTTCATTGCTGGTTGTGGAATTACCATCTGCACGTGACATTCTTCGCTTGGGGGCCATCGTCCACAAATAGACTCAAGAGATTAAGAAGGTGGTATAGATTCGAGATGGGAGAGTGTAAGAGAAGATGGCTAAGTTGAGAATTGAGATAGAGGGAATTGTGCAGTCTCTCGGGGTAACTCTTCTCTCTCGAATTGTGCAATCTCTCAGGGTAACTCTTCTCTCTCTCTCTCTCTCTCTCTCTCTCTCTCTCTCTCTCTCTCTCTCTCTCTCTCTCTCTCTCTCTCTCTCTCTCTCTCTCTCTCTCTCTCTCTCTCTCTCTCTCTCTCTCTCTCTCTCTCTCTCTCTCTCTCTCTCTCTCTCTCTCTCTCTCTCTCTTAGAGGGGTATCCTTCTCTCTTACTCTCTCTCGCAGCCTCTGAGGGTCTCCTTATGCTCCCTTGTGCCTCCACATGCCTCATATTTATAGTGAATTAGAGAAGAGGGCTTGTGGCTGAGAAGTGGAGCTCTTTGTGGAGGGAGGATCTTGGAAAAATCAATGATCTAATGCTTAGATCATAAATCTGATGGTTCCATTGGCTTTGAAAGGGGGGTAAAACTCCAAGACACTTGATTAGAAAGCTCTCAATTCACTCCTTTTCTATCTTTGAAGTGTTGTCTAACTGCCTGTAGACTGCGATCGTGGCGCGCACAATTTCGTAAATCCTCTCTTTTTTTTTCTTTTTATAAAATCCCCAAACTAACTAAAACATCACTTTCCTTTTCTTTTAAATAACATCTAGTTCTAGAAATCTCCATATCTTTTTAAGATAATATCTAAAATATACTAGTTTTGCCCAGAATCTAATATTTTTGGACCATCCAAACTATACACGTTAATACTAGTAATTAATATAGCTCATAAGTCTCGTTCACGTTGTAACTTCCGTGAAGGGTGGCTATGGTCCTTGTCAATCCGAGAAAAATATCAGATTTATGACTCTCAATTTTTTTACACATATTTTTAATTAAATAAAAATTATTAGTAATTAATGTTAGTTAGTTTTTACCTTAGTTAGTCTTTAGTTGGTAATCTTACTAACTTATTAATTGACTAACTAACTTTCGAACTAACCAACTAACTTTTATTGCATGGAAATACTACAATCCTAGATAACGCATCTGCCACTACATTATCCTTGCTTGCCATATAAGAAATCTCAAAATCATATCCCTAAAGTGTAGCTAGCAATCATTTTTGTTTGGGAGAAAGACTTGGCTGAGAGAGGAAACACTTCAGCACATGATGGTCATTCTTCACCTTAAAATGGCTGCCATAAATGTAATGGTGCCACTTCTTGATTGCATGAAGAATAGCTAACATTTCCTGCTCATAAACATGGATTTCTCTTTCTTTATCATCCAACTTCCTGCTTTCATAAGCAATAACACCATGGTCTTGGCATAAAACATCCCCAATACCTCTACCACTAGCATCAGCAAATATAGTGAACTCCTTGGAAAAGTCTAGGCATATTAAGATAGGTGCTGAGATGAAAAGACTTTTCAGCTCATTGAAACTCATAGTGGCTATAGCATCCCAAAAGAAAGCTTCCTTTTTCAATTTGTCAATGAGAGGAGTTGCTATATGGGCATAATTCTTGATGAATCTCTTATAGAAAGAAGATAATCCAAGAAATCCTCGCAAAAAAGTAGAATTCTATGGTATGGGCCAATCCTTAATGCACTGGACCTTCTTTGGATCAACCATAATTCATTTCTCACCAACTATATGACCCAAGTATTCTACTTCATTAGCCATAAAAGTACACTTACTTCCTTTGCAAAAACCTTGTGTTTTCTCAAGGTAAAAAGGACTTCTCTGACATTGTTTAGATATTCCTCTCTATCTTTGCTATAGATGAGAATATCATCAAAGAATACCAAGACTGATTTATATAAGAATGGCTGTAAAATCTTGTTCATAAGAGCTTGGAAAGTTGCATGTGTATTTGAAAGTCCAAATGGCATAACTAGGAAGTGGTAGAGACCTCTTTCTATCCTAAAAGTTGTCTTGTACTCATCCCCTGCTTTCATCGTGATTTGGTGGTATCCTAACCTTAACTCAATCTTAGTGAAAACTCTTGCATCCTTGAGTTCATCCAACAAATCATCAATGCGGGGGATTGGGTACCTATTCTTTATGGTGCTCTTGTTTAAGTCTCTATAGTCAATACACATCCTAAATGACCCATCTTTCTTCTTGACAAGTAGTACAGGAGAAGCAAAAGGTGACTAACTAGGCTGAATAAACCCCATTTCCAGAATGTCTTTAACATGTTTCTCTAATTCTTCTCTCTCATACTTGGATAACCTGTAAGGAGGTTTGTTGATGGGTTTAGTGTTATGCATTAAGTCAATAGGATGATCCAACCTAAGGAGGCAATGATGTAGGTGGCTGGAATATGTCCTTAAACTCTTCCAAAAGTTTACATAGGCATGGATCTTGCTCCTTAGGTGAAGTAGATTGTTGATTTTCATCTGCCTTTGATAGAAGTGTGAAAATGCAAGATGTAGTATTAATTTCCTCCTTGGTCTTCTTCTTGCTAATTATTTTCACTTGCTTTCCCTCCATGCCATTAAGCTTTACTAGCTGCCCATTCCAAGTAAACTCTATGAACATCTTATTTAGATCCAAAGAAAATTTTTCAAGTTGTTTAAGCCAATCACAACCAATGATGATGTCAATAGGACCCATATCTACGGCAATCAAGTCTGTCATAATAGTGCAAGACTGTGATAATTCAACAGAAGTCTACTGGCATATGTATTTGCTCAACTCTTGAGCACCATTAGCCACTTGAACCTTCAGTGGGGCATCTATTTCTTGAGGTAGTAACTTCAGCTTGTACAATGATTTGGCATTGACAAAACTATGTTTGTTGCCTGTATCAATGAGAATATGAGCAACCTTTGAATTTATAGTACCCTTGATCCGAAGTGTATTTTCACATTTACAACCCATCCATGCAACCTAAGATATGGAACATAACATGGGCTAACAAGATACCATAGAATGATCATCAATCTCTGATCCACTAGGATCAAATGGACCACCTGGATCATAAGGAAAATTAATAACTAGCTCTAATTCCTCCTATGTGTCCTGATCATCATGCTCATGCATCTCATCACAAGTATGAACTGCCTCTACTTGCAAAATATTTTCTTATTGTGTCTCCTCTTCATCAGAGTCTTCAATATTTAGCGTATTAGACTTTGCCATATATCCTTTGCACTTCTGCTTGTGCTCAGGAGACCATTTCTCCCCACATTTATAGCATAGACCCTTGGATTTGTCATTGAAAAGTGCCTTGTTGTTGTTATTATTGGGATATTTCTTAACTGCACCTTTAGCCCTCTTGAATTCTCCTTTTGGATCAACATTATAGCTAAAATTATTGCCCTTTTTTGAAGCATATGCTATAGGGTAAGTTGGAACCTTGCTGATATTATTTTGAAACCTATTTTTAGCTCTAAATCCCTCTCTTTGTTGGCTGAACTGCTGTCCAAATGTCATAGGCTGATTTGATGGGTATTTCATTCCTATTTTGGGCTAAAATGAAGTCAAATCTCTTCTATATTTCTGGCTATACCTCTCAGCATATTGAATGGCTGCATGGACATTTGTAGGCTTGACTGCCCCAATTTCAGCTGAAAGGTTTGGATCAATACCAAAAATATATTTTTTCAGTTTGGCTAAATCGGAAATGCCTTCCACATACATGGAAAGGTTTAAGAATTGGTTGGAATACCCCCTCACAGTAGAACCCCTTTGCCTAAGATCATATCATTTCCTTTCAAACCTTTCCTTCTCCATGGGGGACACGAACACTTGAGTCATGGTTGATTTGAAGTCATTCCAAGACTGAAAATTCTCCCCAATCTTGCTCATGTATCTGTTAAATGATGTGGATCTAGGACATGACACAAGCTATGGTGGATCAAAGATGTAAACCAAGTTCATAATGACATGGACAAGTAGAGACAAACTATTACACAAGTGAATTAGGTTCCAAGATAGATTAGCTTGGACTCATAAACACAATCTTGTGTAGAATTGAAAATGACAAGACACTTAATTGAAAGTACCAAGCATCATGATATTGTGTTCATTTCATAGTCAAGTACAATGCTTTATAGGCTTTGAGTTGTTCCACTCTCCTCATTGTGCATATGGGATTCAGGACAGCTCCTCTTGGAGCATACATCATTTGTCTATTTCTCAACACCCCCCCTCAAATGATGAGTCCCTACACTTGCTGGCTTTTCCCCCCCCCCCCTTCATGATAACATGGCCCGGAAGACTAGCTCATAGGCAGCCTAGTCAAGTTAAAGCTTGAGACTTTACATCTTGGCAAGGGTTGTACAAATCAAATTCACTAAGGAAAAGAAGGATCCACTGTGGGAAAAACATATGAAAGATACAATGAAAGTTCTTCAAAACAATCTGTCAGAGTTGTTGATGGTAGTGGAAGCATATTCTTCTTCTTCTCTTTCTTCCATGTATTGGTTCTGGTGATGATCACTTTGCAATTGTTGGGCTCTCTTCTTGTGGAAACATTCACTGGCTACATGGCTAGTCTTACCACAATAGTGACATGTAATCTGATCCTTGTTATTGTTGTTGATGAATCCTCGACCTCTTCCTTTAGGTCTAGCAGCTCCTTTGGTGTACAAAAGATTTTCCCTAGATGATGAGACATTGTCTTTTGCATTCTTGGTTTTTACTTTGCCTTCTTCATCGAGTAGTGAGTGCTCAATATCTTTAAGTGTGAGGCTTGGAACATTACTCAAAGTGGACACAAGATTTTCATATGGATCCTTGTTTACACTCGCAAGCAGTATGACTATTGCTTCATCTTCCTCAATATTCTTTTTAAGAGATGCAAGTTGAGTTTTTAAACTCTTAAACTTATTAATGTGTATGGTCATAGAAGCATTGTCTTTGATATCCAGTTTATAAAACTGCATGAGAAGTTTTACCTTTGAATTCTTTGCTTGAGTACCAAATATTTTATCAAGTTCCTCCCACGCGGTTCTAGCATTTCTAATGCCAGATATATGATGTAACACATCATCACTTAGTCCCCAGGCAATGATGCCTAGTGCCTTATTATTCATCTTCTTCCATTCTTTGGATTTGAACTGTTCTTCTTCAATGAACCCGTCTTCATCATCTTCCTTCTTGTTATCTGCATCATCTTCAAATAGGTCCCACAAGTCTTTCCGCATTAGGTGATACATGGTCTTTTCCTTCCAGGCATGGAAGCCTTCTCCATTGAATTTTGCTATTTGCTCAAGTTCTTCCATGTTGAGCAGCTCCAATTTGAGAAAACACCAGCAAGGGGAATTTGTGAAGTGTCACAAGGAGGTTAGTGTCAACTGACACTAGTTGAGTATCAATAGATACTATTCTTGAGCTTAGTATTGAATGTCGGTGCTTGATCTTCTTCTTGCTTGTTGATTTGAAGTGTTAATCTTGCTGGGAACTAAGTTCAAACTCAGATAAAAGTGGCAGTGTGTGCCCTCACTTGAAAGGAATGAGAAATTGAAGGAAAAATGAGCTTGTACCTTGATGGCTATGGCTTCCTAGATTAGGGTTTTGACCCAGGCCTGGTTTTTTCCAGATATCTAGAGCTAGAGTTGATCATTTTGGAAACTTTTTTTATGGAAATGTAGCTTACTCCATGCTCTACAAGAGCCCCATGATAACCGTCAAGATCGTGTACTGCAGTCCGCGCGCAGATCAGCAAAACATAACCAAGCGCAGATATGGCAGCGACATCAAATTTTAGCAATGCCAGGCTTGTAGGTATCCAATGTCAGGCTTAGATGTGATAGGCAGAAGCTCCTTGAGTAGAAGAACCATCCTCCTAAAGAAAGCACACTGAAATATTGCGTGATTTGAGAGATATGAGAGCTCAAAGTGAGGTATGTCTTGCAGGCCACAAACTGGGGCTATGGTAGCAACTGACAATAGTGACAATGCTGAGGTCCAGATAGACAAATCTCATGGATTGATGTGATACAGGGAAGCTTTTTGAGGTGGAGAACAACTTTCCAGAAGGAAGATCAGAGAGATTTGGTATGTGGAGTGAGATACAGGAGCTTCAAGATGACAGGGTGCTGCTGGCTATGGCTGCCACAAGGTCCAACTGAGATTTGAAGTTGAAACTGAAGATATGAGCTGAATGTGGGCTGGTTAGAGATCACCAGAGATGAAGGGAGACTAGAGATTCAGAGTGTGAGCTGTGCCATGCCCAACTGGGCTCTGATACCATGTTAAATGATCTGGATCTAGGACATGACACAAGCTATGGTGGATCAAAGATGTAAACCAAGTTCATAATGACATGGACAAGTAGAGATAAACTATTACACAAGTGAATTAGGTTCCAAGTTAGATTAGCTTGGACTCATAAACACAATCTTGTGTAGAATTGACAATGATAAGACACTTAACTGAAAGTACCAAGCATCATGATATTGTGTTCATTTCATAGTCAAGTACAATGCTTTATAGGCTTTGAGTTGTTCCACTCTCCTCATTGTGCATATGGGATTCAGGACAGCTCCTCTTGGAGCATACATCATTTGTCTATTTCTCAACAGTATCTCCACCATGTATGCGCATATCCCTCTAGGTGTAGGGCTGCATAATATATATTTTCTTGCTCATGCGTGGGTAGAGAGTGAAATACATTTCTAATTTGTTGATCTATTCTTCAAGTTCGGTCGATGAAGGGTTATCTCCTTTGAAATTGGATATGTTGATCTTGTCCTTGTATTCCTTGTCCTAATGATAGTGCTGCCCATTATGATTTGTATATCCAAAAGATTGTTGCCTAACACGAATGAAGGTCTAATACAACTTAACCATTCAATGGATGACAAGTTTGGCAAGATGATTATACACATGGAGCAACAAAACCATAGGTTGGATGCCAAATTTGAACAGCTGGTTAGAATACTTAGCAACTTGGGTAACAAATTGCAAAGTAATCGACCTTCCCATGCTGAAGATGCACCTATTGCTCATGGTAATGTGAGGTTCACAGCAACCCATCAGCATATACCATCCACTTTTGAACATGGAGGACCTTCTAAGGTGAATGAAACAGTTTAGCCTCATACCAACTCTTGGAATAGAAACATTATAAACTTCACTAATTCAAGAGAATGGATAGTAAGATTATTCCCTGCATGATGATAGAAATGAGTTTGTAGATGGATGTCATCCCTTGTATAAAGAGTTTGGTTCTCAACCTACTCAGGTTTATAATGTAAGAGATGATCAAGGGCAATATGAACATGATAAATCAAGGAATGGAGACAGTTTCTAGCATGCTGAAGATCATGATGATAGGTTGCCATATGGAATATCCACTCATAACCAACAATCACTTGGGAACTCATTGTTTGGTTGTCAATCTTTTGGAAATAATCGAAATGGGCAGCATTCATCTATACTGGAAATCATTGGAGTCATGAGTAACATTTACTTCAGTTCTAGGCTCATTATCATGAGGAACCCTTGGCCATTGGATCTCTTCATTAGTTATACTATTTCCCATAAATTCTTGTCCCTAGTTTGTGGCCCCTATGGTAGGATTAACTTCAACCTGGTAATCTTCTAAGCCCTCATTAATGTGCTCCAACACCTACTCCTTATTCCTTGCCATCATGGAAAATGTAGTAACTCAAGACTGCCTGTCAAAGAATGGTCAATAACCAAAGCTATACTCCTCCAATATAAGTTCTTGATAGCTCAAAACAAAGCTAATAATGTGTAGATATACCAAATTTACTGAGGTTACAAGTTTGGAAAAGGTATATGGTTGATTCAGATCAAAACAATGTACCCTACCAACCTGTCTAGGTGCTATCCACAGTGACCACCTGTCAATAAAATGACCAAAACTTTTGAACCATAGATCCAAATGAGGTGCTTTGTAGCTAGAGTTGAAGCTAACTTTGGCCTCTACACATTGAGCATAAGAATCAATTTTTCAGAATGAAATATCCCACTTTTTTAATTGATTCTTTATGATTGTCCAGGATGAGGCAGCAATCTGTAACAACCTGTAAACTCATTGTTTAGACCATGTTTCAATCCATTTGGTCATAGATCATTAAGAATCATCTATGGGCACTGAAGTACAACCTATATTCTCTATCACCAACCTATGATCACCTTCAAAGTACCTGTAGACCTGTATATATGTTCAAAACTATCACCAACTTCCCTATGTTGCCTTGTTTGGTACCATGAGTCTTCAAGTCTTTTTCCACTCTTTCCCAAGTGGTCTTCCGTGGTCCACTGTCTGTGATGAGGGATAAAATAGTGGACATGCACCTAAATGGGATCTAAAACTCTGGAAGGTATGCAAATTTCCTTTCGGGCCAGGTTGTACACCCCTATAGAGTCATAAATAGCAAGGGAAGGTCACCTCACTATTGTCTCGCTATCTCATCCATGGCTTTGACCTTTTTTCTAGATCAAAATATACATGGCAAAGCTATTGTTCTAAAAATCAAGGCATGATACGCTTGGCTGAATCAAGATTTTGATATTTCCATGATATGCAAGAATTGGAAGGTAAAATGTCTATAAATGAGGATGAGAAAAGTTTGCCTATAGTAATCAGTGACTCACTAATTTACTATGCTCACCTTTTACAAATTTCTTGGGTATTCTCAATAGATTGAATCAACAAAAGAGCCCAAAGTTAGAGGTTAAGAAATCCTTTAGAAAAATTCAAAGCTAATTGCATGGTTTATGCTATGGACTGATTAATCAAACAATGCAAAGAGTAATGATGCCATCGATTTTAATGGGTTGATTCACCAATCAATTCATGCTTGGTATTCAAGACTTCATACCTCAATACTTGAGCATTATGGTTCATTCAATCAATGTTGAGATTAAAGCTCAATGCAAGAGTACTCTACTTAACCTCTCCTTCAGCAAATAGGAAATGCAACAACAATTGAATGAGGAATTGGAGAGATTAAAGAAGAGTAATAGAAGTTCCTCTTTCAATGATTGAAGAAGAAGATGTTTCTTGAGTCAAACTTCTACCATAAAGATTGATAGACCGCTTCTTGAATCCAACAATTGATCAAGAGAAGAATAGACTCCATAATCCCACATATTAGCTCCAAATATGATCCAAGAATAATGTTTAGATCAAGTCTTTAGCTCCAATGAGTAGTATAGAAGAAAATCCCTAGAATTTGAAGCCTCTTTGATGGAAATTTCAATGAAATTCTTCAATCCCTATCATACTTGTAGTTCGAGAGAATATTGGCCTTCAATCTTGAATGCATTGGTTGGATTCTTCGAAATCTTGAATACTTGAAGTAGAAGAGAGGTCCCTAGAGTGATTTAGAGAAAAAACCCCATGAAATGGAAGATAATAATTCTAGAATCTGATGCCTAAAGCTTATTGCCATGTTTTGACTCCATAGCCAACTATCCTTGAAGCTTCAAGTCCAAGAATGGATCAATATCGGTCCCTTGAGTGTTGAGGAAGCTCCAGGAAGCTTGATAGGGTAAAATCCCTTTGATCTCTTCAAGAAATTTCAAAAGATTTCACTCCCGTCATAAATCTGCCATAGCCAAGTTTGGAAGATCGAGAATGATCATGAGAATGAGAAATAGCTTTGAGTGCTTGCTGAGAAGCTTGAGGAATCCTTGTTGGAGCTTGCTATAGCCATGGCTAAAGCTTAAATGGCTGGAATTTCTCGTGAAGTAGGGGAGTGTGTGTTCAGCACAAACAGTGCAAACACATATTCCCTTACTTCAAAATGAGAAGTAAGACAAGCTAAAAGCTACTCCATAGAGAGCTTAGACTGCAAGGATTTCAACCCTGGGAGTTGCTTGAGCCATTGAAAGGCCTGGAAGAAAGGAGAAGCCAAGATCCACCATGAAAGCTTGAGGAAAGCTTGAGAGAAAGAAGAGAGAGAAGTTCGCCCCAAAAAGTAACCAAGGTTTAACTCCTCTAATCCCTGTTTAGACTCCAATTAGAGTCAAGAACCTTCAAAATGGCCTCCATTTGATCACAACCTGCTATTTTGGCCAAGAACCTCCATCTTCCTCAAGATCTCCTTCAAGAAACCTCCAAAATTAATCGCAACTTGTTGTAGAGAACTCTAACTAGTCACAATTTGAACTATACCAAACCCTGTGACCAAATCTTGGTACTCCAGTTACCTACTACATGTCCCTATGACTAATTCTCCATGAAAGTGACTCTTCCCATGGATCAAAGTCCATGCTTTGATACCAATTGAAATGAAGTTGCCTCTTCAATGGAAATTTACACAAAGAACTAACAAGAAATGCTAAACAACAAGAAATTTTGGAAACTATAGCTTGCCATTTCTTAATTCAAGATGTCTTACAACCAAGAATTACAAGACATGTTGAAGCCATGAAAGCTTGAGAATCATTTGATGACAGCTGCTACAAGGAAGTCACCCCTTACAATGGTGGGGAAGGAAATACCTTCAAGCTCCAAGAAGTGGAGATGTGAAATATTATTAAAGATTATTTACATTGGTACCCTCTTGCCTTTTATACTCTAGTTTAAAATAGGCCAATTACCTAACTAAGGTAGCATGAAAAATTGCTTTATTATAGGCTATATGACGTATAAGAAACTTTCAACATCCTTTAGAATCCAGAATTTGGGGTAGCAAACATTTGAATGTTAATGCTTCTTTAATTGTTATTCCTTAAAGATTTAATACTAATGATATATTAATGCTTCAGGATGCTCTATGGATTGATTAGAACTCATTTTGCTCAACCCCATTGGAAGATTTATTGCTATCATAAATAGTGAACATTGAGCATATGTTTGAATATCAGTAATTCTATGCTTTTATGCCACTCAAGAATGCTCTTGGATCATCTATGCTTACCACTACTAGTTATGTTGGTGGATATTATCTTCTTTGAGCTTTGAGATCCATTTTAAGGTCCTTTACATTCATATTTAGTAGAGGCTACAATAGTCAATTATCTTCTATTTACATGCTTTGATGTTTATGTCATTTATATGCTCTTGGATGTATTACTTGGTATCATTGGACTTCCAAATTGTATGGTGTATATGCATTGAGCTTGTTTTTCTCTTAGATACTCCAGTTTTCTTATACTGGGAGTACTTTCTATTTTTCTTGCAGAGCCTGGCCTTTAGAGACCATGGGATCTCACTATATGCTCATTATTTTACAACAATATTATCTTGTAGTCATTGATCACTATGGGATTATCTTTATTTGGTATTTGGAGACCTAGTACTTCCTACTATCAAACGGGTTGTTAGTCACGAATATATGCTTTATTATATGTATTAAGCTTCATTATTTATGAGCAATGAGTTGATTGCAACTTAGAAGATCTCCTTGTTGCTTGGAGATCTCTTACGCATAGTTAGCTTACATACTTGGTTACCCCTTTATTTGAGATGCATATATGTATCTGATACTTTTGGAATCTCTAATAGTATATGGTATTTGGAGTCCCATGCTCTTTCTTGGACACTACTACTTACATTGTAAGTCACGTTGCTATCCTAGACTTCCCCAATGAGAGCATTTTGTCGTGGGAATTCGCCTACATTTGCTTGATTATTTATTGCAATTTTATGGATAGCATTTCTTAATTCAATTTTGGGATTTTTCTTGTAGACAGACACTTATCTCGGGCACTTTAGTGCTTTGACTTTGTGGACAACAATATATTGACTTGCACTTCTCCCATTATCCGATAATGGGAGTGAGCATGTATCAAGTCATTTTGAGCAATTTTTTCATGATCAGGGTACTAAGCATCAGTTAACCACCCCTTATATCCCACTCCAAAATGGTGTTGCAAAGTGCATGAATAGGATGATTCAAGAGAGAATCCATATAGTCATGCATCCTTACCTCATAAATTTTGGGTTGAGACAATTACTACAATAGTTCATTTGATTAATAGATCCCCATGCACTACTCTTGGTGGTAGAATTGTAGAGGAGGTATGGTCTAGAAGTCCTTCTGCATACGCACACTTGAGAGTCTTTAACTATGAGGCATTTTGCCATATTCCCAAAGACAAGCACAACGAGTTGGATCCAAAGTCTGACAAATGCATCTTTATTAGATATAGTGATGCATGTGAGATGGGCTATCATATGTGATCCACATGATCAAAAAGTTGTCCATGGCCATGATATTGTATTTCATAAGGATAATATGAATAAGAAACCTAAGGAGGTGATTGATATGCACAAGGTGATCTTTCACAAGGAGCCTCTTATTACCATACAATCGGCCCCAATTAGACAGCCTAATGCAATTTTTGATGCTCTAGTAGCCCAACTTGAGCCTAACATAATCTTGATCACTATGAGTCATCTATGTGTCATGTCATGGTAATAAATTCTAATGAGCCCCTTACTTATGAGGAGCCTATGTGTAGATGTGACAATTCAACTTGGGAGAGGGCTATGTAGTCTGATTTTGGCTCGCTATATGCAGAAGAACCATACTTGGGATTTGGCTCCCTTTCCTAATGGAAAACATGCATTTCCATGCAAGTGGGTGTATAATCTAAAGAGCACCCCTAGTCACCCTAAGCTAGCATATAAAGCCCATTCAATTGCAAAGAGTTTTAAATAAGAGAAGGGGATTGGCTTTGATGAGATCTTGTTTCTTGTGGTGTTAGTTTTATGTAATGAATATAGCTAATCTCAATCCAAGACAAATATTCCATCCCCTTCCTGAGTTGCATGCTTACCCTTTTCTAGAATCAAGATCTATCTAATATCCAAAATTATCAAAGCTTCCCTATGGCCCCTCACCACCAAAAGAGGGATACATATCATTCAAAGAAAACAATCATCTTATGCACATCCTTTCTACCTAAACTATCCCCACCACCTTGGGGAGGTCAAGCACATCTGTTAATCCATCTTTTATCGCACCCATATGAATAGTTATTTCTCCCCTCTTACAAGGATAATAATTCATCAAACATGAAATTACTCAAAATTTCCAAACTTATGTCTCTTCGCCTTGTATTGGCCTTATTATAGATTAATTCACTTTCTAATCTTCTCATTGTACAATAGATAGGTCTTTCACTTCCATCTATTAACTTACAAAGAACTGGTCCTCTTATGCACTCTGCTAAGTTAATTTACCATACTTCTCTCTCTCTCTCTCTCTCTCTCTCTCTCTCTCTCTCTCTCTCTCTCTCTCTCTCTCTCTCTCTCTCTCTCTCTCTCTCTCTCTCTCTCTCTCTCTCTCTCTCTCTCTCTCTCTCTCTCTCTCTCTCTCTCTCTCTCTCTCTCTCTCTCTCTCTCTCTCTCTCTCTCTCTCTCTCTCTCTCTCTCTCTCTCTACATATATATATATATATATAAGACATCTAATCCTTTAATATCTACACCTTAAACAAGTCTATAGTATGACACATTGTTGCTTTCTCACAATAAGAGCATCCATGTATCTAAGAACCCAAATACTATAATAAAAATTAATCAATTGGATAGAACTTGGAATCATGGCCTCAAGATGGTCTCTACCACCTTCGTACTCAAAGGTGTTGGATAGCAAGTGCTCCAAGTTTGTGTTGATCCCCATCTTAGCACCAAGTGTTGCTTGGAGTACCTTGTCTGGACAATTGCATCTTTTTAGTATCGATGTCTCCTCCTTGCCTTTAGGCTAAGGTTATTCACTAATGAGGAATAGAAAGCCTCTAAGGTGGTAATGGAATGATGTGAGGAGACATTAACATGCACATACACACACACACATCTCTCTCTCTCTCTCTCTCTCTCTCTCTCTCTCTCTCTCTCTCTCTCTCTCTCTCTCTCTCTCTCTCTCTCTCTCTCTCTCTCTCTCTCTCTCTCTCTCTCTCTCTCTCTCTCTCTCTCTCTCTCTCTCTCTCTCTCTCTCTCTCTCTCTCTCTCTCTCTCTCTCTCTCTCTCTCTCTCTCTCTCTCTCTCATTTTAAACCTTCCCCTCTTCCTCTAGTTCCTTCCTTCAATCTCTTACTAACTTTCCAATCCTTACTAGAAGCTTCCTATACCCATGTATTCTCTAAGACTAAATAATTGTTCCTCCTTGTAGACCTAAAATTTCTCTATATACAATGAAAAGCTCAACTTTCATAGGCCATTGCATAGCCCACTTGCATAAGGACTATGATTATGCTATTGCCCCATGCGTCATACCACAAAATATGTTTCCAAAGCCTAGAAGACTAGACTTGAATCAACTTTTGAAATGCTAAAATGTCCACTTCACTCCATCAAAATGGCATTCCCTTTTCTTATAATGCATGAAGTGCTAAAGCGATTTTAGGAAAATTGAAAATAGACTATTTCTAGTAACATTATAAACCCCGAGAAAACATGTATCTAATGCACCTTGTGTAATGGAGGCCAAGTGCATATAGCTTCAACTTTCATAAAATCCACGCAAATGTTATTAGCATACACAATATGCCTCAAAAAGAAATTTATTTCAAGAAGAACTCATTGTTCTTCCTAATTTCATTAAGAATAGTGGCCAAATTTTTATAATACTCTTCTTCATTCTTAGAATGCACTATCATGTCACTTTTCTTCTAATATTCTCTTTTTAAGCTACATTCATTCTATAAGGTGGCTTATTGATGGACTACTACCAAGAATCAAATCAACAACATGATCCTTTGGTCTTTTTAGTATAGATCTCCTACTTAAGAGTGAGAAAACTCCACACCACAAACCACTTTTATGCTTAAAGTTTTCATTTTGCACCAATCATACATTGCAGATCTACCTAAAAATCCATGAAATCCCATAAAGTGTGCCTTTTAATCTAGCTCTCAATAATGTGCCTCAAAACTATCTTTTTCCCTCTCCTTTCTATCTACAAAAGTAACTCAAATGACCTACATCATATTGCCATTGGTAGGCTTTGTCCTTTAGGTGGTGTTGGCACCATGACCATTTGTTTTAGAAAAATCATGCCTCCATTTGGGCTTAGATAGACCATTCATATGCGCAATAGACCTAGATGGGATAAGCTATCAAGGTGACCTAGATTTAATCAAGAGAGTAGTGACCATTGCATAAGAAACAAGGAAGCTTTAAAGATAGATCTCCAACTACTCACATTAGTGCTTTGCAATCCTAAAGTTTGATTTTAATGTGTTACCCTTGAAGATCCATTTTCTTTTTGTGCAACATGGATTCTTAGTTGATAGTCATCAACTATGATATACTGCTCTAAGCAATCCCTCTCTAGAATATTTCCCGTACTTCCCAATGAAGAACTACTTTACCAACAAGTTCAAAACAAGGCCATAACTTTGTGTGCTCATAAAAAGTGACCACAATCAACTAATGATGAACCAAAATGCAAAAAATTCTTAGCAAAAGTATCTCAAATGGCTAACATCATATTGTCATTGGTAGGCTTGTCCAAACAATGGATGTAGACAAGAATTATCATTCTATTTTACAAAGAAAGACAAGTTGGACAAATCTAATTATTAGCTTTAAAAGCATATAATCAAAGCCAACTAGTTTCCCACAAGCTACGAGAAATTGTCGAGGTTAAAGGAAGCCAAATTTTTCTAAGTGTCCCCATCAATCTTGTGCTTTCATAAAGAAAGATGATGATTCTACAAAAGAACCGGATATATTTTATCTTCCAAAGGTAGAAAAAGAGAGGAAATAGATATCAAGCATTCGTCTTTCCAAAGAAAAGAGACTTGCAAAATCTTGGAGGAACCTAGCAAAATCAATTTGGCAACCTGAGCCTTGCAGTCATCAAACTTGAGACTCCATTGTATAGAATGAGAGGAATTCATGACTCCTTTCAACAAATGAAAAAGAGCAAGGACAAGCTAATAGCAAGCAATTCATTTACTCAATGATGCCCAACTTGTTTATACTTTATTGAGCAAGTTGACACCACCATACAAGCCTTTTTTACCTTTATTACATTTGTGCACTATGGCAAGCCTCTTCACTTTGAGGAGATTGAAATGTTTTGAGGAGAACCAAAAATTTGTTGGTGACACAATGACAAAAAGACAACCTTTTGCAACCTATATTATCAAGAAGGGACCACAATGGGAGATACACATGGCCATTTTTTACCAACAAAATCAAGAAAGGTAAAGCTTCTAAGGAATGGTGTTGTTATTGTGAAAAGAATGGGCATGTCATGAAGACATGCAAGAAAAGAAAACAAGACAACGTTCAACACAAAGCCAAGAAAAAGGTCAACCAAGATTCTAATTCCCCTTCTTAAGAGGATACCTTGAAAGTTTCAAATATTATAACAATGGCTGGTATGGTGAGACCTACTCATGTAGTGGATCTCATGTTCCTTCAAGAGGGGGATGAGGGAACTTGGCTTCTCTTACCTCTTATCTTCATTAACAATGTGTGCTCACAACTACGGCTACAAAAATCTAGTTCAAATTGACCATGTATTACTAACACAATGGTTTTCATCGATATTGTGAAGCTAACAACTCACCCCACATTGGAGATACTAGCTTGTTAGAGGTTTAGCTATCCCCCAGAGTAGCATTCTCAAGCTATAGTTGGTATATTTTGTGTGTGTGTTGAGAGTGGAAAAAGACTGATTTTTTGACTGATTTTTTGTTGTTTTTGAGGTCTGAATGATTGATTTTTTATGGATTTAGAGTGATGTATGGTTGTTAATGGAAGTGTTTTGGATTATATTGTTTATGTTTTAGAATCTCATGATGATTTTTAGTGGAGATATGAAGCTCTGTGATGTTCTGAAAGGTTCTGTTGAGGTTCTGATTGGTTCTGTATAGATTTTGTTTTGTTCTGATTTTCTTCTGTATGAAGCATGGATTGATGATTTATGAAGGTTGAAATCTTTTGAAAGCTTATTGAATAGTTTTTTATAGTTTGGAATGGTTTTAGTATGATTTATGAGGATCTATTATTCTCTAATGACCTTCTGTAAACCCTCTGTAGAGCCTCTGTCTCTACTCTATCTCTGTTCTGTCTCTGCTCTCTGGTCCTGTTCTGTACTGTTCTATAGATCTTCTGTAAGTGTTTTGTATAATTTATGTGTGACTTTGGAAAATTTTTCTAACTTTTGAAAATAATGAATCTAAGTTCAAAAGAGTTAAAACAAATGGAAGAAGTAGCCCTGCTAAAGACTGAAGAGAAGACTAGAGTGACAGTGACAGTAGTGAGCTATGAAGAGACATTGTAGTGGCTCTGGTGCCTCTTCACATCAGACATACCTCTTGGGAGGTGTATCCATGACCTAAGAAGAATTATTGAGAGTCATTATTAGAGTATTGTAGTGAGGAGATGATGTGTTATTGATAGAGAGAGAGAGAGAGAGCCAAAGATAGCCAATTCTATTAAAACAGTGTAACTGTATATGAGAGATTGAGAGAGAACTATGAAGACATTGAAGATGAATACTATGTGATTTATTTCCATAAAAAAATGGTGTATTCTTTTATGTTCATTGTTATATTTTTGGATTTTATAAAGAAGTTGAAGATTATGGTTGATTCTATCAAATCCATGGGAGATATTTACTATGATGCTGCGTGAAGATTTGTTGTTTTCTTTGTTTTGGTCATCAAAAGAGTGAAATAAAATCTTGTTGATGTTACAAAATAGATTTTCTTACAGTAGAATCCCCTTTTCCTTGGTTTCTCTCTTGGGGCTCCATGTTTTTGGTGCGCAGCCAGGGAAACTTGCCATCAACAAGCATCAGAAGAGGCTGAAAATAAAGGAAATGGCATTGCCAAGAAGAGGAGAATTCAATGGATGTTTGCAAAGTTCCTTCTTCCACTAAAGAGTTGGAGATTCTCATTATCAAATCCACTTTCCACAAGAAATTAATCCCACAATGGCGAAAACATATTACCATCATGATGCATGCTCTATGCGGTGGACTGTTTCCTCTTCCTGTTGAAGCACCAGAAACTTACATCTTGGTGGCAAATTATTTGGGAACAAACTGAAGAGCAGAAGCAGAGAGAATGAACATCCATGGAAGATTTGGTAGTCATTGAAAAGTTTCCAGACATCATCAAGTGGGAGATCGTGAAGAAGCTTCACGAGTCGTGGTCAGTGGAGGTTCACGAAAACAAGAAGGAAAAGAGTTGAAATTTGTTCATGGATGCTCAACCGGAAGATACATGGGATGCTTGGTGCACTGACAATCTTCTATTTGTCCAATTAGCAACCCACTGGAAGTTGGTAGACATAGTGTTTTTCACAACATACACTGTTGAAATCCTTAGAAGCTAGCATTATTATGATGGCACAACAACGATCCTAAGAAGAATGAGTTTTGATACTTTCAAAATGGAATATCTCCCCCTATGTAGTGGTTTGAAAGCCAAATTTAGAGATGTTGAAAAGAAGGAAGTAGAGGAGATGTTGGCTAGAGAATCCCCCAGAGACTGAAGCCCTCTCTGATATTATCCTGTTGAGTACAGACCAACTGGTTGGAGCCAACCCTCTGATGAATGATACAATAAAGAGGCAAGCGTTAGAATGAGTCCAAAGGTACGTGAGAAGAGAGAATGCAAAAATCAAAGCTGAGAGCGAGCTCGCAGCAGAAGCCTCCTTTGACGCCATAAAAGAACTCTTTGTAGAAGTCCCCATGGTGACTCAGGTCCCCTTCCTAGTCAGATTCATCTTGGAAATATTGATGATAGGCTAGCAAATGTAGTCCCATTGCCAGTTTTTAAGGGAGAGGACAATGAAAACCCTAATCTTCATGTAGCAAAGTTCATGATAGCATGTGTGGCTAACAATGCCAGAACCCTTGAGCATTGGTTAGCGATATTCCCCACCATTTTCAAAGGCGCAGTGTTTCAGTGGTATGAGAGACAAGAAGCAAGAACTTTTGACACTCCTTCCTCGCTAAATTCAGCCATGAAGGTTTTGAAGAGTGGATGCGAGAGGAGTTCATGAACCTAAGTCAGTCCTCTGGAGAAAGAGTAGAAGCTTATGTCTCATGAATGGAATCCATCCTGAAGAGATGGACTAACCATCATTTGGACGAAGGTATCTAGAAAGGAGTGTTTCTCATAGGCCTACAACCAGAAGTTCGTAAGTTCGTGGAATTGAGGAGACCAATCAATCTACAAGCTGCAGTGGAAGGTGCAAGATTGTATGATGAAGTTGAAGCAAGGCTGTCAATGACTCCATGAAGAGGAGTCTTACCTTCTTCCATACCAGGAATGGTATATCCACTAAATGCAATCCCAGGGACAGTTCCCTACCCCTATCCCTAGATGCAAATAGTGTCGTAGTATAGGCACCTAATCCACTGTGGTCACCAGAGACAACAATGCCTCAACTGATGGTTCAACCACAACAACAGTGGCTTCAAACTGTTCCTCCAATGGCGACTCAACAACAATGGAACCCTACCAACTGGAATCAACAATCCCAAGTCTCAACAGGAGCTCTGAATCAGAACCAGAACAGAGGACCTTCTGGATCAACCCAACCAGTGTATGCAGCAATTACAGAAGCTTCCCAAAACCCTACTACAAGTACTTCAAGAGGTGAAAATCTGAAGGACTACTTATCCAACTCAGTTGCAAGTATTAAGAAATAGCTTATGGATGTGATTACAGAGCAGCTACAGAAGCTGAAGGTGAATACCACCAATATATCCACCCCTACGGGAGCTGGAAAATATGTGATGCGCTCTAATACATGATGTGCAAAGTGTCATCAAGTGGTATATTTAGCCACTGAATGTACCCGAAAACCAACCATTCCTGGAGCTTTTTGTTCCTACTATTTGAGGAAGAACCATATAGAGGATATTTGCTCTCATAAAGAGATGCATAAACGAAGACAGAAAGATGAAAATCCAAGATTCAACTTGCTAGAGTCCAAAATGACAACACAAGATATAAGGCCAAAGCCTAGGGAGTTTGGTCCTAATTTTGGTCCAAGGAGGTTTCCCTCTCAAAGTTACAGAGGACGACAGTCTGGCAGTGGTCAGAGATCAAAGGTAGAATGTTACAGGTGTGGAGAAAAGGGTCATATCTCCCCGAATTGTCCAAACCCTAGATGATATGTGGCTTACAAGCCCTTATGCATCCAATGCAAAAGGAGAAAGCCACACTGCAAAGAACTGTCCAAGTCCAGTCCCTGTCAAGGCCAATACTACTGATAGCCAACAAAAGGCACAAGAGCTTGCCTCCAATTTGGTAGAGTTGGAAGTTGCCGCTGTCACGCACGCCAAGAAGAAGGAACCAGTTGTTCAGAATGAAAATAATTCTCCTGCCAAGACTGTGAAGTTTAACCTGTCAATAGAGGGGCAGAGCAATACATGACAGAACAATGCAGTATAGAGCATTGTAGGGCCACATAGAGTTACAGAGACAGCCCCAAAAATAGGACCAGAGGTCCAGGAGATAGATGATACAAAAGCACCTTTAGAAACAAAAGTAGTGCCGATGTTGCCATTACTAGAAGAAAAAGAAAAGATGAAAATGGGTGTAGCCCCATTCCCCAACAGGCTAGAGAAGCCTGTGGATCCTATCAAAGATTATGACTTGGTAAAAGACCTAGACACTTTTAAATCAAACTTAACATTTCGACAGTTACTGATACTGTCTCCCAGGTACCGAAAGAAATTCAAAAGCATCTTAACAAGAAGACATGGACTAAGGATCTCTCCTTTAACAGTAACCAAGACTAATAAGGCCCTAGAGCCTGTAAAGAAAGTTGATGTGGCTAACACCTTCCTAGATCCTGAAACCCCAGAGATTAGTGTATGGATTGAAGGGTGCTTTATTTCAGATGCATTGATTGATGGAGGCTCATCAGTAAACATAATGATGGATGTGACAATGAAGGACTTAGGGTTGCAAGGAATTCAACCTACACAGTGGCTTATCAAATTGGCAAACCAAAGAAGAATTAAACCTTTGGGCATCCTCCCATACGTAAAAACAACCCTAGCAGGAAGAGATTATTGGTTGACATATCTGGTGATCAAATCAAATTCTTATGGGACCTCATACCCTCTGTTGTTGGGAAGACTTTGTCTTTTTTATGCAAGAGCCAAGACGGACTGGTTCAAAGGAACCCTAACCTTAGGCAGAGGACCCAAGAAAGTGGTGTTAAGATTGTATGGATCGCAAAAAGGCAATGGATCCACATCCATTGAAGTCATAACTGACTCTTCCAACAAGGTAATAGATGGTACATCAGGAGATGAAGAGACTGTTAAATAGATCTTTCCCAAGAAAGTAAAGGCATTGTCCCTAACAGTGGGCACGGTAAGCTAACTACCAAGGGAAGCAAAGTCCTTGTCATGGGAGAATACCTCCTACCTCAACTTGAATTGACTTCTAAAATCACCTCTGACAGTGAAATAGAAGCATGGATATACTATTCTCCCTGGTACATGGCAGTCGCAAAGACAGTAACAAAGACAGAACAGAGACAGAGCATATACAAAGCAGAGACGGAACCAGAGACAATGACTGTAACAGAAGCAGAAGTAGACGCAGACGCAGAGGCAGAAGATTTGTTCTTCTCCTACAAAGCCTCTACAAAAGCAAAGACAGAGCCTCTAGAGGAAGAAGATAAAAATGATGAGGAAGAAAACGAAGCAAGATATGGAAGTACAGATGAAGAAGATCCTCTGATAACGGATGATCTTGTTGATGTCCCTACAAAGACCTCAGAGGATGAAGATCTCAGGGTGTTGGATGGAATGACCATGGTTCCATTTGGGTTGGTCAATGGACCACAAATTATGCAAAATCTGTATAAGCAATGGACTAAAAGCATAAAAATTAAGTTCACCAGTGGCTCCTGTCGCCCTGAACCGTTCAGTCCAGAGAAAAGATGATAATGATACCCCCTGCCAACAAAAGCCAGAGCTATCAAAGCCTCGGCTTCTAGAAGGTTTGTGCTATGTGGCATTCCTAGACACATCCTCTGAAGATGAATCCCTAAGTCCAGAAGGAATCACCACTCACACAGAAGCAAACCAAGCTCTGATACTCTTCCATCAACCTCAACAGACAAATGAGTCATCTGTTCAAGAGGACACTGGTTCTAATGGAACATCAGATGAGGACACTACTCCCTTGAAAGAGTCAGACCTCTATCTAGAAGTTATCCGTGGGACATTTATCTGTGAAGCGGAATGTGAAAAACAAGTGACGTTCTTGGATACTGACGGTACTGAACGTCACCTGAAAGTGGGTCTCAATCTTCCAGAAGAAGAACTAGTGGTACTGAACGTCACCTGAAAGTGGGTCTCAATCTTCCAGAAGAAGAACTAGTGGTACTGAACGTCACCTGAAAGTGGGTCTCAATCTTCCAGAAGAAGAACTAGTGGTCCTATGAGACCTACTCAAGGAGAACTTAAATGTGTTTGCTTGGTCATATAAAGATCTAAAGGGGATTGATCCCATAGTATGCCAGCATCACATTGACCTAGAGCCTGATGCCAAACCTATAAGGCAAAGACAAAGGCGTATGAATCCTAATTACTCTGCTCTGAATTATTGAAACTTCTTGAATCCGAGGCCATTTATCCCATGCCTAACAGTGAATGGGTTTTGCCCATTGTGGTAGTACCCAAGAAGAACAAGAAACCTCGAATATGTGTGGACTTTCAAAAGCTCAATTCGAATATGAAGAAGGATCATTTCCCTATCCCTTTTACAGACCAACTGTTGGACACAGTGGGAGGCCATGAGATGCATTCCCTCTTGGATGGATTCAACGGATATAACAAAGTCCAAATCGCAGAAGAGGACCAATCCAAAACAAACTTCACTACAGAATGGGGGACCTATGCCTATAGAGTGATGCCATTTTGGCTCTGTAATGCTATTGCCAACTTCCAATGAGTAATGATGGATGCCTTCCAGAATCATTTGCATAATTTTACTGAGGTGTATCTTGATGACTTTTGTGTCTATAGCTTAATTCGTGAGCACTAGGGACAGCTAGAGCAATGTTTTGACAGATGCCGAGTGTATGGGATTTCTCTCAACCCCAAAAAATGTGTCTTTGGCATCTCATCAGGAGTTTTTTTGGGCCATATTGTCTCTACACAAGGGATTGCAACAGACCCGATGAAGATTGAAAAGATTTCCGCCTTGATAGCACCAAGAAACCTCAAGCAATTGAGAGGATTTCTTGGCCATGTGGGTTACTACATAAGATTTATTACACATTTTGCAACCAAGGCAGCCCCTCTGCATATGCTCCTAGGAAAGATGTGGATTTCCTTTTGACCAATGACTGTGAAGAAGCCTTTAATACCCTAAAACAGTGCCTTATCCAAGCACCTATTTTGCAGCCTCATGATTGAACGAAGGAGTTTCATGTGCACACAAATGCATCAGTTGAAGGGCTAGGTGATATCCTATGTCAAAAGGGCCCCTCTAAATTAGATCAACCAATATATTATGCAAGCCGAAAGGTCACTGATAGAGAACGAAACTATACAGTGACAGAGCTTGACTCCTTGGCAATGGTGTTTTCACTGGAGAAGTTTTGACACTATTTATTGTCAATGCATTTTAAGTTCTACGTGGATCATGAAGCCCTGACCTCCCTGATGAACAAAGCAAATGTTAAAGGGCGACTGATAAGAAGGTTGCTCCTATTCCAGGAGTTTGATTTTAAAGTGGTCACTAAGCCTGGCCATTCCCATGTCCTAGCCGATCATTTATCACAGATCCCTCAAACAAAAGAAGAGGAACAAGATGATCCAGACCTTCCTGATGCTTCCTTGTTTCTAGTTGAAATAATTACTCCCTGGTATGCAAACATAGCCAACCTCCTAGCAACTCAACAGTATCCTCCTAGCATCACAAGCCGTGAGAAGAAGAAGCTTCTGTTAAAATCAGTCCCCTACACCTTGCTAGGCAGTGCACTGTACAAGAGAGGCAAAGATGAAGTGCTGCGAAGATGTGTTGCAAGGGATGAAATTGGCATAATATTGAAAGCATGCCATGACAAACCATGTGGTGGATACTTTGCAGGAGAAGCAACAACCAAGAAGGCTCTGTTAGTAGGATACTGGTGGGCCGACCCTCCACAAGGATGCATATGACTACTGTAAGAGATGTGATGCTTGTCATCGAATGGAAAAACCCACCAAAACAAGTGCCATGCCACTGCAACCTATTCTTCCCCTAAAGCCATTCGAGAAGTGGGGGATCAATTTTGTGGGTCCCATTGATCCACCCACCAGACAGAAGCAAAACAGATTCATCTTAGAATGTACAGATTATGTCACAAAGTGGTATGAAGCTAAATCCATGAAGTGGGACGATGGTAGCAGCGTAGCCCTATTCATGTACGAGAATATTATCACCCGTTTTGGCAGTCCCCTCAAGCTGGTAAGTGACAGAGGCACTCATTTTCTTAACAAAATCATGGAGGAGCTGACAGAGCTGTATAAGATCTGCCATCGCAAGTCCACTCCCTACTACTGCAGAGCCAATGGCCAAGTTGAAGTCACCAATCGCATCCTTTGCTAGATTCTGATAAGAAAAATTCCCGCACATCGTCGCGATTGGGATGATCGACTTATAGAGGCCCTCTGGGTATACAGAACCTCCCATAAGCCAGCTACAGAATAGACCCCTTTTCAGCTAGTGTATGGTATAGAAGTCGTCTTCCCTATTGAACTAGAATTGCCCTCTTTGCGAGTAGCAGTTAAAGAACACTTGGGAGATGATGAGTCACTACAATGCCGTCTCCTGGACTTGGAATGCTTGGATGAGATACAACGAATGGCCCTACAGTGTATGGACACCGCTCAAGGGCGACGCAAGGCCTATCGTGACAGTTTCATCAAGCACAAGGAGTTCAAATAAGGTGATCTTGTCCTAGCCTATGATTCGAGATTTAGCAAGTTTCCTAGCAAGAATGGTGGATGGGCCTGTACAAGGTACTTGCTATCAATCCTAACGGCTCTATTCAGGTGCAAACCGTTGATGCCTCTGATGATCCCTTCCTGATCAATGGCTATCGTCTGAAGAAGTACTTCCCTCATTGGGGATCTTGACAATCACAGTCGACCTACCCTTCCCCTTTTGGGCCTCCCACTGTCCTTCTCATCATGCTTCTGATAGCCCTTATGATTCTCCTCATGAGGTGGTCCTTACAACCCGACCTTGTTCTCTTCTCCTCTGATCCAACAACGGTGGCAAGGTTGGTCCTAACACATGGTATTTCTACCATTCTCTTTCTTCACAAAAAAAAAAAGAAAAATAAAGAAAAAAATTAAAAAAAACAAACAAACAAAACTGTTATAGGAGAAAAGGAAGAAATTCCCTGTCATAACAGGCCTCATTCCAAGAAAAGGTGGAAACACCCTTGGGCGAGAAGCTGACTGTGGAAAAGGTGGTAACACCTCGTAGTGCAGGATAGCTAACTTACCAACAGAACCTTTCCAGCAAGTAATTTGAAGCCACCTCCTTTGGTGCATTGTCTCTGCAATATCAGTCTGTCTTCCCTTCTTAATAGACAATATTTTTTATAAATCATTGAAGTATGAGATTTGTAGGCTGCCTCCCTGGGTACGTCTCATCTTCAATATCCTTATGACAACAATCGCCGACATGATCTTCATCACCAACCCCTTGAGTGATGTGAGCTTTCATCCTAACAAGATGGGGACGTGAGTATGGGTTGCCCTCTGTATCTATCAGTAAGCGTGAGACAGAGGGTGGGGTGAGTGGTCTTTCCCTTCGAATCAAATGAGAGGTGAGATGTGTGAACGGAGTGTTGCACGCACAAGATGGGCCTCTCAATGCACAACACACAATCTATTTCTGTGCACTGCACCATAAGGCTCCCTGGCCTTCCTTCTTGCACTGTATGTCGGCACAGGGCGGGATCCACAGTTGCACCATCAATTGCGCACAAGGCATACAACCTCTGCACAAGTAACAGCGAGGATTACATCAATGGGTTTCAAGAATGGGCTGCCCTCTGTATCTTTCAACCGAGTGTGAGACAGAGGGTGGGTTGAGTATGACTGGTGTTTCTTCAATCAATTATCGAGAGGTGAAGATTGAGGGACATTATGACCATTGGAGTCAGGTACATTTCTGTTTCCCTCTGCATCCATGAGATGGGTCTCTGCCATCAACACGGGACACGTCACTCTGTTCTGTACACTGCACTGCAGGGCTCCCTCGGCTTTCTCCTTGCACCTATGCCAGACGGGTTGGACGTACTGATGCACCATTAATTGTGCACCCTGGCATACTCTCTCTACACCATTCCTTTGTCGATTCCTAAACCGGGTGTGAGATCCGGGTTTCCATCATTATTTCCTTGAGTGATTTTAGTAATGGGGCGAGTGACTACTCTTTCATTCCATTTGAGTGATCGTAAGTTGAGTACAATATCCCTCGTCAACAACGAATTTCATGTGATTCCTTCAACCAGCTACCTCCCTGGGTGCTACCACATGGTCCCTACCACGAAGGATGAAGAACGTGTGCTGTGAAGACACCTTGTTACCTCCTGCAACCGACAACGATACAAGATGCAACCTCGATCATCAACATTCATCCTTGGCAATATGCACCAAGTTTTTCTAACCCTACACCTTCTGTTTCTCAGTGACAGTCATGTCTTAAGTGTGGGGACATTTGTGGTTGGTCTGATGTGTGGTATTCGGTCCTTGATGTTCGGTTTACCCTTCCTACTAAGGTTTTAGGTATGGGGACGCGTCCTTGCGCGTCTACGTTGCATACCTCCATGCATATACGCTGCTCTAATCATGCATTTATGCCATGACTTCATTTTACCCTAATGGGGTCCCTTTCCCACTCCTCTGTTCTATTTCACTCTGTCCTCAGGGCTGCTTCTTGACCATTTTTCTTTATTCTTTGTTTTGTGAATTTTTTCATGTGAACACACCCTACATTCACTAAGACTCACATCCAACCTTGCAGCCTTGTTTGTCCCATTGAACTATCCATTTTTCCTTTTTACCAACTCCTGTTCCGACAGACGGTTCTAAAGTTATTAATTTTTGAAGCAATTCTTGTAAATTGGTCGATTTTTCATGTGAACACATCTTTATTGCTTCAGAACCCTGATTTGATGTGCCAGCCCTATCCTACCCATTTCCCCTAATATTTTTCCTTTTTACTCCCTGTCATTCCGATGCACAATTGGTCCATTATTAACTTTTGCATATTTTTGGGCCCTTTTCGTGCCTATTTTTTACAATTTTCCATGTGAACATGCCCTATTTTCACCGGAATTCAAGTTTAATTTGACATCCGTGTCCTGCCAGAATTTCCCCCACTTTTTCCTTTTTCCTTCCCCCTCTTTCGATTGCCGGATTTTTAGTTATTAATTTTTCCGCGTGTTTTCGGATGTGTTTTTTGTGTTTTTACCATATAAACCCCTCCCAATTTCCCCCAACCTGAGTTTGGATGCATCATCCTCTGAATCCCTTTCTTTTGGACATTTTTCTTTTTTATTGTCCTCTATTCCGATGCACGCTTCTTCCCATATTAATTTTCGAGTCCATTTTTTGGGTTTTTCCCATGTGAACGCATCTTATCTTAATTGGAACTATGTTTTTTTGTGATAGGGTTTTGGAAACATTACTCTGCACATTTTTTCTTCTTTTTGCACTTCGTTCCGACACACGAATTTTTCAGTATTAATACAAGTATGTGTTTTCTGGTCTGTTTCTTGTGTTTTTCCCATGTAAACACCCTGATTTTGCCCCAGAACCAGTGTTGCATTTTTCTATCATCTTCCCCTCGTCTCCATGCACATTTTTCCTTTTTCTAGTTTTTCGATTCAAGGTGCGGTTTGGGTTTATTAACTTTTCTTCCTTTTGTTGTGTGGTCACGTTTCTCGTGTCGCGTGTGAACGTGGCTATTTTCGGTTTTACGTGCCTTGGGACATCCCCATGCCCTCTGTGACTCATGTGTCACCGTCCCCGCCCCGTCTAATCTTGCCAATGCAATTTTTTTACCCCCACCACGTGCATGTGCACGGGACGAGGGTGCGCTCATTTTTACCAATCATAATACATTTATTTTTCTTTTACAAAAAAAAAAACCAAAAACACAAACTATCAAACAACACAACCAATCAACTGCACCCCTAAACAAACACAAATTTACAAAACAAACCATAAAAAATAATACCATCAATTACCCCCAAAAAAAGCACGAAAAAGAACACAACAAAACCCAACACCCGAGAAAACAACCAAAAAAAAAAACAACAAAAAGACCGACATTCCAAATTCAAACCCCCCTCCCAACACATTGAAAAACATCACCTCAAATCCCCCTCATTACAATACATTTTTTTAAACACCAAAATAAACCCATTAATATCAAACACTGCAAATAAAAATAACTTAATTTTTTAAAAACAAAAAAAAAAACAACTTACCCCTTACCTTACCTGTTCACGCCTCAGCCCGTCGTCGTTGCCTTCGTCTTCCCGCCCCCTCCTCATCATCGTTGTCTCCTCGCTTACCCGTCCTCCACAGCACCCCCTCCTCCTCCTCGTCTCCTCGCTCGCCCGTTCTCCACAGCACACCCCCTCCTCCTCCTCCTCGTCTCCTCGCTCACCCATCCTCCACAGACCCGCGTCCTCCATAGTGTCGCCTCTTCTGCCCCTGCTCCCCTCCCTCCCTCCGCCTTCACCGCCGCATCCTCTCCTCCCTTGCGCTGACCGCCATCAGCCCTCCTCCTCTTGGTCAATTACCAAACTAACTGACTTTCACCTAATTAACTTAAGTTACCAAACTAACTGGCTTTCACCTAATTAACTTAAGTTACCAAACTAACTGACTTTCACCTAATTAACTCAGGTTACCAAACTAACTTACTTTAACCTAATTAACTTAGGTTACCTAACTAACTTTCCCTAACCTACTTAACCTTGGTTACCTAACTAACTTAATTCACCTACTTTACTTAATCAACTTCCTCCCCCTAATCCACTTACTTTACTTCATCACCTTAATTAACTTACCTAACCTTAGTTACTTAACCTAACCTCACTTAGATCACTTCATCAACTACACTCCACTAACCCCCGTTTTCCCCCGTGTTAGCCCCCGTTCCTGCCCTTTTCCCCTCTCCCTTCCCTATTCACCCGTTGTGAGTGCACGAGTTTTTGGGCATTTTCCAGCGAGTGTTCACGCGCGAGGACGCGCTTCCGACTTGTCCGTGCAGTTGTGTGCTGTAGTCAGCCGTTCACACGCAGTCATCTTTCGTTGTTCACACACAGCTCGGGTACTGACTTTTAATTTCAAAACCCGGAAAACACATAAAAACAAACATAAAACACCAAAAAAAACTTCAAAAATTCATTTAAAATCCAAATAAATTGCAAAAAATTTCCTTTAAAATTTCTAACATTTTTGAAATCATTTACATTATTTTTTAAAGTGTAAATTCAAGAAAATAAATTGTAAAAGTTTTAAAACTTCAAAATTCTTTCAAAATTACATGCAAAATGAGCAAAATTCATTAAAATTTAGTAAAACTTCAAAAATACTTCCAAAAAAATTTTAAAAATTTTCACTAACCCCCTTGCCCCTTTTTCCAATAATTTCTCAATTGAAAATTCTTCCATAAAAGGCTAAAGTATTATTTGAAGCCAAAACCCTACTTTTAATACTTCATCTCATGGAAATTTATTTTAAATTCCAAAAATTGGCTGAAAAATCATGGATAAATTCAAATACATTGTTGACACACGTTGGATTGCTAAAATTCCACCCTTACACTTCACAATATATTCATGTGTCATATATCCCGTTTTAATCATTTTTTAAAAATGAAAAAAATATACATAACATAGAAAATACAAAAACACCTAAATTACAATTTAAAAAATAAAAATAAAAAAATCAATAATAATAATAATAATAACAACAACAAAAACACTAAGGTGATTTATTTTTTTCAGTCAATGGTTTTTGCTTTTTTTATTGGATTCCTTGCATTTAGGACTACTCAATGCACCTTCAATCTTTTGCATACACACCCCTACCAAGTATTGATTTTTTGAGCTTTATTCATTTTTTGTCATCCCTTAACCATAGTAAATTGTTAAAATGAACTTTATTCGCCCACTTTTTCATACGTGCTCGCGCTAAACACACAATTTTCTAGTAATTTAAAATCAACCTGCTGTTCACTTTACACACGCTACGTGTGCTTCAAAGGCACCTTAATTTTTAATTAAAAAATGAACCAACCGTCACAAAAAAGTACTCCACATCACCATTAATTTTTAATTAATGAATTTGCATTTAGAGACCCTAGTCTAGATATCGAAGTTCGAATTTCGTTTAAGCACCGCTTCACCCTAATAATTTGTAATTAAAATTTTAAAAAGGAACTGTCGTTTTCTTATTAAGGTTTATAACCTAATAAGATTTCACCTATTGTTAATAATTTCTTAAAATGAACCCTTTATTAAAATCATTCCCCTCACTGCACTTTTTTTCCCCTTTTTAATAAACACACTTTGTGGGATGGGCACATAAAGTCCTTTCAACTAAAATTGTTGGTCAAAGTTATGGTTAGGTCCTGATTAGATTTTTCAGGTATAATGGTTTACTTATGTGATACGATTACGGGTGTGGTTTGTAGTTTTTTTTTTCTTTTTTGCCTAATACGGGGTCTTGGGTGCCTGTTTGTTGCATCGCATGAAGTTTTCGATCGTATATATGTAGAGGTCATGCTGAATTTTTTCTAAGATGTGGGTTGTTTGGGGTGGTCAATTGGTTAGTTACGTCTGTGTGTGTCCTTCTTTTGATCGATTTCTTTTTTATAGCTATTTGGTTGTTTTGCAGACATTCTTTGTGATTGTTTGTGTTTGTGGTGTGTGTGTGTTTTCCATCTGAATAGCGCCTTACGCTCCTCCTCCTATCCAGTATGTTTCGTTGATCAGTAGGGATTATTCTTTCCTACTGACTTTTGAGCCTATAGCGAAAGCAGACCTTGCAACTTTCGTGGCTGTTTCACTCCCATTGATTCCAAATGATCCATCTCTGTGTGATGAGTTTCTTGCATCATACAGTAAGAAATCGGGCCTAGTTCATGGTGCTTCCATGCTATTGACACCCCGAGGGTTTAGGAAGGCTTTGTCTCTTTCCTACAAAGGAGAACCCTTTGTTACAGCCAGACAATTATTCTCAAATGATGAGATTCTTAAGTTGTTATACAGAAGCAAACCAAAGAGGTTCTTGATGTCAAGAAAGTGATTAACACTTCAGGAGTGTCTTTTTCCATGATCATTGATCCTCTTTGGAAGTTAGTCTGCCAATTTCTCCAAGACAAGTTTATGTCTGCCAAAACACCATCTCATTATTTGTCCAAGAAACTCTTCACAGCTTTCAGGATGGTGTTAGAAGGGGTTGCTATTGATTAGAATACTTACCTGCTTACAAAGATGGACCAACATTTTGTCAAAGTGACCAGAGGGAATGTCACAAATGTCACTTATGGTTCCTATCTATATGCTTTCTTGACATACTCAGGCCTTAAGAAGGGTGTGCTACCACCTCCTCCATCTGATCTAGTTCCTCCCCCTCCTACTTTAGAGGATTCATAACCCATTGACATAGAGGATCTTGATTCCCCTCCTCCGTTGGTCATTCAACGGAAGCGCTTGAAGCGTGTGGCAGATAAAACTCCCCCAGTCATTCCTTTAGTAATATTTCCTACTACTTCTGGAAGCGACCTCCTTGCCTACCTCACATGCAACAATTTATTCAGGGCATATCGCGAGGGTTCTTTGGAAATATCAATCCTTTCACTGAACAATTTAGTGTTAGGAGATGCCATTCCATTCCTTTGTAATGACATTTAGTGTTCTATTGAACTCTCTGTGAAAGCCTGTGTTCAACAGTTATATGCTTCTTTCTATGAAGAATTGATGCAGTCTAAAGACTAGTTGCATAAGGCAACCACAGAGTTAGCCTTTGCTAAAGACACTCTTGCTGATTTTTTTAAGCATATGGAGCAGCAGACCCAAATGATTGAGACCTAGAGAGAAGAAATATCTTCTTTGAAGATTCAATTAGCAGAAGCTTAGTCAGAGGTCACTAGAGTCTCAAAAGAGAAAGAGAAAGTGTCCAAAGAAGCTCAAAGAGTTTTAGACTCTTTTAGATGCGAAACTGTCAGCTTTACAAACTGCTCATAATACATTGGAATTACAAGCTTCCCAAATTAAGCAATTGAAGGACCAACTGGCATAGTCACGGTCCATTCCTCTGAGCCCCAATGTTCCTATGATTCCTTCTATATCTCAGCAGGACTTGGCAATTCTCTAGAGACATGCCACATTGTGTCCATTGTTTCAAGATAAAGTGGAAAGATTGCAGTCCAGGATGGATTTGTTATGGTCTACATTTGAGCACTTTCAGGAGTATGTTTCTCCGGACCATTCTTTCTTTATCCACTATCAGTGCAGAAGTTGGCCTTCTATATGAAGCTTTCAACGATGGATCTTCCTCTTCCAGAGGATAGTTGGAGTGGGGCTTGGTCTTCTAATTTGCTGATAGAAGTTGTCCGTATGGTTTTTGAAGATTCTGTAACGACAGATACCATGTTGTTGTCTTACATGTATCTACGAGGAGATCTGTTAATTTCAGATGATGTAGATCTGGCTTGGTATGTGGGAAATATGGTCTTGCAAGCTACCTTATATGTCAACTATTTGGAGTTGAGGATAGATGACATGTTCCAATGTTATTCTTCTAAAGTGGCTACTTGCCCTGACACGTCATGGCATTCAATTATTAATTTTGTGGTCCTGAACCAACATCAGAATACAGCTTCCACTTATGTGCAGAGTACTAACCAACTGAGGGTGGATCTCCTAGCTTATTTTTCCAAAAACCATCCATTTGATTCATCCTTCTTTGATGTCTACCATAGACGATCTATTTTAGGTCCCTCTGTTCCTAGCCTATTGTACTATCAACAAATGGCCCATCGCTATGATACTTATCTTTCCCTTTATAAATCCAACTCAGCAGCTATCTTACCTCTCCTTTTCCAACATTAGGTTTTTCCTCAAATTCCCATCTTTACCTATTGTTCTTTCATTGAAGATCGAGTATTTTTCCCTTCTCTGCCATGCCCTTCTCCATCTACCTATATACCTTCTACTTTTCCTGCTTATCAATTGACACCTTTCCTAACTGATTCACTTAAATTTTCAGCCACTCCTTTAGCTTATTCCTCCTTTTATGATTTTGCCTACCCATCTCTCCATCCTCTTTTACTTATTCCACTTCCATCTCCTGTCACTTCTATTTCTCAACCCCCTCAGTTGGTTAGTAGGTACGAAGGATTTGATCAGCAAATTCCAAGAAGAAGGGGATGGAGCTCGACTTATTCTCTCACAGGACCACAGATTAACTGGCCATTAATTTCAGGGGACTTGACAACTGCTAGTCAAGCATACCAAAATTACCTCCATTTTTCTCACCAATATTCACAATCTATAGATCCTTCAATGAGATCGATAGCTCATTTTGCTTGGTATCTAGCATATATGCGTAGGCATTCCCATAACGATCAAAAGGCCATTCCAAAGCTTTGTATGAATGTCAATGTGAACATTGATTCCCAACAGTTGGATGTCCTATATTTTCATGTCCTATGTCTACCTAGCAGATGCCTTATTTTGCTAGAAATGATGTGCTGCCTTCAATTCTTTCAAAATTCTCCCAAGACATTTGTGGATGAGTCCTTCTCCATGGATCATTTTCGAAATCACCAAGCCTTCAAAAAGAATCACCTTCATTGATGCCTTTGCAATGTATTGTGGATGATTCTTAATGATATATATCTCTCTTTTTGGAGGTGTCATTCAGATGGTTGTGTTTGTGTGTGTGTTGTAATAATTTGTATGTGATGAGTTCGTGATGGTTGAATAATTTGTTCGAGGGCTCTTTTCAACTATTGGTGGTGATGGTGGATGGCAAGCCTATGATGGAAAGCTGAAGATGAACATTTCATATTCTTTACAAAATTTTTATGACTTTTAATTGTTTATTAGATGTGTTAATGAATAATAAAGTTTTCCTTTAGAAGTATTTTTCTAGAGATACAGGTGATAAGTTGGGGTCATGCTCTAGAGTGATTATTGAAGATATTGAAGAAGATAAAATTGAGCTCTTTAGTGAACTTATATTCTTCTTTTCCTTAGGTCGCAAGGACGCTTCCTTTCTAGGTGTGGGAATATGTTGAGAGTGGAAAAAGACTGAATTTTTTACTAATTTTTTGTTATTTTTTATGTCTGAATGATAGATTTTTGATGGATTTAGAGTGATGTATGGTTATTAATGAAAGTGTCTGAGAGTGTTTTGGATGATATTGATTATGTTTTGGAAGCTCATGATGAGTTTTAGTGAAGATATGAAGCTCTGTGATATTCTGATAGGTTCTGTTGAGGTTCTGATTGGTTCTATATACCTTTTGTATAACTTCTGTTTTGTTCTGATTTTCTTCTGTATGAAGCATGGATTGATGATTGATGAAGGTTGAACTCTTTTGAAAGCTCATTGAATAGTTTTTTATAGTTTGGAATAGTTTTAGTATGAGTTATGAGGATCTACTATCCTCTGATGGCCTTCTGTAAACCCTTTGTAGAGTCTTTGTCTCCACTCTGTCTCTGCTCTGGTCCTATTCTGTACTGTTATGTAGATCTTCTGTAAGTATTCTGTAGAATGTATGTGTGACTTTGAAAAAGTTTTCTAAATTTTGGAAAGTATGAATCTAAGTTCAAAAGAACTAAAACAAATTAAATAAGCAGTTGCTGAAGACTGAAGAGAAGACTGGAGTGACAGTGACAGTAGTGAACTATCAAGAGACATTGTAGTGGCTCTGGTGCCTCTTCACATCAGACATACCACTTGGGAGGTGTATCCACGACCTAAGAAGGATTATTGAGAGTCATTATAAGAGTATTTTAGTGAGGAGATGATGTATTATTGATAGAGAGAGAGAGAGAGAGAGCCAGAGATAGCCAATTCTATAAAAACAATGTAACTATATATGAGAGATCGAGAGAGAACTATAAAGACATTGAAGATGAATACTATGTGATTGATTTTCATTCAAAAATGGTGTATTCTTTTATGTTCATTGTTCTATTGATGGATTTTATGGAGAAGTTGAAGATTGTGGTTGATTCTATCAAATCCGTGGGAGATATTTACTATGATGCTGTGTGAAGATTTGCTGTTTTCTTTGTTTTGGTCATCGAAAGAATGAAATAAAAGCTTGTTGATGTTACAAGATAGATTTTCTTGCAGTAGAATCCCCTTTTCCTTGGTATCTCTCTTGGGGCTCCAATGTGCTCACAACTAAGGCTACAAAAATCTAGCTCCAATTGGTCATGCATTGCTAACACAATGGTTGTCATTGAAATTGCAAGGCTAATGACTCACCCCACATTGGAGATACTAGCTTGGTAGGAGTTTAATCATCCCCTAGACTAGCATTCTCAAGCTACAGTTGGTATAATCAGTTCTCTTGGGTATAGTTATGAATTCCCTGTCAGTTTTTGGGCATTTTCACCAATCGCCAACTACAAGCACCTTTTATTGAACAAGGGTAGTGTCATGTGGCAATACAACAGCTGATCATCAATGTTTAGCATTCATTATAGCTAGTGGACTGAGTGGTCAACTAGTTTCTGGCCACTTTTTTTTGCATTATTTTCAATTATTTATAGTCAGGTTGTTGCCATCCCACTTCACTCGTCATTCAAGTGGTGGAGAAAGAGATTAGCTTGAGGAAATACTTCAATATCCTGTTTGTATATTTACCTTATTCATTTCATCATTAATTGACTACAAATTTCTATGTTCTGTCTCTTTTCTCTCTTCCTCTTCTCTTATGTTCATTATCTTTGAATCTTGTTCATACGCTTTTGCATTCGCTGCACTTTGACATGGTATCAGAGTAGTGTAGAAGGAAAAATCATGGATAGGCCTAATCAAGAGGATTCTTCACAAGACAACAGTTTGTGTTTTTCAACATTCACAGGATGAGGCAAACATGTGAAGCATGGGAAAGCAGCAAAGTCGCTATTTTTTGTAGGATTTTGATGTTGTGAAGGAGAAAATGTTGTGTTTTTAGCTTTTTCAAGTAGATTTTGAGTTTTCATCGCCTTTGACAATTGGAACTCATTGAGAACAAGAAAAGGAAGCCCAAGTAGGCATTGGCATCGTGTGCAAAGTCAAAGAGGGCTGCCCTTGTTTCTTTGCAACTTATTCCATTAACAATGCCTACCAAACTTGACACAGAGTTTCAAACTATTATGGACCATAAGGTCCTCGTGTTGCCAACTCTTCCTTCAGATCAAAAGTTCAATGGGGAGAATGACCACATCTAGTAGGCAATGATGCTTGTCATCTTAGAGTCCTATGATTCGGCAAGGCTCATGACCAAGGTTTTAGAGCGTCCTACAACCCATGATGCCTCCAAGCTTTCTGTTGATAAGAAAGCCAGTTGATGAAGGTATAGACATATTGGGACAAATTGAATGTATGCATCTGTTCTTTCTTCTCTCTCCTTGCCCTCTAGCCATTATTGCTCACATCAAGCACTTGACCGTGGCTTGAAGATATGGCTGGAATCAGATCAAATGTACAATCGGATGACCATGATAAGCAGGTGAATCTGGAGGTTCATATGAGGACTTTGAGTCCTAACAAGTCTTATTCTATGCGGGAGCATGTCAATAAGCTTCAGCAATTGCAGATGCATGTCCAAAATGCAAGGAAGGTGATTGCCCTGCAAGACCTAGTGATAACTCTTCTCTCTTAGTTACTGCCCTAATTCAATGCATTCTATTATGCCTTGATTGCTTCAAGGCATACCAAGACCCTTAAGTGAGAGGAGTTGGTTTTGATGGCCCTATTCCAGAAGGAACAAGTCAAAGGTCAAAACGCTCCCAAGTTGGAGGCTTTGACTAATCAATCTTTCCAACAAAAGGGGAAGAACAAGAAGAAGTAGACGAAGGACAAGAAGTCCAAGCAAGACAAAGCCAAGGAGTTTACTTGCCACATCTATGGCAAGATAGGTCATTGGAAGAAAGATTGCCCCAACAAGGACAAGGACACTAAGAAGAATACAAAGGACTCAAGAGTGGTCGTTACTCCTTCATTAGTTGCATTTCTCCATTTGGAGGTGATAGAAGATGTTCGTCTGACGACCACCACTAACGCAATGATGTTGCCAGCCCCATAGTCTTATGAGTGGATTGTGGATAATGGTGCTTCCCGACACATGAATCTTTATTTAGATAATGGTATTGCATGTATGCATTTGATACATTGGAAAATTCTCATAGGTGATAGCTCTTTGGTCTCGATCAAAGCCGAGGGTGATATGCAGTTGATTCTAGATGTGGCAAGGTGGTGCCCCCACATTAGAGATCCTTGTAGCCACACCACAGGATCAAGTCCCTAAGGAGTGGTAACCACACCACAGGATGGTCCCCAATGCTCTTGGAGGAACCAGGCACATTCCATCAAGCTTGTTTGTACTAACTACTATTTTATGAATTGTGCCATGTAGGATAAGGAGCCCACCTCCATGAAGAAGGCTTTACAATCACAGCATTAGAAGAAGGCTACGCAAGAGTTGGATGTGATTGAGCTAAATGGCACTTAGGATCTTGTACCTTGGCTTGCTTATAGCAAGGTGATTGGAGTCAATTGGGTCTTTAAGACCAAGTACCATAGTGATGGCACTCTGGATAAGCACAAGGTACAGCTCATTGCAAAGGGCTTCACACAATGGCCAAGGGTGGATTTCTATGACACCTTTGCATCTACAACTCAGATGGCTACAATTATGGTTGTTCTTGTTTTAGCCAACCATAGGAGATGGCCGATTTATCAACTTGATGTGAAGTCTACCTTCCTTAATTATTTGAAGGAAGAGATCTATGTTGAGCAGCCTCCTAGTTTTTCTTCACCCAATGGATAGGTGTACATGTTGAAGAAGGCCCTTTGCAACCTAAAACAAGTTCCACATGCTTGGAACAAAAAAATAGAGTCATTCCTCCGAGAGAAGTTAGGGTATAAGCATTCCTTTTCCAATCCCCAATTGTATGTTTACACCTCCATTAGAGGGCACACATTGTTTGTGCTTTATGCGGATGACTCATCTTGACAAGTGACCATGACCAAAAGGTTGAACAAACAAAGGAGACACTACATAAGGTTTTCAAGATGACGAGATATGAACCTTCTCCATTTCTTTTTAGGCCATGAAATTTGGTAGCCTCCAAGGGGGATTTTATCTCCCAACAACAATATCTACAAGAGCTTTGACTATGTTTGAGATGCAAGGATGCAAGGGTATTTCTACTCCTATGGATCCAAACTAGACGACTATAACCCATAAAAATTCACCAGTTGTGGATGCTATTCGCTATAGGTAGTTGATTGGATCATTGATATATCTCCTTGATACTTGAATTGATTTCTGCTTTCCTATAAATTTGCTTGCATTTTTCATAAGTGAACCCAAGGTGGTTCATTGACAAGCTCTTATGAGGATTTAGCAATTCCTAGGGAAAACCCCCAATCTTGGTATTCATTTTTTAGCAAGTACTCAAGATTCAACTTTGGTTCTTACAAGCTGGACGGATTCAAATTGGGTCAATAATGTTAACCAAAGATGTCAATAACAAGAAATTGCTTTACTTTGGGCACGGATGTTATCTTGTGGAGTACCAAGAAGCAACCCACAATTGCTCTTTCTTCTACAAAGGTAGAGTATAGAGTGACATCTTTTATCACATACATGTGAGATAGTGTGGCTTCGAAGGTTACTAGGAGAGCTTGGCTGTCTGCAAAACAAGTCCTACAATACTTCATTGTAACAATGAGAGTTGCATTACTTTGACACAAAACCCTATGTCTCATGCTAGATCAAAGCACATTGAGATACAATACCATTTCATTCAAGAGAAGCTCTTGGATGAGACTATTGATGTGGTATAATGCAAGACAGAGAATAATTTTGCAATTTTTTTTATGAAGATGCTTTCTGTTTTACAACACTCTAGATCCCTGAGCCTTAAGCCACATCCAAAATCTAAGAGGACATGTTAAAGACTATCATCCCCAAGAATAGAATTCTCAAGCTACAATGGGTATAATCAATTCTCTCTAACACGATTATGATTTTCCTATTAGTTTCATTTTTTGACATTTTTCAACAATCACTAGATGCAAGCACCTTTCACTAGGCAAGTACAATGCCATGTGGTAATACAATAGCTAATCATCAATTGTTAGCATTTATTACAACCAATTAGCTATTGGTCAACCAACTTGCTAACTACCCTGATTATTTTATTGTATTGTTTTCAACTATTTATAATTATATTGCTACCAACTAACTTCCTTTGTCACTCAAGAGATGGAGAGAGAGATCAACTCAAGGAGATACTTCGACAACTAGATTGTAGATCTAACTTCTTCATTTCAGCATTCATCAATTGCAAATTTCTATGTTCTTACGTCTCTTTTCTATCTCTTCTCTCTATTCATTGTCTTTCAATCTTGTCCACACGCTTTTGCATTTACTACACTCTAATAAGGCTCCCAAAGCATAAATTGGACTTGTCTACATCTACAATTACACAATTTGCCATTCAAGAGCCTCAAAGGAGCATTAGCAAATAAGGCTTCACGGTTGGTCTTCACTAGTGAACCAACCTAATGTCTAAGTGGACATTGGCAAATCCCAACCTAATTTTAGGCTTGGAGCCTTTAAGTTGGCAACTCTTAAACTTGGATGCCCTTTCAATGCAAATGCCTAACCAGTTAAAGGCTTTTGGTGAAAAATCTTGGCCCATCCAATGCATGCACCATTGGTGCTTACATTAGATCTTGTACTCTCAGTTTTTTGTTCTCTCTTTTAGAAGACTTGAAATTTGAAAGATGCTCAATGCCTCAAGGTTGTATCCAAGGCTTGAACCCACACACCCATGTGCACACCCACACTCAAACCACTTGCGCTACAACCTGTTGGGCATGCTCTCATGTTTTGCATCTCCTTTCAATCTGCTCTTTCAATTTTCACCACCATGCACTACTTTGGATTTGCCATTTTTCATTGTGAGGTTGGCCAATATTCACATGGGCCTCACATGTGCAAGGATGGACATGCACACATGCACGTTCACATGCATGTGAAGACATTTGTGCAATGCAAGTGTAAGTGCTTGAAGAATAAGCAAAGGTTGGAAGTTCAAATCTCACATCATGAGAGAGAGAGAGAGAGAGAGAGAGAGAGAGAGAGAACCTTGTAAAACTAACCGTATAGATACTGGATTAGAAAAATAGAGGTGGGATTATAAACAGATATAGATGGCATGGCTCTGCTCAAGTCTCAAGAAAATTATTGCCAACAAAGATTGGCTCAAAACAGAACAGGAGAGTAAGGCTGCAAATAACTAAGGGCTAATAGAGTGTCTGGCATCTGCTTAAGAGATATATCTAAAATATTATTTCCTCTTTTTGAAGCATAGTTGGGGCCTATTACTAGCTAGTGTCCATGAATGTTTCACATGTCTTAATATGTTGACAATAGATAATAAAGTAATAAACAGGTCTTTTTGGAATATTATGTAAGATACATTAAAATATAGATTTTGTGAAAATAAGATTAACCAAGAGAAACATCATGAACTCTATGTCGATACTGTGTATCCATAATGCTTCTCTTATAAGTTACAACAGTTCAAGTCGTCCCCCAAGATAACTAACGTGAACAAGTTTACACTCAACTCAATGAAATGATCATAGAGCCAGTAGCCATTTATTTGCTAGTTCATCCGCAGGCAGATAAAGCAACTCCATATAAATTTGCTGATGGTTTAAAAATTTTGAGAAGCTAAATCAGACCGCTTAACTTTTCTGCTGGGTCGAATAACCTCCCATACCCCTACCCATCCCAAGTCCCATTCCCACTGAGCTGAAATCCGTAATACCTGGCCTCAATCCCATTCCTGGATTAGCATATAGGGGTGGCATTCCCACAGTTGAACTCATGGCTGGGGAGAAACCTGTGCCTGTGTTGGACCCCATTGTCAAGTGACTCATCACAGCTGGACCAAGAGGAGGAGCTAAAGCACTTGCTCCTGCTAAACCAAGACCAGATCCAGATCCCATCGCTTTCCCCTTACCAATTGTAGAGGTTTTTGCCATCGACCTTTCTTCCTTGAGATTCTCATTTTGAAACAGACCAAACTCTATTCCAATATCAGCTAGTGAAGTGCTCTTTGCTACATGAAGCAAGTCAAGTACATTAGAAACCACTGATGCATGCTATGAGGCCACATTACAACCAGAAAACTCTGCAAATATATACTTACGTGCTGCTAAGTTCAAGTCAATCAACCCCTTGCTAAGGGAATCTGCCCAGACTGTCGATTTCAGCTCAAACCTGTCCGGCTGAGATTCAGATGCTGAACTGAGGGTGCCTTTCGGTTTCTGAGGTTCCAGAGAAGATGATTGTTGGACAGGCTGTGGTGTTGCCACCTGCTTTGTTTGCAAGGATGTATACGCAGGAACATCCATTTGAAAGAGTGCTTCCGTTCCAACTTGTGCACCAAAAGATTGGTCTTGAAAGAGGTCAGTCCCACCATATGAAGTGGTTGCATTTTGATTCATAGAAAAATCTGCAAATGGATCAAAAGACACGTTTCCAGTGCTTGATGTTGTTGTTGCAGAGTTGTCAAGTGGAGTAGGGGTAGAGTTTGGAGCATTGTTGGCAGGTGCACTCGGGAAGCTTGGAAAGAAGGAAGGTTCTGTTTTCAACGACGAGTCTTCAAAGAAATTGCCACCAGATTGCTGCAATAAAGATGGAGTGGACATAGTAAGCAGAAAATGCCCACAGCCTGCCTAGCTATATAAGAAAACCAAGGTCTTTGTGTCTACCTGCAAAGACGAGCCACTTGAAGCAGGAGCTGAGCTACTTAAATCTCCTAATAGATCAGTTGTTGAGCTGCTCCAGGAATTCACACCACCAGCTGGTTCCACCTGAGCAGGTACATTCAGTCTAGTTGTTGCAGCTGTGCCTGCATTAATATTGCCAGATAAGCTCAGACATCTAATAACTTTGACCATAGGATAGTGATTGACCCTAACTGCAAGCTAATGCTGTGCCTGCAGCAAATTTGCCAGATAAGATTAATGTATTTGACAAGTTTGACCAAACGTCACCACTGAACAAGCACCTAGGTAACTAGAAAACCAGCTGATCTAGTAAGGGCTTGTATTTTCAGACACCTGTGACCATAGGTTGGCAGGTGACTAGCTGCAAAATTAATGACATGCCTGTATCGAGATTGCCAGATAAGCTATAATTGTATTTGATAAGATTGAGCAAATGTCACCTACTGAACAAGCACCACGTAGCTAGACAACCACCTGATCTAGTAAGGCTTGTATTTCCAGACACCTAACTCATTGCTTAGAGAAACTAACAGCTAAAAATTGGCTACAGAGATTACTATCAGAGCCTGGTTAATTAGTGTTTCCAAAGTATAGTATACAGTATTTTCAACCATGAAATGCAATAAACAAATACTAAGCATGAGCAGAATGCCCATTTAAAGCCCAGGTATTACAGATTCTCTACACTAATCTGTGTTGCATTATATCACTTAATAGCACCTGTGGAAGCACGAGGATCAAAGTCATCAAAGTCATCTGATTCAATGATTTCATGTTTCTTGTGCATTGTACTTGAAGCTTGAACAGCAGCAGCAGGAGCACTTCTACACAAAAGCAAGTCAAATAGCTATTAAATCCATAGACAAAGAAGAAATACTGCCCACACCTCTTGTCCTGCCAAAAGCTATATATTTTCCCCAATCACTGCTGTCACTAGGACACAGTCACTTGGGTTAGAAATAACATGCCAACATTGTTCAACAGAAAAAAGATCATAAACCATAATAAGGATATCATCCTACCCCAGGTCATGATCTCTGTCAATACTGTGGTACTCCGCACTAATTTCATCTTCTTTCTGGTGTTCATTGTCAGGTTCAGTATGCTGCTTGAAGTCATTTCCATTACGACGATTACGATACTCATCCTGGTCTCTGCTGGGGCGATCCCAGTCACTGCTGTCATACCGGCCTTCATCAGGATAGTGATCATTGTCGCCTGCATATCTGGACGTGTTGTCATACTCACCATATCCACCACCACCAAATCCACCTCCTGTATTGCGATATGAACTGGCACTAGATATGCCACCTGATGACGAAATTCCTCTGTACCTGTAAGACAAAATTTTGTAATAGGAACTTGGCCCAAGTAAATCAAATCCATGTTGATGATCTTTTCTATGGAGAACCAGAAATCGTGCTGTCAGTATTGAAACTACACCCATGATTCACTTACTTATCTCTGTTGGCAGCAGCCTTTTCCCTGACTTCCCTAATCTTGTCTTTGTCATTTACAAGTGCAAGGAGAGATTGAGACTTCTTTTGCACATTAATACCCTGATCCTTGCCGTTAGGCTCCAAGTATTGAAAATCAGCCAGGGTCTGAAAAGCAATCAAGTGCACTCACGTAAGCTGATACAAACTTCATATCCTACGATACATTGCAAATTATGTCAGGACAAAAATGAATAATCATGTGTTTCTGCCAGTTCGTCATGATAGGAATGGAACCATGACTAGGACCATGCTGCGCTCAAATTTTAACCCGAATTGTGTCAGAACATGAATGAATGTTCATGTCTGGAGATGACTCATAGACAAAAACAAATAGTTGTTTCTACCTTCTCTGCACATGCACATTAACCTGAATCCTATCAGAACATAAATGAGCATTCATGTCTGGAGATGACTCATCGGCCAATGTAAGGGCTTCAGTATTGAAGGTCCACTGTCCAGTGCCAGTTGGTCATAGTAACAGTCCAATGTCCGGTGCCAGTTGGTCATAGTAACAGTCAGAACCTCTGTAATCCATGCTCATTCAGGATCCTCTAGGATGAAAAGACTGACTTCGAATCCACGTGAGTACCAAAGATGCTCCAACAAAGGTGGATATTACAGCAGACAGATCCTCCAGTAATGATACAGCATACTAAATCCTCATGAATTTGAGCCAGGACCACTCTCCAGAACTAGAAGTAGCAAAGGAATTTTGGAGACCCCTTTCTTCCTACTGTGCTTTTTTCTTCCAATACATAGATCATGTGGGAAGGAGTCACATGGCCAGAGGGCATAAAAATGTAGCAAGTGCAGAGGCACCAGATTCCTTTTAATTCAAGGCGGACAACTCAATATCTGGAAGGAATTTTTGCCAATGGATAACATGCTATACATGTGTAGCAACTCTCTCTACCCATGCCCTCCACCCCCTTTCTTCTTGCAATGTCATGTGGGAAGGAGTTGACATGGCCAAATAAGACAAAAATTTAACTACAGAAAAAGCAGATTCCTTTTAATTCAAGGTGGACAACTAAACAGCTGGAAGGAACTTTTTCTATAGATACCATGCTATATGTGTGTTGCAACTCTCTCTCCCTGTGCCCCCCCCCCCCCCCCCCCGCCCCAAAAGGCAGAGTGGGTGTCCTAGGGTGCTTTTTGGGTGATGGATCTTAGGGTTTTGGGTGTTCAAAGTCAAAACAAGAAGAGGAATGAAACAAGGTTGTTTCAATAGTGATTTCCTTAAAAATGAGCTGGGCTTGCAAGGCCACAAGCCATTGCAGGGAAAAACACTCATTGTAGGCAACTATGGATGTGGCCACCATACCTTGGCTCAGAAACAATGCATATGAAATTGCCTTTTCCCACTTTCGTTTTTGCAAAAAATGGCTAATTATATTACTCGGAAGAGAATAAAATGAAGCACAAGTCTTCAATAGCCTAACTGGAGCTGAATGAGAATCAAATCGTATATAAACTGGGCCTTTCAGGGTGGTCTGGTGGAGATGGGAAAAAGAAGCCATGGTGGAGGAGTGTAACACCACCAGGATTTACCATCCCATAAAGTGAAGAATAGACTATGCAACAAGTGTGAAGGAACTGCAAGTTGGCGTCCATGCCAAGAGTCTCTCTAAAGCGGTGCTCCCAACAGCCTCTAAGAGAGTGAACAATGGACAACCAAAGCTCCAGCAAAGTGTGAGGGTGCACAATGGAAGAAGGAACTCAAACACAAAGAAAGAAGACAGCAGGAAGCTGAAGGAAGAAAGAAATCTGCATTGACTGAAATAAATGCTGATTACAAACAGATGGACTAATCAGTCCCTGCATACAGCCCGAAGCATCAATGAGGGCACCTGATCTAGCCTGAAATGATGACGGCAGCAACAGCACCAAAGACGAAGGAGTGTGCCCACAGTCGGAGAAGCAGCCTGCAAAAGATGATGGCCCAAGTGTGGGAGGGACCAGCTATAAGTAGCTGGAAACCCCCAAATCTGGCCAACCTGAAAATAGGGGCCAAAATATGGCCAACCTGCTGAAAACAATAATAGGACTGCAATAAATGCAGTCCAACTGCTCAAAAAATGCCATAAATAATGTCATGGCAATCCGACAATGTGTGACTAATAGGAGATGTAAACCAACTAACAGGCATAAGAACCGCGCCTAAAACAGGAGAAATGCATGCTAAAATGGCAAAGCTCCCATGTCTTTGTCAAACTCTAACAAGAGCTCACAACTAGGAGATGACAAACTAATAACACTAAAAGTGACAGGCTAACTAGGAGTGTCTGGAGACCCAACAATCTCATGTGGTGAAGAATAGAAGCCTTGGGCAAAGGCTTCATGAAGGGATCTGCTGCATTGTCCATCGTTGGAGAGTAGGCCACCACTAACTCCGAATCTACAATCCGCTCTCAAGTAGTGATATTGAACCTTGATGTGCTTCGTATGAGCATGAAACATGGGGTTCTTTGCCAGAGCGAGGGCACTTTGGTCATCCACACGCAACTCCGTAGGTCCTATCTATGGAAAGCCAATCTCCGCCAACAAACGACAGAGCCAAACTACCTCCACAACTGTAGAACAAAGGGCATGGTGCTCGGCCTTTGTAGATGAGAGAGCCACAATAGACTAATTCTTATTGCTCCAAGAGAGCTTCCAATCTAAGGGAGAAGGCATAACCAATAGTAGACTGCCATGAGTCCACATTAATTACCCAATCAAAGTCACTCCATCCTAAAAGAGTGGCCCCCTCTCCAAAATGATCCCATAGGATCAATTCCCCTATAGGTAGCACAGAATGCGCAAGGTAGCCCACCAATGAGCCTAAATAGGAGACTTCGTGAAAGAAGACGATAAAGCCACCACAAAAGAGATGTCCGGCCAAGTATGGATCAGCCAGATCAAAGAGCCAACGAGGCACCTATAATAGGTGGCATCACTAAGGGGATCTCTTGATGCCAAAAGCTAGGGCTTGTTATTGGCGGATTGATCGATTCTTCTTGGACAATGGCTTCCATCGACCGGATCATATTCCCAACCTTTATTACAAGGTTGCGGAGGACAAGTGTGTTGTCGTCATCTTATATGTTGATGACCTCATCATCATAGGGAGGGACACACAGGAGGTTGATCGTACTCCACAGATATTGATAATTGGGCCAAGAGTTTGACATGACAGATCTTGGGATCCTACTCTTCTTTCTTGGATTGGAGATCTATTAAATGGCATAGGGCATTTTTATCTCTTAGCATAGGTACATCTTTGAGCTTTTTTCAGAGTTTGATATGCTCGAGTCTCGGCCTATTTCATGCCCCATGGACCCAGAGCAAAATAGCTCGAATAGTGGGCATCCAAGCTATCAGTGCGCAAGTCTCAAAGTAATCCAAACCTACCCTCTATGAAAATCCCTTGGCAACAAGCCATGGGTTATGCTTGTCCAAAGTCTCATTTGCAAGATACTTGATCTTGAAGACCCAAGTCGCACCAATCACCATCCGTCTCTTTGGACGAGGAACCAACTCCCAAGTCTAGTTTTGCTAGATAGAATTGAGCTCAGCCTGCATAGCACTACGCCAAACATCCTCTACAAGAGCCTCATCCACTATAGTAGGCTCATGGTCTTGAAGAATCTGAGACATAAGCACAACAAAAGAATGAACGCAAACATAGAGAAAGAAGACAATAGGAAGATGAAGGAAGAAAGAAATCTACACATACTAAAATAAATGGTGAATACAAACAGATGGATTGATCAATCTCTATATGCAGCCCAAGGCGTCAGTGAGGGCACCAAATCTGGCCTGAAATGATGAATGTCAACACCAAAGACGAAGGAGTGTTGGTGCCCACAACCGGACAAGTAACCTACAAAAGATGATGGCCAAAGTGTGGGAGGGAGCACCTATAAATAGTTGGAAACCCCAAATCTAGCCAATCTGAAAATAGGAGCCAAAATATGGCTGATCTGCTGAAAACAATAATGGGACTGCGACAAATGCAGTCCGACTGCTTTTAAAAATGCCACAAGTAATGGCATGGCAGTCTGGACAGTGTGACTAACAGGAGATGAAAACCCGCTAACAAGCATAAGAACCAGGTCTAAAATAGGAGAAATGCATGCTAAAATGTGAGAACTCCCATGTCTCCATCAAACTTTGGCAAAAGCTCACAACCATGAAGTGACATGCTAACACAAAGTAGCATACACCAAAAGGCTTTCATAGCCAAAGATTAGTTGGCAATGGCCCTTCCAAATGTGCCACCCTATAAAGCTACCCATAATATCCCACACCTCTATTCACAGCACAAGCACCAATACCTATCCGCTAGATAGAGCCCCCATCCAAGCCCACAATTGCACAAGAGCTAGTCTCAATCATATCATGCATCTCTGTCTCATAGTATAGGTGGTGTCCTTGGCTAACTAATTGCCAGTTGAGAAAGCACCCCAAGTGGCACACCAAAGATTGGACTCTACTTGACGAATGATCCTAGGACCTACAAGCTCCTTTTCAAACCAACTATGCAACCTCACAAGACCAAAGACAATGCTTCAAGGTCTCCGAGCGCTACTAAGGGCAATACTAGTGACCTCATCTTGCTACATTTGAGCCAACCAAGTGCCGATTGCTAGACCCCCATGACCACTTGCCACAAGAATTATGAGACCCTCCTCAGCCCCGGGCTATCCAAAAGGTACGGTGTACCTTTAAAGGTCTGACATGCTATGTTATGCCCAATGTTTACTACATGTCGGGGTCCAGTCCATACCATCCATCATCAGAACATGCCAACCCATTCGTATTGTGTAGGTGAAAAACCTCACTACCTTCTATGAGATAAATGAAGCAACCCAGCTGCATACTCCAAGTTCCCAAGTTCAACTTGTCCAAAGCACAACCTTGTGGAGATAAACTAGGGTTTGCAAAAGAAAACATCAAGTCTACAACCACGACTGAAACGCATTGAACTCAACCGCCAAGACTAGAAAAACAAAAAATGAAGATAATTATTCAGGAGAGAGCAGTAAAATAGCCCGTGTCTCTCATGGAAGTAGGCTGAGGAAGATGTCAATGTATATTGTCCACTGAAGACAATTCCGAAGTGCAGTAACCACCAGTCAGAGCAACAGCTGGCAAAGAAAAGTGCTGAACACACAAAAGCAACCTGCTGCAAATGCAAATGCAGATCAGGCTGATGCTGAAAAGCACTCCAGACAAGGAACAGCAACAAGGCAGCCTATATGGATGATAACACAGCAGTCCACCAAGTCGTAATGATCAGGAAAGTAGATGGGAACACTTGAACAGGGATAGTGGTCGCATAGAGGGCTAGAGTGGTGGCAACAGAAGTTGGAACCAAATGCAAGTGCGGGCAGCCTTCAAATGATCACAGCAGCAACTGGAGATGATGAGGAATAAGTGGGCAGCAGCAAAAGGATAAGCTAGCACCCACCGTGAAAATACAACAGTTTCTGCTCTTTCAGGTAATTTTAGCTAGTTGTTGATAATGGTATTTCCGATCTACCTCAATCAGTATCAGAAGGTAAAAGTGAAATTTAATGCTTTCAAAGCAGAGGGACTGAGTAGTTGAAACATGTACCGTGATCTGATAAGTATACTGCCTGATTTCATCAATCACCTTTTCTGAGCCATGAGCCACAAGGAACTCAAGAACTGTCAATGCCTACAAAACCGAACACCATAAAGGCTCCGAAATAGGACACTAAAGCTTGCAAACTTAATAAACCAATGCATACTTTGTATACATGTCTCCAATTTTTGCCTGTGTCAGCTACACGCTTCCATAAAACTCCCATAATCATTTGACGTTCAGTGCTGTAAAACAAGGTCATTCATCAAATTTCAGGGCAGTCACATGTGATCTTACATATCAGGGAATAGAAAGTGACACTTGAACACTCACTAGTTCCGTGTTGCCTGTGCGATCTCAGACATAAGCGTTCCATGAGGACCCCAAGCCTCATTGCTCGTTGCATCAAGAACCTGCAGGTGTTTGATGCTCCAACACTAAGATCCAACTACGATGCTACTCAAAATGGTTTATTGCCACGATTGCAACCGGCAACTGCCATATGCATGGCGTAGCTTCCTTCTCTTCCCAGCAGCAATATCTAACGCGTTATGTATGAACAGGGTATTGTACCTTTTGCTCGATTTCGGGGACCTTCAAGATGGATTTGTTGACCTCCCGCTTCCTAAAGTGAAGTGGAAGCAAATCAGAATCTGATTCACTCAAAGCCGGAGCTTGAAACCGTCATTTGATGTCAGCAAACGCAAGAGTTAATCGACTTACAGTTCCCTCACAGTCTGATCAAAGACTTTCATGAACTCCATGGAGCCGGAAAGGGAGAAAGCAATGTATGATATTTCACTATCTGCAAGTAGCCAAAAGAAGAAAGATACAACAGCTTATCATTAGCTACGAAAAAAGCATGGTGAAGATCTAAATGTCAATGTACCACATGCAGAGAGGCTCTACCTTGATGCTGTAACTTGCCTGCACGGCGAGGGTGAAACCCTATTGCGCGCAGGAGCGAGCGTGACACAGATCTCCTCTGTTTCCGTTAAGCTTCTTGGAATGCAGCAGGCTGCTGTCAATCGAGAGAGAGAGAGAGAGAGAGAGAGAGAGAAAGAGAGGGTGGAGCAGAGGCACCAAGGAAGGGAAAGTGAGGAACAGCAGTAGCTTGCATGAGAACAGACGCTTCTAAAGTTTGAACACATTTATTTTTTATTTAGAATTTAAAAACTGTATTAATGAAAAGGTTCTCCCCTCCACGTGTCATAACAACCTATTATCTATTACAGTTATAATCCCTGGATACTCCAAACCTGACTCCATTCCATGCTCCAAAAATAGGATACAACTCTTAAACTAGGTTGACATGTGCACCTCAATAAAAGAGTTTGAAGTTCTATATGCAATTCTTGTATGTTTGTTATGTAGCAATTTTACTAATGGCATTTAGACATGCGTCGTGTTTTGAAGCGAAGTGCGTTTCTAGATAAGTTTTTATGTTGTTTAAATACATGGAGGATGTCGAAAGGAGATTATATATGCATATGTAGTTCGAGTCACTAATCATGATTTTAAATGTTCACATTTCTTTTGGTTGTAGGCGCCATGGCCAAGTGGGAATAAGAACGTAAACACTGCATTTTCCAAGGTGATATCTAGGCAGGGTGAGGTTCTTGCAGGCAAGCCGTCCATCTTAAACGTCATTGTTCTTTCAATGAGACAGTTGTTATTCTGTAATATGATACATGCGAACTCATGCTAATCAGCTCTTTGGAATGCTTGTTGTCGGCTTGGCTCAACTACATTTTCAAGCAAACTGTAAACATCTTTCATTTTCATGATCTACATGGAGCATTAGGTCGAATGGAGAGCTTTTATGATGGAGCTCTATAATCCTTTTGATGGATTACCTGTTGAGGATGCAAAGCCTTGTCCTTGGATGTGGATGTTTTGTTATTGTTGAGATGGCAAGCTCAACACGTGCGGACATTGATGATGGACCCGTCTGGCTAGATGGGTCCGCACGTCTACACTTAGCACGTTGGTGGTCATTATGATACTCACATGGCCACTGACTTATCACATATTATATTTAGTTTGTTACACCTATCTACAGCTGGCAAAGACATAGCGCTAGTCGATTAGTGTAGTCGGTTATGCACTGTTTGACTTAGTAGGTCACTTTTCTTTATGTTGTATCTTATCTATACTTTGTGTACATTGTATAGTGTGTGGGAGAAGAAGAAGAAACTAGCAAGAAAACGTTTTAGCCTCCATCTCTCTTCTTGTATTCTTGAGTGAGCTTCTTCTTGTATATACAGTCTGTGTTTGGTGCAGCAGCTCAAGCAAGTCTCCCCACCACGCGATTCTTGACATGGTATCAGAGCCGTGCCACTGAGAGAGGCTGATTTCGAAGGCTGAAGTGAAGGAGAAGAAGCAAGGTTTGAGCAAGCAATCAACGGGTAAAAACCCTCCCATTCTTCCACTCTCTCTCTTGGATAGTGCCTGTAGAGGCACCGAAAGCAGGGTCGAGCAAAAATCTCAAATTGCTGTGAGATTTGGTGTGTGAGCAGATCACTGTATATTCCACAGTTATTTTGGGTGTCTGAGGCCGTTTTAGGCCCCGTTTTAAAGCCGCAAGGTTGCGGACAGCAGTTTCAGGGTACACTGTGATTTCGACTATATTGACCGAAAGTGGGTGCACATGTTACAGATTGCGAATCTGTAATTTTTGAGGTGTTTGCAGGAAGCAAACATAAGGTTTATCTACAAACAGGTTGCAGATTACATGTACTATTGAGCAATCAGTGAAAAAGGTTGCTTGGTGTATTGTTGTGCACGTGTTGTTAAAGATTGCAGAATACTAGCTTGCTGTGTTGTATCCTTGTTTGTGATAATGGCAGAAAACATTGGAAATCCGATTATTGAGAAGCTCGACAACAACAACTACCCTTCATGGAAGTTCCATGTGACAAACTTTCTTATTGGAAAGGGCCTTTATGAGTTTGTCTTAGGTGAAGAAAAGGAGCCAGAGTTGGGTATCCCTCCGACTGTAGATAAGTTAAAAGCATGGAAAGAGTGGAACGTGAAAGACAAAAAGGTGATGTATTGGCTATCTGCAGTCATTGATAATACTATGCTGGGACATATCAAGAATGCACAAACTTCACATGCAGCTTGGACAATTTTTGAGAGCATGTTTTCAGTAAATATAAAGGCACGAAAAATTCAACTCAAGAATACCTTGAAGAAAGGGAAAATGTATGTCAATGAGTATGTTTTGAAGGTGAGGAGCATTGCAGATGCCTTATCAACGATTGATGCAATGCCAAATGATGATGATTTGGTTTCATCCACTCAGAGTGGCCTTAACAATGAGAAGGCATGGAAATCATTTGTTACTTCAGTATATGTATGGAAGCCATTTCCAGATTTTGATGAGCTGATCTCTCTCATGATTACTGAAGAGATCAATATGTAGGGTGATTCGTCTGAAAGAAATGGTGAACATGTCCAAGCATTTTACTCGAGTCCAGGAAGGGGACGTGGAAGATCCTCTTCGAGAGGCCGTGGTATGGGACATGCTGGTGATAACCAGCAAAAGAGGTTCAATCAACAGTTTGGTGAAATGCAGGTTTCTAGAGGCAAAGGAAACTTTAGAGGTAGGGAGAGCTCTAGAGGAAGAGGTGGATGGCAGAATAGAGGTTCTCGAAATTCTGTTATTGTTTGTCATTACTGTGGCAAAACAGGCCATATTGCAGCCCATTGCTATGCAAAGAAGGATGATATTCACAGTGGTAAATTGCAGCAAGGAAACTATGCATCGTCTTCACAACAAAATGAAGACAAAAATGAGCGTATGTTTGTTATGTAGCATATGATGAATGCGGTTACAGGAAAGGGGACACATGATGATGTATGGTATGTTAATTCAGATGAATCTAATCATAAGACCAGTCATGTTGAATGGTTTGGAGAGATACAAGACTTACAAAACCCAGGTTATGTGCAGATGGGTGATGATTCATGCCACCCAATTTCACACATTGGAAAGGTTCCCTTGTCCTTGTATGATGGCTAGACAAAGAGTCTGACAGATGTATTACATGTGCCTTCAATTACAAAGAATCTAGTGTCTGTTGGCCAAATGGTAGAGCAAGGGTTGCAGGTCCGATTCAATGCAAAAGGTTGTTTTGTAGAAGACATTAATGATAAGTGCAGGTTGGTCACAAAAGGCAGTAGAGTTGGCTGAATGTTCACTTTAGATGCTGGAATTCCTGCAATGGATGCTGCTATGTATGCTAAAGGAAAAGGAGTAGTTGCAGATATTGAAATATGGCATAAAAATATTGGACATGCAAATGTGCAAAGGCTGAAATTAATGCAGTCCAGAGGATTGGTTACAGGGTTGCCTTCTTTTAGAGTTGCAGAATTGCATAAAGTTTGTGAAGCATGCCAGTTTGGTAAGCAGGCAAGACAACCCTTCTCGCATGATAGAGAAGTGAGCATAAATATACTTGATGTAGTACATACATATGATAGAGAAGTGAGCAGAAATATACTTGATGTAGTACATACATATGTTTGGGAGCAGAAATATACTTGATGTAGTACATACATATGTTTGGGGGCCTACATAGAATGTATCTCTTGGTGGCAGCAAATACTTTGTCACATTTATTGATGACTGTTCAAGGAAGCTATGGGTATACTTCATGAAGGAAAAGAGTGATGTGTTTGAGTACTTCAAATCTTTTAAGGTAGATATTGAAACAGAAACAGGCTTAAAAGTTAAGTGCTTGAGATCAAATGGAGGGGGAGAGTACCTCTCTAATGAGTTCAGTGGCTTCTTGAGGACTCATGGGATAAAGAGGCAATTTACTTGCAGGTGTACCCCACAGCAAAATGGTGTTGCAGAAAGAAAAAACAGGCATATTGCAAAAGTTGCACGAGCATTAATGGTTGAAAAGAATATGCCCAAACATTTTTGGTCTGAGGCTATCCATACTACTATCTACATTATGAACAGAACTCCCACAGCTGCAGTTCATGGAATGACTCCTGAAGAATGCTTTATTGGCAAGAAGCCTGATGTATCGGACTTGAAAGTATTTGGTTGTGTTGCATACGTTCATGTGCCAGATGAGCTACGGAAGAAGCTTGATCCAAAGGTAGAAAAATGTGTTTTTATTGGATACTCTTTAGAGCAAAAAGGGTATCATTATTATAACCCCGTCACAAGTGAGTTCAGAGTGAGTAGGGATGTTATCTTTGATGAGATGGAAAGTTGGTATACACCGACTGGTGATGTTTTGGATGATGATAATGATCAGGATAGTTATGTGCAGAAAGATCAACAAGAATCACAAAGTCTTAGTGGACCAGGAACATCATCTGGTACTATATCTATAGTGAGCCCTTGGTCTGGGAGACTAAGGAGTAGCCCCACACCTTCAGGTGGATCTATAAGTGTTGTAGGAAAGGACAAAGGAAAGAAGAAAGTGCTAGATGGTAATGATGCATCTACCAGTCATCTGGGATTTGATGGAGATTCTAGTGGTTCGGAGAGTTTGGATGATGAGCTTGGCATTCCTTCAGTCAGGACACCAGGTGTACAGAGAGCTCATAGTAATGTAAAGGCTCCATTGAGTGATCCGGTGGTACACAAATCTAGCAGGGTCAGATACCCTGTTAAAAGATTTGGTTTTAAAGGTTATGCAACTCACCATTATGCTTATATGGTGAAACTAGTTAAGGATGTTGAGCCCACTTGTTTTGAGGATGCTGTTGGTCATGCTTATTAGGATGCAGCAAAATGGATAAGGAGATGGCTGCATTAGAAGCCAATAAGACTTGGGATTTGGTACCCTTACCTAAGGGTAAGAAAGCTATTGGCTGTAAGTGGGTTTACAAAGTCAAGCATAATGCAGATGGTTCAATTAGCAAGTATAAGGCTAGGCTAGTTGCAAAAGGCTATGCTAAAACATATGGCATAGATTATGAAGAGACATTCATTCCAATTGCTAGGATGGCAACTGTTAGGTGTGTGATTGCCTTGGCAGCAGCCAAAGGTTGGAGTTTGCAACAAATGGATGTTAAGAATGCCTTCTTGCATGGTGAATTGCAAGAAGAAGTGTATATGGAGCAGCCAACAAGTTATGAGGAGTTAAAGCATCCCACATATGTGTGCAGGTTAAAGAAGACGCTCTATGGGCTTAAGCAAGCACCTAGACCATGGTCTGACAAGATTGGAGATTATCTTGTCAATATTGGATTTCATATTTCTGATGCTAATCACTCACTTTATGTGAGAAAGGGAGATGCAGGTTTGGTCATCATAGTCATCTATGTGGATGACTTGATTATTACAGGTGACAGTGACAATGGGATTGCTAAAGTTAAGGACTTCTTGAAGAAGAAGCTTGAGATGAAAGATTTGGGTGAGCTGAGATACTTCCTTGGTATTGAGGTGATCAGATGTAATTATGGTTTATGGCTATCCCAAAGGCAATATGGCTTGGATATGTTATCCAAGTATGGTATGACAGCATCTAAGCCTCTTTCAATACCATTGGAGAAAAATGTGAAGCTGAGTGCTGATGTTGGGGATGAGATAGAAGACCCTACTATGTTCAGGAGGATAGTATGGAGTTTAATTTACATGACTATCACAAGGCTAGACTTGAGCTATGTTGTTGGCGTTATCAGTCAGTTTATGTAGATGCCTAGAAAGCCTCATTTGGATGCAGTTAGACGTATATTGAGATACGTGAAGTCCACTTTACATTATGGACTTTTTTATGAGGTAGGTAAGGATGTACATGTCTTTGGATACACAGATGCAGATTGGGCTGGTAGCATGTCAGACAGAAGATCTACAAGTGGATTCATGTTTTCCCTTGGTAGTGCATCAGTTACATGGAGCAGCAAAAAGCAACCTACAGTTGCTTTATCGAGTACAGAGGCTGAGTATAGAGGTGCTGCTATGGCAGCATGTGAGGTGGTATGGCTGCAAAAGTTATTAGGTAATTTGGACGTGTAGGGAGATGGTCCAGTTGTCATTCATTGTGACAACATGAGCAGCATACACCTAGTTAGGAATCCAATGTTCCATGCTAAGACAAAACACATTGAGGTGCACTACCACTTTGTGAGAGAGAAGGTACTTGCAGGAGATATTGACTTGGTATATGTCAGCACACATGATCAAATAGCTGACATTTTCACAAAGGCATTGGGTGCAGAGAAGCTTCGAAAGTTCCGAAGCTTACTTGGAGTTGTAGAGATAGAGTTAAGCTTGAGGGGGATTGTTGAGATGGCAAGCTCAACACCTGCTTTAGTTGTATCTTATCTATACTTTATGTACATTATATAGTGTGTGGGAGAAGAAGAAGAAACCATCAAGAAAATATTTTAGCCTCCATCTCTCTTCTTGTGTTCTTGAGCGAGTTTCCTCTTGTGTATACAGTCTGTGTTTGGTGCAACAACTCAAGCAAGTCTCCCCACCACGCGATTCTTGATAGTTATAGCCATGTACTTCTAAATTAGTGGATTATGTAGCATATTGAAAGCAAACACATCCGCAATATCAGATGTAGTCAAGTCAATTCTAGTAGATGACTGCAAAAGCGATCCATCATTCCAAGAGACTAGAGGGTTATCGAGAATAGATCAACGGTCCAAGGTTCCGTTTGCAATCACTCTTATCGTTTTGCAGACCGAGATGGATTTATCAATTATGCTCAATAGTTGAAACTATAATGGCTTTGCATTGAGAATTCGTTTTGTGTAGTTTAGTAAGAGTAACACCACATATTTGTTTCTCTCTTTCTTCAAAGTCATGGTCGGTATTTAATTATCATCATATTGACTCCATGTCGTTGGCATCCAAGTATGAGAATAGTGCTTGACAAAGCCATTGTCACTTGTATTTCTTCTATAGATGAATCGTTCTTTTATAAGTTGATAGCATGATGTTGCATTATGACTATACCACATGATGTGCACGTTGTTAGTCTTCCAATGATGCTTTCACATTCTATCACCTAAGATGATTTGAATTTTTTATGTCGTACCAAGTTGCAACAAACAGTTTTAGTGATATTTATCTAGAAGCCATAGTTTTCCTATTTCTATCGCCTAAGATGATTTGAATTTTTTATGTCGTACCAAGTTGCAACAAACGGTTTTAGTGATATTTATCTAGAAGCCATAGTTTTCCTATTTCTAGAAGTCCTAAAGGATGCCTTGTGACTTTGTTTCTTCGTAGCATCCATTGATGCTGATGAGAACAATATGTTTTTATCATAAAATTGCAATACACTTGTTCACGGAAAAACATGCTATACTTCATAATTTTATTATCGTTTTCTTTCATTTTCATTTCACTACTATTTACTAATCCTAAAAAGAACGAATGACGAATATTTGAATCTAAACTTAATAAACTAAAAAGACAAATTACAAAATTGTTTAAACTAATCCTAAAAAGAATGAATGACAAAGATTTGAATTTAACATTTTAGCTTGCAAACACAATGACCGAGGAACTAATGTACACGTCTCCATACACTTGTGTATAACCTTCCTCTCTCCTCAAATAAGAGATGAACTTTGCAATGAAGAGAATGGCCCATACTACTTCTCTCCCCCCTTTATATAGGCTTAAGGCTTCCCAACGTTCAAAGCTTTCCTTTAAGCTTTTTGAATCTTTTATAGTTCACAAACTTGAAAATCCTAAAAACTTTCAAACATATAAGCTTTTCTTCAAATTTGCATGTATGCTTATGCTTTCCTTCTTTGATCCAAAAAAGATAAATTCCAAAACGTCACATAGCTACACCTGTAAAAAAGGAAGCAAGTTTCCTTTTGCATTTACAAAAGCATCGAATTACAAAAAGGTCAAACAAAAAAAAGTATGCATGTATTTTTTCCATTCTCAAATCGAATATCCACCAAATAGCTTGCACTCCAAAAAAAAAAATGCAAGTTTCTTTTTGCATTTACAAAACAGAACCATAACAAAACAAAATATTGTTGAACCCAACATATTGACCTTAATGAAAGCCATGATCCAATTAATGCAGCCAGTACATGAGTGTGAGATCGGAGGACACCATCCCACCTACAAATGGATCAACCGTGTAAGCACACACTTTCGTAGTCATTTCTCACCATCAGGTAAGTGTTTCTTTTTAATGCTTTGTGTATTTGCTTATGCTAATGCCCATCTCATTTTATTTGACTGATTTGATGATTTAATTCATGTCTACATCACTTATAATGCTTTGCCACATGTGTATTTGTTGTTAGGTGTACTCCACTTCATCAACAGTGTTAAGTCCATCAATATGGGATTACCCTCCTCGTCATAGGAGACATAGGTGTTCACATACATTTTGTCCTCCAAAGGCTCCCTCCCCCCCCCCCCCTCTCTCTCTCTCTCTCTCTCTCTCTCTCTCTCTCTCTCTCTCTCTCTCTCTCTCTCTCTCTCTCTCTCTCTCTCTCTCTCTCTCTCTCTCTCTCTCTCTCTGTCTCTGCGCACGGGCTCGCGCAGCCACAGACACATGTATTGTTTGCATGTACATTATGTACATGTTTATGGAGGCCAATATAAACAACTGCATAAACTTTGTGTAGCATATTATTTTTTGTGAACATAAGACTTACATGTTTATGGATGCCAATATAAACAATTGCATAAACTTTCTGTAGCATATTATTGTTTGAGAACATAAATGACTAAAAATAGGACTACGTAAATTGCATAAACTAGCTTGGAAATTTAGGGCCCTCATAATCTGCACAACTTGAAAAAATGAAGCAGACCACATCAAACAAAGAAGCCAAATAAGTCTGAGTTGGACAACAAATCGTCAATATCAACTCTCAACACAAGACTCAATAGTGCAAAACTTACAGAACTTCAAAGCATTTGGTGGTACAATAGCATAGCAATAGTGTATGACAACATGTCCTTCGTCACTGGGATAGCAACATGCATCAACACAAACAATAGTGTTGAAGCAAATAGCATGTCCGTTGATTAGCAAAATGTGGGGCAACACACAACAACATCTGCACATAAACATGGAGTAGCACAATGTCCATGGTCTTCCCTATAAAGTTGAGAGAGAGAGAGAGAGAGAGAGAGAGAGAGAGAGAGAGAGAGAGAGAGTTAACTCTTCTAGAAGCAATAACAAAGGTTATCAAGTGAGAGTTCTCTCTCTCTCTCTCTCTCTCTCTCTCTCTCTAGTTCTCTCTCTCAACTCTCTCTCTCTCTCTCTCTCTCTCTCTCTCTCTCTCTCTCTCTAGTTCTCTCTCTCTCTCTCTCTCTCTCTCTCTCTCTCTCTCTCTCAACTCTCACTTGATAACCTTTGTTATTGCTTCTAGAAGAGTTAACTCTCACACCAAGTGAGAGTTCTCTCTCTCTCTCTCTCTCTCTCTCTCTCTCTCTCTCTCTCTCTCTCTCTCTCTCTCTCTCTCTCTCTCTCTCTCTCTCTCTCTCTCTCTCTCTCTCTCTCTCAACTCTCACTTGATAACCTTTGTTATTGCTTCTAGAAGAGTTAACTCTCACACCAAGTGAGAGTTCTCTCTCTCTCTCTCTCTCTCTCTCTCTCTCTCTCTCTCTCTCTCTCTCTCTCTCTCTCTCTCTCTCTCTCTCTCTCTCTCTCTCTCTCTCTCTCTCTCTCTCTCTCTCTCTCTCTCTCTCTCTCTCTCTCTCTCCCATTGCCATAATTAAAGTTTGCATTTGGGAAAACTTTTCTAGGGACACTCTTCCTAAGTTCTACCATAAGGTGGGAACATGGATTAGCTAACGTTAGCAATCCATGTTGAGACTAAAATTGAAACCTTCTTCCCCTACGCACTACCAAGGCCTTGCAAGGGAGGCAAACAAGAGTGGCCAAAGACTCACTATAGTCCGAAGATATAAAGGAGAGAAAAATAAACAGTAGAAGTGAATAAGCAGTATGTTCCTTCAAAAATAGGATGTAGGAGTAGTGAATAACTATATGCAAATCTAGATGGCATTCTCAGTTACCATATCATACATGCCAAATCACATTTACCATGGCATGCCGTGATTGAAGGGGCCTTAAGTCGATTTATTAGCTTAAAATGAACTAACGATGTGCCTTCACTCCATTAAGCCACTTGATAAAAATCACAAAGTAGTGTGTGGGCACCACCTTGCCCACCACATATTTAAGTGGCCTTCTTGGAGGTCAACCCAATTATTGCCTTCCCCTTAAAATTTGCTTTACTATCGCATAAGAAGCTTGCTCAATGCATATGATAGAATTTAATGTCCAATAGTCCCAAGCCTGCAATGATACTTCAAGACATTATACCCATCATTTCACTCACATGTGGATGAAAGGCAAACTTAGACTTTGGCTACATGGAAATGTTGGCAATCATCAATGATGTTGTAGTTTACATGAACATATTTAGAGATCCCTACATTATAAGTCAAGGAGATCACAACCGTACATTAAGAAGGCAAGAAGAGCTTTGAACAAAAAAAAAAGGTTCAAGAAATGCAAACAAAGAAGGAAACACCACCTTGCCCACCACACATTTAAGTGGCCTTCTTTGAGGTCGGCCCAATTACGACTTTCCCCTTAAAACTTGCTTTACTGTTGCAAACAAGCTTGCTCAATGCATATGATAGAATTTAATGTCACATTAGTCCTAGGCTTGCAACAATACTTCAAGACATTATACCCATCATTTCACTCATTTGTGGATGAAAGAAAAACTTAAACTTTGGCTACATGGAAATGTTGGCAACCATCAATAACATTGTAGTTTACATGAACATATTTACATCCATAAAAAATGATATGTATTGGATCATGATTAGGAGCCCTTTTATACCCTATAGCATGAGTCAGGTGTACATTGAGTCTACTTCTATGCATAAAGTTACACTTATAAGTCATTAACCAACTTTTGCAACAATTAGCTAACACAAGTACGTACGTACGTACATACATACATACATACATACATACATACATACATACATACATACATACATACATACATACATACATACATACATACATACATCTCATTTCTCGTTTCAGATTTACATATCTTAGTTTCATTATTAGAGGATGGCACTAGCTTTTCATCCTTTGTCAAGGAAATCGATTCTACGGTTACATAGAGTATGGTTAAACTCAACAAGAGTTACTCAAAGACACATTGCTAGGCTTCATACTCAATTAAGAAGCTTCTAATTAGGTCTTTCTTACTTTAATATTATGTCTCTCTTTGAAATAGATGCTTTCTTCAAAGAATCCAAATCGCATCAATACTATTTAGAAAAGCAAACATGGCAGAGTGAAATCAAGGAGTGATATTATTAAAATGATCTAGTTCGGTCATTTGACACTGCGTGTGACTATATTTGCATGGTAGATGAAGATAGAATTGTTTGAAAAATATTATTTTAGTAAAAGTTTTGAATCACTTTGTGTGTTGTAGAGCCGAATTTTAGGTTTTTATTTACAATTCTATTGTGTGCATATTTAATAGATATGAAGGTTTGAAACCCTAATGTGACAATTGAGACCTCTGACAATGGTGCTCTTGAGGTTGTTTTATCTACTCCACTGAGACAAATGAATGTTAAGCATGCTAATAAATAGCACATGATAGAACCATAAAGAGAGCCTTGACTACAGTTTGTAGCAACAATCGCCCGTGTTGAAAGGGGCAGTGTCCTCGTTCATGAGCTACAATGCTTGCGGCAACAAGCTAAGAAATGTTGCAAATCATCTTTGGTGTATGGTAGAATGAGAAAACTCTTAGAAAGTAGGAATCAATGATGTGCTTTAAGGACTATTGTTACCAACATATAGAAGGATACAAGCAAGATGTATGGTGAAATGTGGGGCATGATATGGGGTGGACCCGAGGGATCTATGTGTGCCTTGTAGATTGCATATTGATTCCCCAAACCTTGAAGGTTTAACTAGAAAAATTTGTGAGTGAGGTTGCTAACTTTAGGTTGTATTTAGGCTATTTGAATGTGGTCACTATAAGGATCGAGAATGGTACTACTTCTAGGATGGCTAGCAATGTTGTGGCTAGTATTAGTCATAATATCCATCTAGCTATTGGAAATGTGGTCACTGTAAGGATCAAGAATGGTTCTTCTTCTAGGATGATTGGCAATGCTATGGCTCGTTATAATCATAATATCCGTCCAACTATTGGAAATAGTAGCATGATTGGGATATCATCTAGATTTCAATGTTAGCTTTTTGTTTGAAGAGAAATCTATGAAAATATTTTTGGTATTCTGTTGTTGATGGAAACAAACTTATTATTGTATTTGCTTTCTTCAAATACCAACTTCTTCATTTGTGGTAGTTAAAGTGTTTTGGATAGCTCCTTCTCTCTCTCTCTCTCTCTCTCTCTCTCTCATGTATGTTGTGCTTAGTTTTATATGCACACACACCCCTATCTCTCTCTAATGTACATAGTGTATACTTCTCTGTGTGTGTGTGTGTGCGTGTGTACATATATTTTTCTCTTTATCAATTCAACATTGCATATCTTTTGTTCATAGCCCTATGTAATACTATTCTTCAAGGATGGTGCCAACTTTGTGTTTATTGTCAAGGGACCCAATTCTTCAAGCGTAGATTATGGTTAAACTCAACAAGGGTTAGTCGAAGACATAGTGCTAGGCTTCTCACTTAGCTTCGAAGCTTCTAGTTAGATCTTTCTTATTTGCAAGGTACAAATCTAAATGTTAGGTTTGATGGATTGAATGTTGCACATCTTTCAATAGGCTTACCAAATCAAGTTCCTATAGTGCCCTCCATTCCTACAAATGAAACTCATCATGTAGCCTAAAATCTCCCATCAATCTTTGCATATGTCTATGCAAGCCCATTACAGGAAGTGCAGCATGCAAGCCTTGGCATTTCTCAAGTATCATTTGCCATGCATCATGTGCTAGAACCACTTTTCGATCCTATCAATGGCAAAGCACTCTCCCTTTTGCATGATATACCTTGGTTCGAGGTGCATCTTTACAATGCTTGTGTTATGTTGTCATCGTGACATTGGATTGCACAATCTTGTAGATATGAACAAAAATCGCTCTTGATGCCATGCAAAGATTTGGAGTTGTTGGTGGACTAATTGTTGAAAATCACTGCTACAATAATGGGAAGATCTCATTGCCTTCCCTATGAGCGCTGCTCTAGCCCTTGCATGGTTTGATGATTGGCGATAATCACGAGAGTAGGAAGTTGAAAAAAAACATACATGCCTACAATGTTCCCTTTACTTTTGTATCATTGGGTGCAGAGATAGATGCATCATTTCTTGATGGTGGGAATGGATACACCTTTTGAGTGCATGGCTTTGTGTATCACCATATTGGGTCAATGTTCCCTAATATCAGCAATCATGCAAGACCAAGGTTGCCCAATTATATGTTTACGATACATACATGAACTTCAAAATAGAATGTTGATAATGTATGGCCTTGACTTTGACATATTGGCTTCATTGCAAGCAATGATGCATGCTAGAAACGTTTATGCAAGAGCCTTTCAAACTGTTGGGGAGATGTTGATGGAGAACCTTGCAATAGAGATAAGGATGACTATTGTTGAGGGATGTGCAACATCATGACAACTATATGCCAACTAGGAATGAGGTTGCTACTATTATGCTGGGTCAAGATAACGATTACAACTTGCAACACTGCGATATAAATGTTTATACAAGGAGTGGTCCATATGTAACCATGTCCAGCCTCCATCAGAGCTACATGCCATTGTTGTACATTCTTTTTTTTCCAAATGGGGAAGATGGGTGGCACTTGAAAATCCCATATTTTCTAGTGGATGACAATATACCTTTGGAACATGTGACCAAAAAAGTTTGTGTTACATAGATAGAGTACTATGCATATCATCTTCAGGTGTGAGATGACACCATTGTATGCATGCTGTAAGGTGGGAGGTGGTTGCAACAATTTATAGTGGATGCGTATTGTATCATTAAACACTGCATGTTGACATTGTATCATTTGAATCAATAAGCTTTGCATGCTAAGGTTTACTCGTGGTAAGTGCATTGTTCTTTTGTCCTCATTTATAAGAGGCCCTCGGCACATGTATCGACTATATCAGGATGCCATGGCCATTGTTTGTAGTAAGGGTAAACTTGATCTCTTTATAACCTTCATGTGTAATCCAAGGTGGGTGGAGATTAGGGATGCTTTATTGCTTGGTTAGATGGTTCATGATAGGTTGGACTTGACCACTAGAGTCTTCTTTTAAAAACACAAGGACATGATGGAAACACTTGTGAAGAAAAGTTTGTTTGGCAAACTTGCAGCCTTTGTGATTGTGGTTGAGTTCCAAAGACGAGGCTTGCCACACTCGCATACACTTCTGATATTGTGTAATGATTTTAAGCCAAATGATGTTGATCATCATGATAGAATTGTGTTGAGCTTCTAGATGAATAGAAGTTTCTTGATTTGTTTGAAATAGTTGTTTCATACAACATGCATGGCCCTTGTGGCCATCTTGGACCAAAAAGTCTATGCATGGTGAACGACAAATGTTGTTATTATTACCAGTGCAATTTCCCAAACTTCACAATGAAAGATGTTCTTGGAACAAAAAGTCCTTGCATGGTGAAAAACAAATGTTATTGGCCTTACCCACAGAGTTGCGCAAACTTCACAATGAAAGATGATCATGGTTATACCATTTATATGAGAAGAAACAATGGAAAATAGGTTCTAATCAGAGATGCCTACTTTGACAATTGCTAGGTTGTGCCTTACAACCCCTACCTATCCAAAAAATACAAAGTGCACATTAATGTGGAGGTGTATTCTAACATTTGTGTTGTAAAATACCTTTATAAATATGTCTACAAAGGGCATGATTGTGCAACAATAAGGTTTTGGTCTACAGGAAGAGCACGTAGGAAACAATTGTGTTGCAATTGAAACTGTTGATGAGATACATATGTATCAGCTTCTGAGGCATGTTGGAGTATTTTTGAGTACTTGTTGCACAATGAGAAGCCATATATCATATGTTTGCATGCTCACATCCAAGACAAAATGTGGTGACCTTCCATGACAGTGATGATATGAGGTAGGTAGTTCCAAATGCGAGCATGTAGAGAATAACTATGACAAAGTGGTTTGTTTGCAATCAACGTCATCTTGAGGCCAATGTATTGTTGTACCAGGATTTCCCTCAACATTGGGTTTGGAACCCAGTAAGGAAAATTTGGACTAAGAGAAAAAAGGGAGATGTTTATGGTCACATTTATTTTGTTTCTCCTTCTACAAGTGAGCTCTACTACTTGAGAATGCTTCTCATAGAATGCAAGGGCGTTATGGCCTATCAAGACCATAACAGAAAATACAGGAAACATCAAACTGCCTGAAACAACTATGTTACTATAGGAAACTCCCTGACATAATTTACAGTCATCTCATACATTTATTCTTCAAGAACATTATGCAAACACAAACTTGATATTACATTCATCAACACAGAATTGCCGTCCTGAAAACTATCACACAATTCTCTGTCATCACGACCACTCTTGTGATCAAATAACTTGAAATAGGCATCGTAAATATTCAGAACACAAATACACAGTAATAGAACCATAGATGAGCAACCAAAATCTGGTGCTGTCCTGAAGAAGATCACATTACTCATCACACAGGATCTCAAAAGATACAATTTCTTGAACGTTAGGAAGGCGCCTGAATGTCAGGTAAAAACTTCATATGACATTTTAAGTCACTTTACATATGCTAGTTCTACATGTATACTAGTACTAAGGCATAAAAGTACTAATAGCAAGTGCAATTCGAGCCTTAACACTTGGCACAACTCGGTGGATGACTAGGACAATCAAAACTCAAACCCACAAGCATGCAGCTATCTATCTGAAAGCATAGAAACTAAGTATGATAATGAGTAACTCAGAGAACACAGTTATGCCTTGCCAGAGGCCTTGCACCCCTTGACAAGCCACACTAAGCAGTTCTGAGTAGAGCCCCTCTAAGATACTCAAAGCCCTCTGATGGAGTTGCATAATTGGTTCTAAGAGTCAACAAAGTGCACTACAGTATATCATGATCAAAAAAGAAGAAGTACATCAAAGGCAACTATGAAAAAAACTAGGAGTGTAATGAATGATGTCTCTGCAAGTAGACATCCGACACACCGAACCATCAACAACATGATCCTCAACAGTTCCATGACCCATAGCATTAATTTCTTCATGCGCCTCATGAATAACTTGCTGCAACATAGCATGCTTGTCCATCATCTGAAAATTCTTTTCCTGTAATAAAGATGCCACATAATCATCACTCTTCCTCTTCACATCCAATGCATTCCCCATCTTGGCAGTAAGACCCATATTCATAGCCTACAAATCAAATACTTATTTAACCAATGCATTATTTTCATGAATCAGTGCATCATACTTAGCTGACACAAAAGCATCCTTAAGCATGTGATATGGTTTAGAAACCATATTCTCAAATCTCGTAGCCATAACCTGCCAAGTATTTTTAACATCAGTAATCAAAGCATGTTGAATCTCATGAGAATTCAGACTTCAATGCTACATAAGCATCAACATCCACTTCCAAATTCTACAATATCTGCTCTTCAACATTTTTAAGAGGCTTAAACCTCTCCATCAACATCTTATGTTTAGCCTACAACCCAACCTGCATATCCACAAAAATCTGCAATTCTTGCATACATTTATCCTTCAATTCATGAGTCCATCTTTCAAACAATGTTGCTGACATCTTTCGCTTATCTAGTAACTATTGCAAATCTGTAATTTTTGCAAGGTATTTTGTTTGTAGTGAATCATATTCAACTTGCTTCACCTGCAAGTGTTTGGACAACTCATCACACCTCTTCTACTGAATATCCAACTGAAACTTTAGCTATTTAAGTTCAACTACTGTTTGAACATAATTCTTTTGAGTCTACTCAAAATACATCATCACTTTCTTCATCATATTCAATGCATCTGACAAACTGTTGAATGTAGCATCATCAACTTGAGAATGAGCTGAAACAAATGGAACATCTATCTTATCAACACCCACATGCTCACCAACAACCTCAGATTTTGCAAGAACCTGAATATTTGCAGAAATATCCTGCTGCTTAATAGCATATCCATGCATACTTCTTAGCCAAATTTTGCCAATTTTTAGTTTCTTTTTTGAATGCTCCTGGCCCTCCTATTAAACAGTACCTGCATGTTCCTGGTTCCCATGAGTAACCACATCATCCAAAGACATATCTTGATGATTTTTTTTAACAAATTCCAATGTAACCTTGAGAGCATATTCTTTGTCATATCTAACCTGTACTAAACCCTGTAAATAGCCTTTTTGTGTTCATCACCTGCAAAGAGGCTATCACTGTCATCATCCTTTTTGCTAAAAGCAAAACTTGCATTCTGACCATCACCCTGCACTGCATCACTTGATGTAGACAATGGTTTCAAATCATGCAAAGTCTCCAAAGCAACATCAGGATAATGTGACTGAGCATATTCGTAGAGTGCAACTAAATAACACCCCATTCGAGATTTCTGAAAAACATATTTAGGCCTTGATATCTTAGTCTTATCCATGAGTCTATCAAGCATCAATCCTGCCCGATTCGGTATGCCAATGTTCCGCACATAGTAAGTAACTCCATAAGTTTCCCTGGCTATGCTGTCAGTTTTATTAAACATCATGAAGCGTTCCATGAACCAATGCAACTGCAATTTCCTCACAACATCAATTCTTTTCAAGATATAGACATTTCTAGAACCAGCATGGTTCCCAAATGCCTGGTACATCTACTCTTCATTGCATCTCCACAATGTCCGATTGTCATTCATGGGGAGTTAATTCTATGCGGCCTGCAATCATACCCTGTGCTTGCCTCAACACATCCAATTGTGCTGACGCATGACTATTCGTTGCCCATTGAGACCATGGTAGACAAGCAAATGCATATAGGCCAATACTTTGCAGCCAACCACTATGGACCTTGTCCTCAAGATCAAGGACTAAGATAGAGTCAATAAAGGGAGTACTCACAGCATTAGGACTTGATAGTTGCGACACTTGCTTTGATGTTGATTTGTCATCCTTATGTCACATAGGTCGTTCATCATCAGACACATCATACTCCTCCTCCTCCTCCTCTTCCAGCCAAGCATGTTTTGGTAATGCTAGCTTCCTTTGCAGAGCTTCAACACATGTGGGTCATGGCAGCAATAGTAGGGTGCGAAGCACACAATGATGGAGAAAGAGAAGAAACAAAAAAAGACCCTATGTCCTTCTCCATTTCAAAAGTGAAGTCTAAGTCATCTTTGAGTGACCCTTCATTTGTGCCAATTGTCATGTCAGAATCATGCAATTGTGACCCTTCACTCTTGCAACCCTAAAAAATGGAGTCCTTTGTACCAACATGAAAAATTAAATTAATAGGTGAATAATAAGGTTGCACTAGCCTTTTCAACCTGAAACTAGTATGTTTCAAGATATTGCCTTGCAATTTTTTTAGCAGAAATGTACATTGTCCAATATCTTCATAAATGATAAACGGTCTAGCATACCGAAGCTTTAGTTTACATGGAAATTTTCCTAGTCGGGAATTGTAAACAACAACCCAATCGCCTTTTTCAAAAAATTTCTTTTTAATGTGTCTATTCACCCAAGCCTGTCTCCTTTGCTATGTGATTCCTAACACGTAGGCAGCTAACACCCTATCTTTCTCCAATTTCAAGAGTTGTTCCATCCGATGCTGCACTGACTATTCAGGATCCAATTTATGTTCAACAACAACTCTTAAACTTGGGACCACAAACTCCATAGAGACCATAGCCTCTAATCCATACACCAACCTGAAAGGTGTAAGTCTAGTTGTCACCTTGTATGCAGTCCTAAAAGCCCACAATGCAGAATCCAACTTTACATCCCAATCCTTCATGTTATCCTCAACAATTTTCTTCTGAATACAGAGTAAGATCTTGTTGGAACTCTCAGCTTGCCCATTAGCCTAAGGATGGTATGGGGTGGACTTCTTATGAAGAATCATGTGCCTGACAGTCAAGTCTCGAATAACTTGATTCAAAAAATGCTCACCCCTATCATTGACCAACTCAATGGGGCATCCAAACCTAGTCATGATGTTAGTATACAAAAACTTGGCCACACTAATAGCTTTATTATCCTTCAAGGATTGAGCTTCCACCCATTTTGTGGCATAATCACTGTAAACCAAAATGTATCTATTACCTATCCTTTTTGCAACTAGCTTAATGGGTCCAACAACATCTATTCCCCATTTCTGAAATGGTTCAAGTGGTAATACAGGATGATCCTGCATTCTATCCCTGTCCAGAGGTTGACCCTCCTTCGGGCATTGCAAACACTCCTTAGCATATTGATGATCATCCTTCAACACAGTAGGCCACCATAAACCTGCCTGCAAATTTTTCATGCCTATAATTTCTCCAGAAAAGTGACCTCTTGACAGTCCGAAATGAGCTTCATGAAGAACTATTGGTTGCTCAAATTCATGAACACAACTCCATAAAACATTATCAACTCCTCTTTTGTACAAAAGATTCATAATAACCTGAAATGACCAACTCTTCAATGCCAATCTTTTCCTTTGATCTGTTGTAAAGTGTGCAGGCATCACTCCATCCTGTAAGAAATGCAATAGCTGATCATAATAGGAGTCATGATCTATTACCTGAGCTTCAAAAAGTTTAGCATTAGGAAGTTGATCAAGAACTCCTGCCTCCATATCATCATTGCCTAGTCTACAGAGATAATCAGCTATGTCATGAATCAGCTATGTCATGCTCTTTCCTAGGAGCATGAATAACTTTGAAATCAAATTCCTGCAATAGCAACATCCATCTAGCAAATCTTCTTGTTAACTAAGGTTTGTTGATTAGGAACAAGAGTGCCTGGTGGTCCACATTAAATATGACTTGATTCCCAAGCAAATAATGTCTGAATTTTTGAACTAAATACAGTGTACGGAGGGCTTCTCTTTTAGTTACTGAATAATTCTTTTCAGCAGCACTCAATCTCCGACTTGCATAGTAAATAGGTTTATACCATCCAGGTACTTTGTCTTGCATTAACACAGCTCCCACATCAAGATTAGAAGCATAAAAAAAAATATGGAAAGGCAAATCCCATGTAGGAGGTTGCAATATAGAAGCTACAACAAGCATTTTCTTGAGGACATTGAAAGCTTTGTCATGATCTCCCCTCCAGACAAACTGCATCCCCTTTTTGGTTAAAGTAGTAAGAAGAGCACAAATATGTGACATATACCTTAAGTACCTACTATGCCACTTTACTTGTCCAACAAACCTCATCACTTCTTGCACATTGGCTGGAGCTTTGGCTTTTTGAATAACTACAATCTTTCTTGGATCTATGTGCATACCTTCCTTAGATAGAATATGGCCTAAGAGCACACCTCTCTTTGTTGCAAATACTGACTTGAAAGGATTTAAGGACATACCAAATTTTCTACATCTCTCAAAGCATAACCTAAGGTGTTGGAGATGCTCTTTCCTGGTGCCAAAAACACAAAAATCATCAATAAACACCCTCATAAAGGTTGTTAGATATGGCCCAAATGTCTTATGGGTAGCTCCTTGAAACTCAGGACGTCCATTCTTTAATCCAAAATTCTTGACCGTACTAACATATGCTTCCCACTTAGTGATGAAGGCTATCTTATCCATATCTTCAGGATGCATCCTTATTTGATTGTAGCCTAAAAAACCATCCAGAAAACTATACATTTCATGGCCAACCACATCATCAAGAAGAGAATAAGCAAAAGGGATAGGGAAAGGATCAGTAATAGTGGCTACATTCAATTTCCTATAATCCACACAAACCTTGATCTTTCCATTCTTTTTAGGCACCATCACTATAGGGGACAACCAAGTGACCTCATTTACTGGTTTGATGAATTCAACCCTCAAGAGCTTGTCAATTTCTTCCTTGACCTACTTGGTGTAATTCGGATTCATCCTATACCTTTTTTGAATAATTGGCCTGGCATCTTTTTTAAGATTTATTCTATGTTGACAAAAAATTGGATCAAATCCCTTCATATTTGTGCAACCCCAAGCGAAGACATCCTTAAATTCTTTGCACAACTATATGAGGTTTTGCTCGAACTCGTCTTCCACAAAGATACTAATCTTAATGGGTTTAGCCTCCCCTTCAAGATTCAAGTTGATTTATTGAACCTCATCTTCAACAACCCTTGTAGATGTTCTCGCTGTATGCTCATATCTCAACTCAGCTTGAATAATTGCTTTTTGACCCTTTGCATCCAATATTTCAAGGCTATCCCTACAATTATCCACATCAATCAGCTAATGTCCAAGTGTTTCTTGCTGAAATTCTTCAAGATAACTACTATCTCGGTCCTGAACCATTTTTTAGGTCTCATTTTCTAATCTCTCCTGAACATCAGGCTGCTCTTGACCTTCAGGTTGCTATCCTGATTGGTTTCTTCTTGCAATTTGAACAACCTGATTGTCCAAAAGTGCATGTCCTATAGTTATTGAAGAATCTTGATACTTCTAAAAAGGTTTTGCTTGAATAAACATTTCCTCCTCATCATCTTCCACTTCATCTACCAAATTAATAGTTTGAGCTACCACAGGTCGAGAAGAACTCTTTAGGATTACCTTGTTAACTATTGATAATCTTATCTCTTTTCAATCCCCTTGGTATACATACATAATCATTCCCCCAATCCTGCTTCAATTTAGCTAACTTAAACCATGGTCTACCCAAAAGCATCTTATAGGAATCTCCAATCTCTGACATTCTTAACACAACAAAACTATTCCCTGAACTTCAGGCTAGCTACTTTAATTTCTTGATTCCTGAGAATTCCCAAGGGTTGTAACCTCCTTTGGTCTACCATTCTGACCTGAAACGGAGTTGGTAGCAACTCATCTTGTGTGGTTGCTAAATATGTATGTTTAGGGAATATATTAACTCCAAAACCCCCATCCAACAGGACATGATCATGCTTCCTTCCTGCATATTCAACTTGAATAGTGGGCACTTGATAATCCACAACTTCTTGTTGGGTTGGGATAACTGCTTGATAGTCAAGATTTGCATGATCCTAAACTGGTGTACTTTCAAGAACCTCTTGCTACTTTTCCTTGATCTTCAGGAGCAACTTCTCCTTAAAACCTGGAATTAAATCCAAGATTTGTTCCAATGTTAATTGCAAGGAACACCTTGCTAGAGCTTGGAATAGCTCTGCTAAACCTCCCTGCTGAAATTTTCCTAATTCTTTATCTTCAGGATGCTGATCTTGCTCATCAGGATACGGGGTTCCTAAATCTACCTGATCATCAAACTCTTCAAATCTAACTTTCCTTGCAAATTTTTGAAACCTTTTGACCTGCTTTGTTGCCTTTTTCCTAGCTTTCTCTTGCTTCTGCCAATCAAGCTTTAAGCCTGCTTGGCTTCTGGTAACTGCTAATACCATAGCTTCATCAGGACAATCCTCTACTTTAATGCAATTAGAACAATCACATTCAACATGCATACTTGCAGCATTTGAGTTACCTGACACCCCCTCTCGCCATTCTTGAACCTCTTCTTTCTGAATTTTCTTGCAACTAGCAGCTCTTGTACCATTCGGAAATTGCTTCTTCTCATCTTGGTCAGGTAACTCTATGAGGATTGTTGCAATTGGGGCAGGTGAATGCTGTAGATGAGATGCTCCTACAGGTCTTCTGTTGTTGCGAGTCCTTGCTATTGGCATTCCTCTCTCAGTCTTATGCCTTGCCCAAAGTTCACAGTTTGGTCCAACAAAGTGTCCTTGACCTCCACAATAGTGGCATGCTCCAGTTTGAGTAGTTTGCTGCTATGTTCTTGAATTTCCTCAAGGCTGTCTTGCATGCATTCATCTAGATCCCATGAAAGATCTTTGAGGCATTGTGTTAGTAATAACCTAATTTACTGCAATTGGTTGCGTAGGTCTTGGTATAGGCTCCCCCATTGGCATCTGTTGTGCCATCCTAACATTAGGATTGTACCAACATGTCCTGGTTTCATGGCCATTTCTTTGGCATATCTCACAGTACTTTTCCTTCCTCCTAGTGTTTGACAGACCTAAATCTTTCAACTTCTGCTTAATCTTCTATCTAGTTTACTCTCCTCTACTTTTCTTTTACTTCGGTCTCTTGTTTGCTTCTTTTTAGACTTGGCAGATCTTAATTTTTTCTTCTTCTTCCTATGCTTCTTTCAGCTAGACTCCTCATCATCATAGTCACTGGAATCATTTTCTGAATCTGAACTATTCTCACTATCATCATCATCCGTATCACTTTAAGATCCTGAATCTGAATTTGAACCTAAAGAATCATCATCGTTGTGTGTTTTTGAAAGAGAAGTACCCAAACTCTCATAACAGCCCTAATCATGGTATCCAATGTACCATTTTGTTCTAATTCTACATTAGCAATTGGGTTTGTGATTTTACTCCTCAACCCCTTAATGAAGTAAGTAATGTGTATCTCCACTGATGGTGCATCAACATTATTCAACTTGTTCAATAGGTTTCTAAACTTTTGAGCATAATCTTCCACCAACATACTCTTTTGCTTAATTCTCTTGATTTTCCTCAGAATATCCCTCGAGTTTTATATTTCTGGAACTTGCCCAAAAATGCATTTTTTAATTCATTATATGTATTAAATGCTACCATACCATAACTGGAAAACTAGTCCATGACTTTTCCCTGCAGAGTGGTTGCAAACTGCTACTCTTTGAGACCTGATCTCCATACAATTGATTAAATCCACTTAATGTCCAAATTGAGCCACATGGCAGTCTGGATCTTCCTTCTTCTTGCCTAAAAATTTAGATGCTTCTTGGGCTTCCTCTGTGGTGGTAAAGGGTTAAAACTCAAAAGATTTATTTACTGGAACCCTTGCATTCTTTAACAAGAATGTCCTTCCTAACACCGCATGCTACAATCTTTCAAGTGCCTACCTTGGAGGAGTACCCTGATAGTTAGGAGGCAATATTGCTTCTTCATTATCTGATAAACCTGGTATGCTTGAAGGAGTTGGAGGTGTTGGTGGAGACTTTGTAGAGGTGGCAGGAGAATGGTACACTATTGAGGTACACTTAGAGGAACCCACCCCCAAGGGATTTTGTCCAACATCTATGAACTCTTCTTCATCCAGCCTACCTAATTGGACTGCTTCATCTGTAGCATTAGGCCTTGCAGTTTGATGTTGGTGTCTTGAAAAGACCTCCCTCAATTCTCAAGATCTGCTCCTTGTGAGGATAGGATTGGATAAATAAAGATAATTGTCTGACATAAATACTGCCCATGCAAAGCAACTTGTACATCTCCAATGCCATTAGCATCCTGAATTCTTGCATCCCAATTTTGTAATTATTCTTTCCAAGCTTGATGCCTAAATCATGAGAGTTATTCCCATGAAACTAGCATGATCACCAAAGTGTTATGGCCTATCAAGACCATAACAAAAAATACAAGAAACATCAAACTGCCTGAAACAACTATGTTACTACGGTAAACTCCCTGACATGATTTATAGCCATTTCATACATTTATTCTTCAAGAACACCATGCAAACATGAACTACATATTACATTCATCAATGCAGAACTACTGTCCTAAAAACTATCACACAATTCTCTATCATCACTACTACTCCTGGTCAGATAACTTGAAATAGACATCATAAATATTCATGACACAAATACACAGTGATAGAACTAGAGATGAGCAACCAAAATCTGGTGCTATCCTGAAGAAGATTACATTACTCATCATGTAGGATCTCAAAAGATACAATTTCCCCAATGTCAAGAAGGTGCCTGAATGTCAGGTAAAAACTTCATATGACATTTTAAGTCACTTTACATATGCTGGTTCTACATGTATACTAGTACTAAGGTATAAAAGTACTAATAGCAAGTGCAATTCGAGCCTCAACAAAGGGCTACAAGTCATTTAAGGACCTACATACAATTGATGCAATTTTCTACCTAACTTTCAAAGTAGCTTTCATAGCAAAGAAGTTACTAGAAAATGATCAAGAATGTTGCATGTGCATGGAAGAAGTTGTGGTTGTTTAGACACAAGCAAATAGTTACATGCATTGTTTCCAACAATACTAGTTTTTGGTGAACCCATGTATCCAGGCTAGTTGTACGAGCATTTTAAAGCTGACATGGCATATTACATATTGCATGGCTTGATTACTACACATGGACATGGGTATATCGCTTGAGACTTTGCATTCAATTTGGGCTTGCTACACTTGGAAGAGATCTTGTGCCAACAAGGCCAAAGTTTAGCCCAGTTTGATGGAATGCGAGAGATTGATAGATCATTAATATTGGCTTTAGGTGACCATTTAATTAATGAGGAGCTAGATTTTGATATTGTGTCTCAACAAAATAAGGCAAGCTTAATGGAGTTGACTTTGAACAACCATCAAAGAAGGACATACTTTACTGTACTTGACACTATTACCTCCTACCTTAAATTTTTTTTCTTTCTAGATGGACCAAGTGGGTCTTAGAAAACGTATTAGTACAATTGCTTGCTTGCAAGACTAAGAGGGGAAGAAAAAGTCATCAGAGCAACAACATCATCTAGTATTGATGCATTGTTGTTACCAAAAGGACATATTGTGCACTCAAGGTTTAAGATTCCTCTTGAATTGAAGAGTGCATCATCCTGCAATGTTTGAATTCAAAGCCAACTTTGTAGAATCGTTGAGGGTGGCATGGCTTATCATTTGGGATGAGGCACCAATGATGCATCAACGACTTACTTTTGAGGAATTAGATAGAACACTAAGGGATATAATGGAATGTGATATGTTGTTTGAGGAAAGGTGATTCTTTTTAGAGGAGATTTTCATCAAGTCCTACCTCTGGTGCCAAAGGGTAGTTGTGAAGAGAGAATGAATACAACTCTTTGTCTTTTTCCTTTGTGGGATCATATGCATGTTTTGCGGTTGTCTCAAAATATGCGAGTTTCAATGCAAGACAATGGCAATGGGAATCATGACTTTGTTGAGTGGCTGCTCTCTCTTGGGGATGGTCGTAATTTTTTTAATGGTGGTAACCATGTTGCTATTCCATCTCATATGGTTTGTTGAGTGGTTGCTCTCTCTTAGGGGTGGTTGTAAATTTTTAGATGGTGGTAACCGTGTTGCTATTCCATCTCATACAATTTTGCAGGATGCAACCATGGATGATCTCATCTCACATGTTTGCATGGACATCAACTGCAAGCAAGATTATGTATCTTTTTTCAAAGGACATGCTATTTTGGCCTCAAAAAACAAGGAAGTTGATGCATTGAACATTGTTACCTTGTGTAAAATGCCACGGGATTCTCACATGTATTACAATGCTAATTCTATATCAGAGACCAATGCAAAGTCATTTCTTTACTCAAGTGAGTACCTAAACACCATTAATTTGGGGGGCAATTTTCCTACACATTGTTTGGGGTTGAAAAAAAGTGAAATAGTGATACTAATGAAAAATTTGAATCTTGCTATGGGCATCTGCAATGGTAGAGATTGATATACAAACAATTCTAGAGAAAAGTCCTTGAGGCTAAAATTATCACTAGAACTAATGTTGGGGTGGCATTACTGTCTTCATATCTCAGATCATCTTTATTCCTCTTTCTGTAGGGTTGCCCTTCATCATGCAAAGAAGGCAAGCTAGCTTTTTCCATGTCTATTAACAAGTCTCGACATCAAATGTTAACCTTCTTGGGTCTATATCTAAAGACACCTATTTTCTTCCATGGCCAACTTTATGTTGCTTTTAGTTGTGTGATATTTGCTAATTCCATAAATGTTTTGTTGGTAGACAGAAGTGCAAGCTCTCTTTCCACTACCAACATTTTGTATCTCGAGGTGTTACAAAGGGCCAAATAATTTTGCCACCTTCTTCGATGTTTTGATTCAAACATACATTTTTCATATGATATCATATGAGAAACGAATTGAGTGAAAATTTTACTTGATGTTAATTTTTCATTTTTTATATATTATCTTGTGCTAGTCTATGCTTGCTTTTTCAAGGCCATCTTTTGTTCCTTGAACTTGCCTTTGATTAAATAGTTTCAATTGTTAGGCTTTGCTATGTTGATGAGCCTTTTCTTTGGTGATGGAGTGTGGGCAATCCTCTATCCTTGTTTTGCAAGACACAATTACTAAACCAATACTTGCAATGTCTATGGATGCAATGGATGTGTGCAATGTTAGAGATGCGGTGAGAGAAACATCATGATGTTGCTTACCTTCTTGGTGCCTTTCAATTGGATATATTCTACTTGCTTCTTTTTTTGCATTACTTGAAGCTTCTTTTCATTCAAAGCTCATATTGCCTCCTATATGTGAGGTTATGAGGTTTTATCCATAGCGATGTTTGAAATTGTTACACCTACATGTTCCTTAGGTTAGGGTCTTTTGTGATGGTGCTAGAGGGGCTTGCACAATCTCACACATTAAATGAGGTGGACCAAGTCACGCATCCTTGGATCTCCAAGTGTCAAAGGACTACAAAAACGATGACTAGTTCTTCTTCATCTTGGAGTTTTTGGGAAATCGAAGCTAAAATTGAGAAAATGGCACGTTCTATTGGGGAGGCAATGTAATCTTTCTCAAAGGGAGTACAAATGTAGACTGTGTGCTTGCATGATGTTGTGTGAGAGATGAGAGTAGTGCATCTTTGCCTCGATAGCATTGTTAGTGACTTGAGCACTGAATTAAAAGGTACAATAGAGGGAGTTATTGAAATAAGGCAAGTATTCGATTTATGTTCTCTCTTTCTTTTCAATTCCTTTTTCCATGCAAGTATTCTCCTAATAGTTCATTTGCATGTTCATTTTAGGAAAAATAAAGTTTCGAGAGATTTATGCTCACAACCATCCATGCAAAATAAACATGTAAGTGTTGCCAATGCTCAATGTCATAGATGCTCCTGTGCTCACTAACAATGTCATTTAGTAGGAAAAAAAACTTTTTTGAATATTTTTCTATCTTATTTGTACACATTTTGTTGTCCTTTCTTTGAAGCTTTGCTACATTCCACTTGTGGTAACATTCTTCTACTTCACTTTTGGCTTTGGAGCAATTCATCCATCTATCTTTATGGATGAATCTACCTTTTGTTGCTCAATAAAATGTCCTCTTTCAATTGTGCTTTGAGAGAGCCTTGCAATACTGACCCTTGCTTTGATTTTGAAATATTTGAGGTTGAAGTTCATGTTACTATGCATGCAAGCTACATTTAAATAGTAATTCTTTTTGTAGCCTCATGAGCTTCGTTATGATTCACACCATGCAAAGCATAGTAGCAAGCATGGTCAACAATGCCACATCAACTAGTCCATACAAACATACTTGTTCACCTTAACTTGTGACTTCGGTGACTCTCTTCTTGAATCTTGCGTATTCTTTCTTATAACTAGATGCTTCGCACCTAAATTCTGCTAGTGCTTTGGATTGGATGAATGGTTGATGCTTCCATGATTTTAAGGTATACTTCATGTGGCAAGAGTGCTCACACACACACATGTGCATTCACACACACACACACACACACACACACACACACACACACTCTCTCTCTCTCTCTCTCTCTCTCTCTATGCAGCCTACATAATAATAATAATAATAATAATAATAATAATAATACTAATAATAATATATAGTAATATCTCAATAAAATAATATCACTCACAATATACTACAAATGAATAAAGCTTATTATTAGAATACAATGTATTTTATATAATACAATATCTTATATGTATTTATTATATATTTTGATAATACAATATCATGCAATACATATTTATTAATATAACATAGATATGTTCATATGCTAATACAATATGCTTATAATACTATGTTACATATAATATATGATAAAACATTAAGCTAAAATAAAGAAGTTTTTTTTGCATCATAAGTCATATTTTTTAATGTACTTGATATAATAACATAACATTTGTATAATATGTATATAATATATAATATTATTAATAAATTATATTAGTATGATTGATTGGCAATTTTGACTTCACATAGGTGGGTTGTAGCCTGCAATCCCAGTTGAGGCCAAGTCGAGTTAGCTTGCCCTAAAAAATCATGGGGTCATTGCCCTCTGTCTCGGCCATCATAGCACATGAGTCCCCCAAAGCGCTGTCGTGTTGCTGCGCATCTGAGCCGTGAACACCTCTATTTTTGTTGTGCATTTGTGTCAATTTCTGCGTGTGATTTATTGTTTGTGTGATGCATTTTAGTAATCTGCAGCCAATGTATATATTTCCTGCACTTTGGATCCAAGAAATCGTTAGGAATGGACTCCTAAATCTTCTGCTCTTGTAAACAGGGCTAATTTTTATTGTGTGTGTGAGGCAAGAGCTGAGGCAAAGGTCATGGTGTATGCAAGCTCATTGACACTGTAAGAGAGGGCTGGGTTGTATTGGTGAATTATCATGGTGATGCATCTCTATTATTGTTCTAGGAGGCTGTGTTCCTGGTACTGCCCTCTGCACAGCCCCAAGCAAGTCTAAGCTATGAGAATTCTCTGGATTGAGATATGTGGAATAATGGGATGATATGTATTGTCATCACCCTAATCTTTACTAACACCTAAAGACGTGTGAAGCACATGTTCTCTAGTGATCCAAAAGGCAAGAAGTTCTAATGAAAATAAAGCTAGTCTATTCAGGGAGGAGGATATTTTTGAAAAGGGCAGAAATGGCGGGCTGCGCCTGGATTGGAGAGTGGAGGAGTGCAGCAACTTTCGGAAGAAGGGAGGATCGTGAGGATTTTCGGGAAAAGCAGGGATCAGATTGACAAAGAGAGGGAATTCGTCTCCTCAGCAATTTGGGGGGTATCATAAAAGCATCAATAGGCGTTCTAAGGAAAGAAAAAGGCGGAAGTTGCTACACATGCGGAAGATGGAAGCTATACGGAGAAACAATGGGAATTCTGATACATTCCAGTGTTAGTGGCAAAGCTAGTAGGAGAGTATCTGGACGTCGTCATCTCCTCCGGCGACCAGTTTGCGCTCTGAGAACCCTGGGACGGCAAGCTCTCTCTAGACCGTAATGGTGGAACCTTGTCCGCAGTTGCCGTGCATTTCGCGAGTACTGGCTCTCCGAGCGTTTCAATTCTGAGCAACTGATTGAGCTCAAGTCTCTCTTCTTCGAGGATCTGGATGTTTTTCATCCTGGAGTTTGACCTCGAACCAGTCTCGTTCATCAAGCCGGAGAGTGAGTTGACAAAAGAAAATTTGCGCGAGCTAAGTATCAATCTGAAGCATGAAAGAGGAAAAATCAAATGTCCTATTCGCGTGGGGAACAAAGCGCCTCGTTTAGTTCCACAGCAGTATCTCTTCCCATATCCAGAAAATTCAACAACAACAAGCTCTATTTGATTCAAGGTTTGGAATCTGATGCTAGAGTGCATAATTTATCATGCTCGAGCCGCTACTACTGAATTGCCTGTCTTGGACAATATCTCAAAGGTGTGAACCAAAGTGATGTGTGCGGAGCTGATTGCTAACAGATTTTTGCGCAAGATGGTGAGAGTCCTTGTTGCAACATCCATATGAGAAGCAGCAGCTAGAGCACCAGCTGACAGCCTTTTGCGGATAATGTCCAAAATGTGCAGATGAGCTACAGCTCCTCCAGCTCCAGCATGCGGTCTTTGTCTAGCAGAAGCCAGTTATTTGTATATGTCTACAGCATCACTTCTTAACAACTGAGAGTTTAGATTCCAACCTGACAGCTTTCCTCAACAGAAATATGGAATGTGTTTGTTTACTAGTACAGGAAATTTAACCTGTGCACTGGTGTTAACAATCTAGCATATTAACAGATGATGATTTCAGAGCCGGGACAAATCCAGTACAGCAGTTGCGGCTTCTAATCCATGTTTTGCTGGTCATCTCGAAGAATTTTGGATTTAATTATCAAGGAAAAACTAGATCCTTGTGACAATGCTACTAGAGCAATGTGACCTTTTGAAAGGTGCTATGTTCATAGAACCCCCATTCTAGCATTATTTACTCTGTAATCTCCTGATGCAGTTATATAAAGGGTAGCTCCCAGAAGATGCAAGAATTTCTGATCTGTGTTAGACCTGCTTTCTTCATGTGATGAAGGAGGTGCTGGAGCACAGAACGTCTTCCTGATTGCTCCATCTTCTGAACACTTCTCATTCTCGTAAGTGTCCTTTGTAGCATGGAATTGAGGCCATGGGATGTTTGTTGTTGTAAGCAGGAGGAAGGGTTGTGAATGACATGCCAATTGAAGTTATAAAGTTGGAGCAACTTACCCTGAAAAGCAAGCTCTTATGCTTTATTGTGAAGCAGTGTACAGTTTGTCATACTTTGTCATTTATTTTGACTCTTCTCTAGTAATGTACTTGACAAGCAATATAATGAACTTGGCATCAAATATTGTATTATCGAGATCTTCTTGATAGTCTTTATTTCTTGCTGTACCTTGAACTCCGTGTTCCGCAGCTCTCGCACGATCTCTTTGACAGCGCGAGGGGCATCCATACTAATATAATTTATTAATAACACAATATATCATATACATATTAGACCAATGTTATGCTATTATATCAAATGCACTATAAATTATAACTGATTATAACAAAAATATTGCTTTATTTTACCTCAATGTTTTATTATATATTATATGTAACATAGTATTATAAGCATATTGTATTAACATACGATCGTCACATCAATATATGATAAAGCTAACATAATAATGCATTAATATTTTGATATAATACATAAAAATATTATATGATATAATTTATTAATAATAAATAGTATACATTAAATAATACATATCATTAATGTAATGATTGAAACTATCATGAAGGTATATATTATATAAACATTTTGATTATTACTTTTTACAATAAAAGCTAAAGTGTTTTTACTCTTGAATAATGTTTAAAGCAACATGAAATCCTTATAAAATAAAATGTCAAAGTTAATGCTTTAATAATATGTCTTTTATTAAAGAAATTTCAATATACTTTGAACATTAAAAGATTTTAAATTTTAATATTATTTATTAGTATTATGTCATTCATTATATTAGAGTTAGTTATCAATTTCAAGTACTAATTTTTTAATTAAATTTTATTTTAAAGATAAAAATACATATGAATAATCACTCCTATACTAAAATGTCACCTTCGAAAAAGAGTTATTATAAAATTAGCTTTATTGGCTTCGTATTTTTGAATCATTCATTACAATATTATTATAATGTACTTTAAATTATAGTATAATCTACTTAAATTTGTGTGCATGTCCACACATATATGTTTAGATATGTGCAAGTGTAATATACCAATACCTTCATCCATTAAATATGTAAAATTGTGTTTTTTATCATATAAACATATATGTGAAATCATCATCAATCCTCAAGCTCGAAAACTATCCTGCTAGATGTCGAAAATTCAAAAGCCATTGTGCACTTGAACAAGAGTCAAGTCTAATAGGCAGGGAAAAGAACTAAATCTCATAATAAAGTTATGGAGAGGTGGGAGTTTGAAAAGGGATAAAAGGGGGGAGCATGGCCATTTTTGGCTGCCCCTCAAAATTGTTTTTTAAAAATACTAATTAAAGGTAAAAAATTATTAAGCTCCCTTCCCTAATCATGGGGGAGGGGGCGTTGATGACACCTCTTCCCCCCCACTCCCTCATGGCTTGCGACACCTCTCCTTCCCCCTCTTTATGAGAATAGAGTTGGAAACCCCCCTTCCTCCTCGCCCCCTTAGGCTATGACAACTCACTCTCCCCCTCATGATGAAAGAAACGATCTCTCACTCCCCATGCCATGACTTGATACCTCGAATCCCATGAAGTCATCACATGTGTGTGTGTGTGTGTCTCTCAATTGAGACCGTGAGGAGAGGAGAAGAACAAACCAAGCAAGTGCAAAGGGTTGTGATGTTGCCATGATGAGAAAGTGCGAGTGAGAGAGAAAGAGAGAGCTTGAGAGGCAAGTGAAAGATAGAGTGAGAGACGGAGAGTGTTATCCATTCAGGGTGAAGCAAAGGCAAGACCTATCAAGGAGAAGTGTATGTGAGTTAAGGCACACACTCCATTAGGTGACCTTTCTTATTTTAAATTCTAACCCTTTACTCCCTTCCTTGATACCACCATGCAAAAAATTTGACATGACATGGCCCTCAAATGAGGTGCAACTCTCATCGGCCATTCATAATGCATCTAGCTATATTGAAAAATAATGAAATCCAAGTAATCCTTTTTATGTATTGCAAATAGTTACATTACAATAAATGAAAGTGAAGACATATTTATTTAATGCAATAAAAAATTCTTTTATATATGATAGGTAAGATGAAGAATTTCTAAAGATTGAAAAGGTATGCAAAATTTTATTAAAATCCTTCTTTTAATGCAAGATGATAAATACAAATTTTCTCAAAAAGAACCTTCATAAATTATTGATTAGTAATCACTCATCTATTATTAGTTAAAGAGATTATTAGGCTTGCATACCACCTTTTTGTTAAAAAAAGTAAACCTTGAAAAAGTCAAGTAACATTAAAAGTAATTCCAAAAAGTGTTTTGGTGAGTTATAGGCAATTGTAGAGTATTGGATGCATAAAACATAACCATAAGTGGCTTGAATCCCTATGAACATGAAAGCCCTCAAGGAAATACTTTCAAAGCACCACTCTTGGATATCAAGTCCTCTTATTTATAGGTCATTGGGTGTAATGAACCTTTTATATGTTAGCGATAGGTGATTGAGTTATAAATATTATCTCTTGCTTCATTTTGCTTCTCCAAACCTTGAATCTCATAAAAGAAAGATTCAGCATAGTTCTTCTTATGTGAGACTTGTCTTCTCATAGATCTTAAAGGCTAAAATGAAATAGAGAACTAAGTTGAATATGATATATTCTCCTCTTTTCATTTTCTCCTCTTCCTCATTTCCACATCATACATACTTGGAGCTTGGAGAAGCATGTTTGAGGAAAGGGTATAAGCCAAAAGAAAGTCGAGGAGGTGGAAGACTAAGCACACCCTACTTCTTGTAAGCAAATTAGATTAAGTTGTAACATATGATTAGAGAACAATCATCATGGCTTCCTCTTTTTGATATCACATCATGATAAGTTTATAGCCATGAAGGATGACAATATCTCAAAAAACCAAAAGACCTAGTGTATGCATAAGTATCTAAACAGAATCATTCCACAGGAGAAGGTGATAAGGGAGTTCTTCCAAATTCTAGTGTAGAAAATGACGAGATAACCTGGCAAGTAGATGGATATGGTAATATGTGGTTCACAGGAAATATTTAATCTTCTTGGTCCTTTAGTGGATCTAGTAAGAGGAAGGATAGGTTATCTTATTTATGTGTTAGTCAATAATACAAAATCACAAGATGAACATAGAAAAATGAATTCTAAATTGTAAGGTGGAGGTTCTGCTACATAAAAACATTAGAAAGGGTTATCTCCTAGGCTTAAAAGATAGAAAATCCTAAAGAGAAAATGTAGTTTTACATTGAAAACTCTCATTCATAGATGGATAGTGAAATGGAGTAATGTAGACATGGCATATGTAGAAAGTATGAAACTTATTGATGTCTCTATGAATTTCCAAATAAGCTCTACCATTACTTTATGTTAAAAAATATTATGCAATTGAATTTATTAAATCTAATAGGTAGATTCCATTAACTTAAAAAACAAAGATTGATACACACTAAGAAAAGACGAGTGAATCACTTAGAAAACTCTAAGATCCATTGTTGACATTTAAGCAAGACAAGTTAATTAATTTTGTGTACGTGCAATTAACAATGACGTAAAAGGGACCCTATGTTAAGGATTAATTAACGAATTTGATTATATATGTAAAGCAGCATGCATAGCATATCTTGCTTAGATAACTAAAGAATGATCAGATGCGCTCATGGAAAGTGTGTGACCGATCTTTTGATGGAATGCTTAATGGATGGGCAGACTTGATTAGTCGGGTGCTTTCAAATAGATGGAAAATTAGGATCACGACCAAACATTAACTTCCTTGGGTATAGTATTAGATCTCGACTGAGCATCATTTTAGAGGGGTCAAACTTGAGAGGTTGCCTTATGGGCAAAGCAGTTAAGCTCCACTCTCCCTCATCTCTCACTCTCTTTGACCAAGTACAACGATTACTCTCCTCTCTCAGCCACCATGATTGATTACAATGTGATTGTCTTGGTTGGATACTGAGCACTATTAGTGATTGCTAGGTCTATAGGATCCCTCTAGTCGATCCTTATGGGTTGAGGCTAGGTGATTCATTGTGTGAGGTAGACCCTAGTTAAGTGAAAGTCTGATAATTCCTATGGAGTACAAATGGTGATGACTAGAGGTGAGGACCAAATGTTGCCTTACACTATGGTGCATCAAGTATGCTACGTGTGGTATCAAAACGAATTGATTTTAAACTTCTTCAAATGCAAAGAGAACCTTGATTAGTAGAAAAGGTTGAGGAATAAATCATGTTATTATTAGAATGGAAAGATGACTATGAAAAATAAATGCCCAAAACTTGTTAATCTTCTTGGGAGAGGATCTAGACTTAAAATCCTTAAGGGCATAATCACAATGAGCGATCATAGAGTAAGATTAAGATAAAAAAGGAATCATTATAAGAAACAACAAAATGTAATCACATACTAAGAAAAGGGTCTAGTGACAAGCAAACTAAATCACAAATTACTCTAGGAGATGAGTAATAATGTTGTATTAAGGAAACTCTGTTTCCACTTTTTATAGTGTATGCAAGATGAGCTACAACAATTTCATAAATTGTTTCATGCAAAGCAAGGTCTTAGTGTAGCTTCATCGTGAGAGGAGAAATATTCTACATAATGTAGTGAAGTTTTATTCCCGTAATGATGAAGAGAAGAAAACAAAGTTTCTTCTCAAACAAGTCAAACCACCTAAATTTAATGGAAAAGAAACAAAGGTGGAAACCAATGGTGAAACTTGGATTAAGAAAATGGAAGATTACTTCTCTATTCTCTGTAAAAATTGGTACAGTTAATTAGGCAATGATTGCACACCTCGAGTTTATAGGAGAAGCATGCCTATGGGGGAAGTAGTGGTGTCGAGATAAGGCTATTGTGACACAGGGGCATATCAAGGGTGTAGTTCAAGGTTGATATCTATTGCCCACTCATCAAACTCTAAAGATGAATGAGTTTTCTAGTTTGAAGCAGTAAGGGGGTTTAACCCTAGAGGGTTATTACTCCCATCTTGTGACACTACAAAAGTATGATCCCTACATGTCCATGAACCAACAAGTGGTGCATTTTTGCCAAGGACTAAATCCACCTCCTCTTAATGGGCAACTAGAAGTAATAAGGCATATTGCTTTGGAGGATGCATTAATGAGAGCCCGACCACTAGTAGTCATACTACATATGCAATCAACCTGGCCATTCCTAGGCTTATTGTCCCAGTAGGGGGATGAACACCAATGCTAACGATTCTCATAATCCTCCAAGAAGAGGAAACGTTGTCAGAGGGGTTTTGTTGAAAGGTCGTATCCACCAGGGATCAGAGATAAAAGGAAGTAGAGATAGGAGATGGAAGAGAAGAAAAAGAATAGATAAGAGGTAAACACAATAAAGACAAAGCACAATGAATCAAATCAATATGTACTAATAGAACCTGAAATCCCTTGTCTGACACTACTCAAAAGCAATCTCCATGCATTAGATCTCTTGGAGCTCCTTCATAGACCAAAAACACGAATCAAACAATAGCTTCCTCTCTGCTGCTCGAAATCCAAATCTGATGGCTTCATTGGCTTCGAAAGGGGGGTAAAACTCTAGGACACTTGATCCAGAATCTCTCAGTTCACTCCTTCTTCTTTCCATTTCAAAGTGCTATTTTCAACCTGTCAATTGCGATTGCGACACATGCAATTTCGCCCCTCTTTCCTTTTTATGAAAAGTTCAAAATTGGTAGAAAAAGCCACTTGCTTTTTGCATGCTATACTAATTTAGAAGCTTTCCTAACTTTTTAGGATTTTTACAATAAATAATATAAAAAATAAACTAAAATTGTCCAAAAGTCTAGTATTTTTGGACCATCCATGCCACGGACACTAGCACTAAGGACTTAGATCACATTGACTCTCTATGGTGATGCACTCCAGGGTTTTTCACATTGTGGCCACGTAGTGGCACGACAACGTCAACAATAGATGGTATGGGCATGGAGTTGGGGGAGGAGTAGGACATAGAAGTGAAGACCATGCATGTACTGTAGTCTATCCGAATCAAAACATGCGTCGTCAGCTTCCTTTCCGAGAGAATCAAAACACGCATAGTCAAGGGGTGGTAAGTATTGTAAACCAGAAAGCATTTTCATTCCCTTCAAGAACATATGGCCCAAATGAGCATGCCAAAGAGATACATGTGGGGTGGAACCCAATGAGAAAACATGGTCAACAGAGGACCCATCAACTACAAGAGGATAGAGGCTACTAGCTTTGGCACCTCTAGCAAGCACAAGTATGCCATGGGTGATCTTCTAGGCAGAATCCCCAAATGAAACATGAAACCCAGCATCATCAAGCTGCCTTGTAGACATAAGACAACGTGTAAGCACATGTACATGACGTACATCCTGTTAATAGAAAAGTATTGCTAGTAGAGAACTGCAACTGTACATCCCCAATGCCAACAATAGCAAGTGACATGTCATCACCCAAGCGAGTTGAACCAGAGATAGTATGGTAGGAGTGGAACCACTCACAGCATGGTGTAACATGAAATGAAGCACCAGAATCCAAAAGCTAGCACTGTGCATACATAGAGTGAACATCGGTCAACGACGCAACATCACAAGAACTAGTTGCAAGTATGTACTCCCCATTAGAGTCATCAATCTGCATGACATTTATCTCCTCGATTTTCACACTAGATTTCACAGGCATAATGCTGCGATCAGATGACTTTTCCTGTATTTTGTCTTTCCCCTTCTCTTTGTGCTTCTCATTGCGTAACTCATGACATTGTGGGCATATATGACCCTTCTTACCGCAATGATGACATGTCACATTAGCATTTCTCCCATGAGACTTGTTGCGTGACTTACCGCATGACTTAGATCTAGACTTTTGTGATTCTTTGCCACGGCCATTCCCACGGTCATTCTTGCCATTACCATCTCTTCCTCTAACAGTCAAAGCATGCAACACACGAGAGGCATCCAAGTTCTTACAGTTGATCTCTTCCTATAGAAGAGCACTCTCTATATCAGGCAAGTTCAAAATAGTAGCAAGGGTACATAAGGCAGTGCAGAGTACATCCCATGATTCACTTAGAGTCCCAAGCAAAAACAATGGAGTAACCTCATCATTAAATGTAACACCCTGCGAAGTCAAGTTCTTGAGAATTGCATGGAATTGGCTCAAATGAGTAGACATTGTCATATTCTCCTTCACATGCAGGTCCATAAGTCGCTTCAGCCAATACATTTGACTTGCTGGACTTTTCTTGTCATAGAGGTTCTTAATTTTATCCCAAAGCTGCCAAGCACTGTATGCTTCCTCAACCACATTGTAATGCACATGTTCAGTGAGAGACAAGATGAGGGTGGACTTGCATAACTCATCAAGCTCATCCCATTCGTCATCAGTCATAGTTTCAAGTTGCTCGCCATGCATCCTTAGTTGCTTTATATGCAAGTTCTGCACCAATACCTGTCAAACTTGGCTCTTCCAATAGGCATAATTCGTACCATCAAGCTTAGTGATATTGAAGATAGCAATGTCAATGGAAGAAAAACCCATAATGTAGTCCAAAACAGTGCAAACAGTTCAAAACTGCTTGCTGTTTTTTCTGTGAACAACCAAAATACCACCAAAACCAAGACAAAATGACCACGAATTGATAGCTAATGATGCTGCCCACCAAGAAACATAAAAAATACATAAAATCAAGATGATTCATCATGAAAATTCCACATTAGTCCATACATAATTGCTTGCTATAATAAATTATATCTAGGTACAATGAGAGCAAACTATAGGCAAAATCAATGCACCAAGTCAACCACTGACTGTCAAAGCATAACCAACATCAAGCGGGCATAAATCAGCATATGAGAGTCATACGGACATCGAACAAACACCCAAGCATGTCAAAAAAATCCGTTAGCAAGCCAGCACACCCCTGTGTAATAGGGCAAAGTGTACACAACACAGGCAAGACCTGGCATAAAGAGATGTATGCTTAGGGAGTGTGTAGCCCAAATCAGCCCAAGTACATGTATGTGGACCACGGCATATCAACTATGCAACATCCAAGTGAAGAAGATCCTAGTCTCAAAAGACTCAAATCTCAATAGCATAAATCATTGTCAAACATCCAACGATGCTCCCATTGGCACAAAAGCCTTATGGATCAAGCCAAGAAGCTCAAGAAAGGCATATAAGAGCACCAGTGACGAAAGATCCAAGACCAGACATCAATGAGACATCATGAGCATATAGGCTCTATAGCCTCCAATTAGAGCATCCATAAACATCAACTATATCCCAAATACAACTCTGGCAAGCCAATAAATATGCCAAGTAAGTTTTGGGAAGCCAGATGCAAGCCAAGACAAGGCACTAGTAGCAATTGGCTCCAAACAATGTAACTAGCATATAGTAGTGGCATAGGCCAAGCATGCCAAGATCAATCAGACATAGGTAACATAGATGCCATATATACATCCAAGACGTAGCATCAAATGCATTCCAAAGCAGAGCTCAAGATCAAATGAAGATCCGGAATCAAAGACAAGCTCGATGTCATACCTCGAAGGTCAATACTTCATTGCATATCCCAAAGATATAGCCCGAAACCAATAAGCATAACCAAACTCTAGAGGTAAAATAACTTGTCAACCAAGGTAGCATAAATCCCAACCAACAACGAAGTGTTCACATCCAAATCAAAGCTCAATAGCTCTCAAATAGCATATCAGGCATAAACCATGATGAGCAAGCATCAATACATCCAATAGGACACCCGAATGTCAACGAAGAGCATTATGCATAAGCCGTCCTCGATAAAACCTTGCTGCCCAAACAATGTATAATAGTAAATCCTTGCATAAATCGAGCAATGGAAGCTCAAAACAAGTCCCAAAGCATCTCAAAACATTGGGCAAACATCCCCAAAGCATTTGGGCATCAAATACCAAGCCTCAGGAGCATCACATAAGCTAAGAGCATGACATTTTCTTATTGTTAATCAACTAAAATGTGTTGCAAAAAATGATGTGATTAGGATTTGGTAGATCCGACATTGCCATCGTATTTGGAGGGTGCCAAAACCCCAAGTTAGACTCTTACCTTGCCTAAATCAGGTTCCGAATGCCCGAGATATGAGAAAAAATGGGAATTTTGAGCCAAATTTTGAAACAGGCGCAAAAAAACGTGAGTTGCTACTGTGGGGCCTGCTGGTTATGCTGAGGATAAGGGGGAAAATGGGGGCATACAAGGTACCCAATGAAGCCAAAGAACACCTGCAAAGAGCCTACGAGGGCCGAGGAGAGATGGGAGATGAAATCTTACATCGGGGGGAAGAAGCCATGGATGGCATTGAAGCTCCAAGCTTTAGGTCTTCAATTCGGGCTGAAGTAATGCTGGGCCAAGCTCCATGATCAAGCTCTGATCCAAAGCTCTGATTCTAGTTGAAAGGTGAGAAGGATCAAAGCTTGCTTGGAAGTGAGCTATGGCAGAGAGCAAGAGCAAGAAGAGAGAGAGACAGAAATGGGAACTCCAACAGTCACAATGTGTGACCGAGCCTTTCTTTATTCAAACCATCACTAAAAGAATAAAGAATGAAGTGATGGTGACGGGCGCCCGCTAGCTGCAGTATGCAGTGGCAAGTACTGCCAGTGTAGTAATACACGGGCGGCTAGGTAGAGGCGCCTTTACCCCCAACATTTCATACATGCTTTTGGATCATCACCTTCACAGACAAATCAAAATTACAGGATTTTCAGCATTGCTGCACAGTTAATGGCATTAGAGCATATTCTTTCTAATCCTTGAACTGTTCTTTTGCCAACAAGACTAGATTGGTGTTTTAGTCCAGTGCCAATCTCTTTGTAAGAATTTCATTTGAAAATTTTTCTTTTGAGTTGGCTTCTAATGAATCACCTTCACAAACTCATGTAGCTAGGATATGAGGTTTATATCCAAGCTGTCCAATAACATATATATCATGTCATATGAAGTAGACTTATGAAACTTTAAGCTTTCCAAGCCTAGGAAACACCTTGTAATTTACTCTTGTGTTTAGTCATCAAGAGCCTTATGAATGCAAATAATCATCTTATTTACATCCTATACACAGAATCCCATGACAACGTAGCATCAATAGGGAAGAAGAGCTACAAGAGGAGGAGAAAGAGGGCTGAGATGAAGATAATGCTCAACAAAAATAGTGCGACGATACTACCCAAGGGGAAGCAAGTCACAGACACAAAAGCATAAACATCTACTCCTAAGATGGCAGAAAAGGGGAGTGCCAAGATTAGGGAGTATATTCCCGACCCAAGGCACCAATTGAAAGTAGTAAATAAGGTTAAGGAGTGGGTGAGAGAAGCCAAGAGCACCTCAAGGATGCCAAACCCATCATGGAAGAGGAGATCAATGAGCTCTCTAGTGTGAGCACATTAATCTTGTCTACGTGGCTAAGATTGAGAGACGTACATGCACCCCATATAACACCACATAGATGAAGTCTAGATGCCATAGGCAGGTAGCTGGGATCACTAGCAAAAGAGTGTAGAGCCTAAGAAAAAGCAAGTGGTTGGCAACTTGCTCATGGCATTGATATTAGCCCTTGTGACTCTGCCTTTGGGAGAGTTGCTTAGGTAGAACTTGATGCTATGGCAAGGGTTGAAGTAGTGGGTAGAAATACATGATGGCCTTGGAGCGACTGACTTACTTGATCATGACACAATAATGCATATACTGAGCTTAACCTTGAACTCAATGCCTAAGTATTTGCATGTAAATGCTTCTTGGGAAGGCACAGATATGTGCGCAGTCTTGCCTACCAATGCATTAGGAGATGCTACAAGGAAGGGAATTGTAGATATAGGAGTGGAAGTTAGTGTGCTTAGGCATATAGTCTTGCAGGCTTGTAAACCCTCCTATGGAGACCACTAGGTTTAACATCATATTGGCTAACGGAATGAAGGTCAGACCGTTTGGAGTGCTAAAAGATTGGCTAACGGAATGAAGGTCAGAGAGTTTGGAGTGCTAAAAGATTGGTCGTTGAAGATAGTGAGAGTCCAGTTCTCATTGAACTTCATAATCATGAAGGGAGTGGACTACGATACCTTGTTGGGTCAAACCTAGATGCAAAACACATGAGTGATAGAAGATTGGGACAATGATCTAATATTCTTAGGTCAGAAGCTGTGAGAGTTGAGATGGATATTTGGAAGACCACGTCAGTCAACCTAGATGCTATCTTCGCTATTTTGAAAGGAGACTCATGAGTTAGTAATTCCTACGAACCACTAGCAAAGTATACCCCTTGCCTTGAGGGAAGAGTAGGGTTGGATGCATGTGCTAGCCACCATTGATTTGCTATTTTCAGATGAAGAGGAGGATTATAAGTAAGCTGCCAGGGCAGCTGGTGAGTCCCACAAAGTCACACCATCTTAGTTGCCAAAGAATAGGACCCCACCATGAGTGTCACTCTACATGATAGCCACCTGGAGCTCTGATAATCGACCAACACCTATCCCCTTCCACGTCCCAACTAACAAACTCAAACTCCAAGGAATTCTTGAATGCTTGATGAGAGAGCTAATTGGTAACCTAGCTACCAATCTCAAACCTCTCAAGGACCTCATGGATGAGTCGAAGTGGCAATGGACCAAAGTACATGACTTGAACATATTGTACAATTGGGTACTAATCACATATGAGAAAAAGGCTGAGACCAAAATCCTAAGATATGAGAAGCAGTCTGAATACAATGATTCGGATGACGAGTACAAAGATTGCTACTCTACGAATGAGGAAAGTGAGGAAAAGACCGGTATGATAGAGTATGATATTGATAGTCAAGTGATCAAATAGATATGAGTAGACTCCAAGCCATGGAAAGCCAATGTCTTTAGGATTGAAAGAGGAGTCATCATGACATAATGTGATCGAGACCACCTAGACGTGCTAGACTATGAGTAAGTAGGAATAGTTCAACCAAGTATTACACCACTTTCTAGAACCGAAACAGTCTTAGAGTTGCGACCACTAGGGAAAAATCCTTCCTCTAGCGAGGGTTGTGATTTTAACTCTGAATTGGAAGTGAGCTCTAAGAGAGTGATACTCCAAGATGCCCTGACACCCTAAGACCAAACACGCCAAAGGGGACCTACCAACCCACCTAAGGTGCAAGCAGTTGAGGGAGGAAAAGTGGAAGCAATCAAAGGAGTCAGAATTTGAAGAGAAAAGAAAGCCCTAAGATTTATTAAAGTGTTTTTCACGAAGTTCAAAGAGGGCAATAGATGGTGGTCTTTCTAGGAGCTAAGAGGCAAGGATAGGCAAACGAACCAATAGAGGGGCTTGCCAAGGTCAAGGAAGCCAATTTAGAGGGGGAAGGTGAAAAGCCTTGATTCGTATTTATAGTCGAGGATCTAACTGAAAAAGAGAAGGCTAATCTCGTTGCTCTCCTACGAGAGTACATAGATGTGTTTGTTTGGTCCCTAAACAAACTAAAAGGAGTAGATATGAGGGTAGTGACTCATAACATCCCCATGACTCTGATGCAACACCAGTCACGGAATGACCCTACCCAATGAATCTAAATCATGCACATGTTATTGAGGAGGAGATAGATAAGCTATTGAAGGCGAGATTCATCTACAAGATTAAGCACATGGACTGGGTGTCACCTATAGTGATTATCTTGAAAAAGAACATGAAGATTCAAGTGTGTGAATGTGTGAATTATAAAAATGTCAATGTTGCAACAAAGAGGGAATTCGGAATCGGAATGTTGCCCCTCGTTCGAATGGCCATTATTCGATTGCTTCTTCAATAACTCAGCAGTGATCAATTTTCGATCATACCCACGATTGAGAAAACTCTTTTTAATTTTTTCACACTACCCTGGATGGAGCACATGCTCAAAAGAGTAGCGGAGAAGAAAGCCTACCATTTCTTGGATGGCTTCTCAAGCTACAACCAAGTGCAAGTGCACCCTGTGATGACAGACATAAGACAACATTCACGACTGAATGGGGTATGTTCACCTACATAGTCATGCTATTTCGGCTAACTAACACATCAACTACCTTTCAGCGACTCATATGTGCACCATCTTCAAAGACATGCTTAGGCAAGAATTGGAGATATTCATTGACAATCTATGTGTCCACTCTAGTTGGGGGGAATACCTAGATAAATTTGCGCAGTCTTTGAGCAGTGTAGGTTGTATAATCTTTCCTTAAACTCCCTAAAGTGCCAATTTTGGGTAAAGCACAGATGTATCCTAGGGCACGTGGTGTCTAAGACCGACATTTCCATCGACTTCTCTAAAGTCAGGGTCATTATCGATTTACCACCACCCACTAACAATAAGGGAGTTTAGTGCTTCCTAGGACACACAAGATACTATCGACGGTTCCTTCGAAACTATGCAGTGATTGCTAGATCTCTTTAAAAATTGTTGATTGTATTTGAGTGGACCAAGGAATGCCAATACACTTATGAGGAACTAAAGAACACTCTTACAATCACACCAATCCTATGAGTCCTAGATTGAAACATAATATTCCATGTGCACATTGATGCATCAAAGTTTTTCATGGGAGGTGTTTTGTGCCAACCTCGTGAGTATAATCTCAATTATCCTATGAGCTTTGCTGAGGGTTTGCTAGCAAACAACTCACAGATATGGAGATGAACTACACCATGACGGAGAGAGAAAGCCTAGCTATGGTGTTTGCTGCAAAGAAGTTCATCATTATCTTTTAGCTATGCTCTTCACCTTCTTCATTCACCATCATGCGTTACTTTATTTAGTCAACAAGCCTTACGATACAAGAGGATGCATAGCTAGATGGTTACTTCTAGTACTAGAGTTTGACTTCTCTGTGGTTGCATGCAAGGGTAATTAGCACTACATGGGTCACCATATGTCCTACATACCCACAGTGCTAACCATGACATCGTAGATGACCTACCAAATGCCACCTTTTTGGAGTATCCTATGAGAGAAACTTGTTTAGGACCGATCTAATACTATATTGGGCAAATGACATAGTCCAAATCCAAGAGCATGGATTTCCTGAGAGACCCATAGAGAAGGCTAGACTAAAATGACTTATCCTCAAGGTTCATCCCTATTAGTTTGATAGCCGACCAGCTCTATAGACTAGGATAGGATGGGCTATTACAAAGATGCATGTGTGAGCACGAGATTCATGACATACTTGACTGAGGTGCATGACAAAATTGCTAGCAAGCACCTTAGCGGAGATATCAACAACACGCAAGGTGTTGTAGTCTCAATTGTGGTGGCCCACCCTATTCTGCGACGTGGCTAAGTTCGTGATACATTATGATGAGTGCTAGAGAACCAAAGTCCCCATCCAAAAGGACAAGATGAAAAACCATTTGAAAAGTGGAGAATCAACTTTATCGGGCTAATTAGTCCTATAAGATAGTACTCACATGCAAAATATATAATTGTAGGAATGGATTATCTCACGAAATGGGCCAAAGCTCAGGCGATTAGAAAGAATGATGCTAGAACCATGACCGAGTTCCTTTGGGAGCAGGTGATCTCGCAATTCAACTTCCCCATCAAACTAGTTAGTGATCAAGGCACAATAGGTACCAAGTAGCCATTGAAATGCAAGTCTATAACCAAATAAAGTACTGCAATGTTAGCAATTTGGGAGAGCTGGTGAGCAAGGAAAGTGTGATGAGACAAATAGTCGACCGATGCAATCTCCATAGATGTATAGAGAAGGTTAGCCAATTGACTATGGCATGTGCATAGGATTCCTAGGAACTTTCAAAGTGAGAAAGAAGAGTGGCATGGTTATCGTCAAGAAGGAAGGCTCCCCCAAAAGGATAGAGGTTGTGCTTAGCCGTGAGATAGTGGAGAAGGCTTTAGGGTTGGCCAACACAAAGGGGAAGAGACCAAAGAGGGATGTTTAGAGCATGTTGAAGATGTTGAAGACAAAGGTGCACACCAATGATGGGATCGGTCTAGCAGACATCCCTGACCTCACCATGCATAGTTGCATGCCAAGATGGTGCATGCCCTATTCTCCAGATAGTGATACAATACCCTCATGGCTCGAATCCCAGGAGAAGGCTTTAGGGTTGCCCAACACACAGGGAAAGAGACCAAAGAGGGATGTTTATAGCATGTTGAAGATGCTCAAGACGAAGGTACACATCAATGATGGGATTGGTCTAGTGGACATCCTTGACCTCACCATCCATAGTTGTAGGCCAAGATGGTGCATGCCCTATTCTCCAAATATTGATACAATACCCTCATAGCTCAGATCCTAGTGCCGATGCTTGAAAGTATTGCAAGAGGAGGGGCCCTAGATGAAGTAAATTTGAATGCCTACATCCACAAAATGATTGAATCACTAGCCACTACAACCGAAATGCCTGCATCAAAAGCATCCTTGATAGGGTTTGGAGGGGTGTTGACCTCCATCATCCAAGAAGCCATGGGAGAGATGGAAAGGGAAGAATAAGTAAGGAAGACTCTAAAGAGATCTCCCATCTACGAGCAGCACCTCTCCACAGTCCAAAAAAGCCCATCACAGCATCTCCAAAAGCAAGAGATGTGGAAAACAAACACGCGAGCAAGCCACAGAAAGAGAAGGTAGAGTAAGCCTCAAGAAAGAAGGGAGCTCAACTCCAAGGTGAGCAACACAATAGGAGGGGTACCATGAAAGGACTGTTAGTGAGCAAGGTGGGGAGGGTTCAGTCCCATCGAGCCAGGGGGAGCAGAAGGAAATCTTGCAAAAAATTCCAAGCAAGAGGAAGAAGTAGGAAAAAGAGAAGGAATGCATGCAAAATGCAGAAGAAGCAGAATCTCGAAGGACTGAGGAAGAATGAAGGAAGAAGTGACAAGAGGAGAAGGAAAGACTAAGGAGGGAAGAGGATGAGCAGATGGCTCTCGCATTAGGCTATCAGTCAAGCAACCTTCCCACATCGAAGAGGTAGCCAAAAGGAGCCTAGATGATGTGCTTGGAACCATTGCTAGAGTAGGAGAAGTTGCTAAAAGACTTGTGGTGGAAGTCAAAAGGAAGGCCCCATTAGAACCATCCTCGCTTGTCATCATGGTTGCCACCGCTACTACAACCCAAGAAACCATGGATGCAACAGTGGACCAAAGCAACATGATGGCTTAGGTACAATACCTAGTCAACGTGGTGTAGTAGCTTGGATTAGCACCTAGTGGAGGAGACTCATGTTGGGAATGAAGAGGTCTACCATTGTGGACACTGGATCCAAAAAATAATCGAAGAAAGCCACGGTGGAAGCCTTACGCGAGGGTCAACACATTATGATGAGTATGTCTAAGAACTACTAGGCCAACTGGAAACAATAAAAGAGGAGAGGAAGGTAGCACTAATATAGTTAGAAATGGAAAAAGAAATATTCTTGATCTACCAACTTGAAAAAACACACCAAATAGCCACCTAGCAAAGGCAGATAAGTGACTTGAGGAAAGAGCTTGAAGCCAAACAGGCAATAGAAGGGAAAATAGAGGAGAAGGTCATAAAAGATCCCCATGGCAAGGAAAAAGGAGAACATGTGATGCTAGAGAAGGACTTTTTGGTCCTCTTGTAGTAGCAGAATAAGTAGATGCAAGAGTACCTTGACTAGCTGAAGAAGATCAAAGATGAGCTCAGTGAGGAGGTAGAAAGGGTTCGGACCCAAGCGTACGCAGAGTGTAGAAATGAGAAACAACAAAAGGAAGAGTTGCCCAAGGAGAACTGCGTGAGGCTAAGGCACAAAGAGACAAAGTGGCAACCAAAAAACTGACAGAAATGGAAAACCAACTTCAGGTGGCTCTCTTAGAGCGAGAAAGATTGGCATAGTAGCTAAACTACCTCAAATAGCAAAAAGAGAAAATGCTCGAAAGCTAGAAAGAGCAAGAATAGATGGTCATGAAGATGTCTCTATGCTAGACTTAGAGACCTCGTTGAATGGCTTGCCTTGGTAGAAAGTGAATGAATCATAGCATTGGTAAGGATATAAGTAGTGGAGGCAAGTCTTGAGGTCCAACAACAGGCCTTTCTGAACATAGTCCTAAATGTGATCCAAGCCGAAGGTGAAGATATCATGGAAGGCATTCGGAGGAAGCTAGAATTTACAAGGCGAGCCCTGAGATACGACCTCCATGAAAGAGTGCTGAAAGAAAATACTAGCCTAAGCATGAAGCAACAATGACATTACCTAAGGCAGGCTAGGCTCTCGATGAGGGAGCTGGAAGAATTAGGGTTTGGCGAGCTAGAACAACTAGCTCAACCACCCACTATAGCCTTGATGGAACTACCAAGAGAAGAAGGGCCAAAGGCCAAGATGAAGAAGAACAACCACAAGTGTTGAGCCCTGCACAATAGGTGCAAGCTCAAATGGAAGAGCAAGGTGAGGAGGTTGCCCCATTGAGAGGGTTGTGGAAAGGAAGCACAAGTAGAGAGAGCAAGTGGAGCTGGCACAAAGAGACTCCAAGAAAGGCCACAGCAAGTTCTAGATGTCTAGATTCCAAAAAGAAGGAATGCTACCCTGTAAACTAGGCCCAAGAATTGGATGTTTGGGAGCAATAGGAAAATCAAAGCTAACCCTTCAAGTTCTCCTTCCACTATCCTCATTCCTTAGACAAAGTTCTATCTCTAGGGGTGGTGGAGTAGGTGATCAGACTCATGCAAAGGTTGGGGAACAGGTGGATAGAGGAAAGAAGAAGACACCCCACCACAAGGTGGTAGAGAGAGCTCACAAATTATTGGCAAGACAAGGTTTGGGAGATTTGTAAGACTATTAGCAAATATGAAGCCCAACCACAATGCTAGTAATGTTTATGGGACACCAACCTTGTTGCTTGGATAGCCTTCTACAACAACATACTAGACGAGCGCAATGATCCTACCTATATGCCATATCTGCAGAGAATACGGGTAGATTACAACCTAGATATGCATGGTAGGTATGACTTTCCAAGGATTTACAATGTGAATACAAAAAGCCTAGAGGAGTGCCTACTACTGTTCACTGAGTTGGGCATTTGCCCATTCATCACGTACTTCCTTTACCAGTTCTCGTCTCTTGCCCTGACCCCACCTTTATTACCACATGTAATTATCTTAGGGTACTTAGGATTTTTCTCAAACAAAATCCCACAGCATAAGAGGCCCCGACTCCCGCCACTCTTTTTTTATCTAAACATATGAATTGATAGCTATGTGATGGCCCATCTAATGATGAGGACTGTACTCGTGCCTTCTTTTTACATGGCCATCCTAGAAGATATAAATGATAGCCATTTCACTAGATGCATCCACCCCTTTTTATCAACGATAACTTTGAACGAACACATTAGCATAAAGGGCTACTTACACAGTAGACCCTTCCTTACCAAGTCCCTTAGGGCCCCTCGTAGTGTAGCCCTTGAAGAGCATAGGGATGATGTCTAGCGTACTCCCTCTCCATGTATTAAGTGTCAAAAAAAAAAGAGAAAAAAAGAAAAGAAAAGAAAAGACAAAGACAAAGTACAAGAAAATGATGAAATTGGATTCTCATGTACCATAAGAGTGCCACAAACACTGCACCTAGGAACAACTATATCCCTAGCCCTTCCCCCACTTCACATACTTAGGGCACATCAAGGGTAAGACACACCTAGGGGGCTCCCACTTGCCTACAATTAGACTTGTCTCCCTAAGTCACACCCACAGTACCTCCCCTTGTACATGAATTGGATCCTCAAGTGTGGCACAAAACTAGGGGCTTACCTAAGGTTGCCTAAGGTTTGACCCAACTCCCAGTTCCACTGGCATAGATACCATGCACTGCTACACAGTGAGGTAGGCACCCCCAAGAGGTAATGCACTTCCTTTTCCTTTTCAGGTATATTTAGCAATCCATGATCAACCACCAACATTGGAGGCCCCCATTACCTACTCAATCTATCCTCGCGACCTTCGCAACCTCTCATCCATACTATGCTTCTTCTCCACAACCAGTCTCCTCAAAGCCCCATCATCGACCCACATGGCTAATCTTTAATCACCCGAGCCCTCACCAAGAAGTGCCATGGGACTAGCACTTGGCTAGGAGGGGGGTAATGTTAACCCTGGTGCAAAGAAAGCAAAGAAAATTAAAAAGAGGCAAATAATAGAGCAGAAAAAGGTGGCCCAACAAAAAAAATAGGGGGAAAAGAGCCAAAAACACAATAAGCAAACTCAAAAGTCCGAGGTAAGTGCAAAAGGGAAAATATGTATTTTAAATATAAAAACACACCCTAAATCCTTATAAAAGAGTACCATGCTCCCTCTTGTGTAATTTTTAAATGTAGAAGGCGGGCATGGGTGAAGAAACCATGTAAATAGGAAGGGAATAGGGAAAGACGACCTAGGCTAAAAGGACTGGTCATGTAAAAAAGGGATGGGCACCCAAAGAGGAGTAGGACATGTATAAAAGAAGGCAAAAAGCGAATGAAGAAGCTCATTCTTGTGTGTGACCAAAACTAACTCTCTTTTTCTTCATTTTCTTGCTCTTGCTTGTGCTTGTGCTTGTGCTTGAGAGAGGGAGTGTGTGAGGGTGAGGAACCATGGTGGAGAAGCTCTCCACCGTCTCCTCTCTTCTTCTTCTCATTTTCTCTTCTTTTCTATTGACTTGCATGTGGCAATGGAGCTTGGAGCTTGAAGTTTAAGGATCAAGCTTGCTTGAGCTTGCACCTTTGATCATGGAGCTATCCGAGAGCTTGAGAGAGGAGGCAACTCAATCGGGCATGAAGATAAGCTCACTACACTCGTAGGTATGAGAGTGTGCAAAGCTATGTGACATGTAGCTATTGCACTTGGCTTGAAATAATAAGTGGTCCCTTGGTATTGGCAATTGAGCGAGGAGCTCCCATAATGCCTTATTACAACAATTGAGTCATCAAAGGAATTGTCGCAACTAAGAAGAAAGACTTGCTTATGATGAAACTTATAAGCTCCTATTATCTTGAATATTTTATAATGCTTGGGCCAGTGCTTTTTGTGATAATGTATGCTTCTTTTTTATGAAGCCTACATCGAATGTGCTAAGATGTGCAATGCTTTTGATATAACAAAGCTAGAGTAAGTAAAATGTAGTGAGTACGTATAATGCGATGTCTCTTTCTTGAGGTTTATATGGACCGATTCTAATAATTTGGTGATTCTTGGTATATGTTCAAGTTTAATATTTAATATTTAATATTTGAATATCCACAATACATTTAGTATGCATGTAAATGAATTTTAAAAATCAAACCATGCATTCAATAAAATGTGTTGATAACAAGTTTTGTGGTCCCATGTTTACCTTTTTTTTTTGTTTGTTTGTTAGAATAGATTGATTATACATGTGTTTATAACTAAATTTGCTATCTTGCCAAAATTTCTCTCTCTCTCTCTCTCTCTCTCTCTCTCTCTCTCTATCATGGGTGAGCTTAGAATCTTTATAATCAACATGGTCGAGCTCCAAGTATTGACTCAAATATATTTACTTAATATTTATTGGTCCAAAAAATATGTGGAACATTATATACTCTCAATACTCACATGCTTGCTCTACCAAATGCGTTAGCACTCACATAGTTGCACATACTTTGGTATTATTTGGATTACAACATTTGCATTGAAGATGGCACTATTTGAATGAGAGTTTTCATTTTGTAGTGATCGCATGTACAATGCCATCACTACAAAGTGGTCATTATTTTATCAAGTCATGATGATGCTTAATGCATTATGTAATTTTAATATTTAATATTTAATCTTTGAGTACCCACAATACATTTAATATACTTGTACCTAAATATTGAAAAGTAAGCCATGCCTCCGATAAAACGTATTGATAATAGATTTTGTGGGCATCCAATCAACATAGGGTGTTCGCATCAAGCAATTGACAGAGACTATGTGTTGTATGTTCATAGAGATGTGCTTAGCTCCAAAAGTTATGAATGAAGACAAAATTGTTAGGGGCTCAAAGAGGGGTTTTAGGTCATGATGGATCCATTCATAGAGGGATGTTCAAATCCTACATTTTCATCTAGAGATTCCAAATGGTCTTTGTGAACTAGGCCAATGACAGTTTTTGACTAATACTTAACTATCAATGGTTGGTTGCAATGTCCAAGATCATATGGATGCAGAAAATCATATGATTAATGAGTCACTTGTTAATAATGTTCTAACATTTAGCTCCAAAGAGGGGTTTTAGGTCATGATAGATCCATTAGGGGATGTTAAAGGATGCATGATGTTTAGAATATGCCGTATTGAGATTGCAAGTGGCAATAATGAACTAGCCCAATGATGGTTTGGTATGGATTTGACTAACGCTTTAATATCACCGAGCGGTTGCAATGGCCAAATACATAAGAATATAGAAGATCATATGATTAGTGAGTCACATGTTAATAATGTTTTGACATTCAACCACCAAAATGGTGGAAATTATAATGGATTCATTCATTAGGGTGTCTCAATGTGTTGAAATTGCAAATGGGGATAATGAACCTGTTGAATAGCATGTTGATATAGATTTGACTATGATGCATGTTGATCATGTTGTGCCTAATATTTTCACATCAACCAATGGTTGTGATGTTAGGAATCACTGCAATGTGGAAAATACCATGGTTAATGAGTTATATGTTAATAATGTTCCAACTTTTAATTTCCCAAAGGGTGGATTATGCTCCATTTTACATACTTTGCATGTAGCGAATGTTCATCCAAAAATGATATTGTTATTTTAGGAGCTAGATGTGCATTCCATGGGGAGTCTTTCTGAAATATGTGAGAGGTATTTAGCTAAAAAGTGGAGATGTGAAACTCGTGTACAAGAGTTGATTTTGTTTGAAAAGCGTTGTTATTGGAATGGAAAGGTAAAGTTCCTGCCATTGCATGATTTGTTACATGGTATGGACTCTCAAAGTAGGATATTTAAAAATAGTATAGGAGCATACAATAGTGCTCTTGTATTTGTATCACTTGGAGCTAATATTTCACAAGCTACCTATTGTCGGGAATGGTTACACCTTTAGAGCGCATGACTCTATTTATCATCATATAGGTCCTCTACTTTAGAGTGCACTCTATTGATCATACATGATGATAAATAGAGTGCATGACTCTATTTATCATCATATAGGTCCTTTGCTTCCTAATATATAGCATCAAGAAAGGCCAAGGTTTGCACAACTCTTATGTTTTTTATATTAAGCATGAGCTATTTAATTGGTTGGGGGTTATGTATGATCTATTACCAAATTTACTTGGGGAGCTTTAGTCTATGATGCATCAACATAGCATATATGCACAAGCTTTTTGGTCTACGAATATGGAACTACAAAATAATCCTATGCAAGAATTAAGAATGACTATTTTTAGTATTCAAAGAACTAGTAGATAGTACTTGGCTCTTGCAACAATTGAGGTTGTAGCTATCATGCCAAGGCAGGGTGATGGGAATACTCTTAATCACCAGGATATTCATGTTTACACTTAGGGTGGTTGATGTATTGATATTCAAAACTTGCATAGAGCATATATGCTAATGCTATATATCCTCCTTTTCCCTATGGGTGATGATGATCAGCATATAAAGGTTCCCTATAGTAATGTCAATATTCCTATTAACATACGCGAATTGTCCAATAAAAATTGTGTTACCCAAATGCAATTTTAGATCTTTTGAGTTTAGGTGTGTGAAGATACTAAGGTGTGTATGTTGTGGGGTGGTCGACTATTGTAACAGTTTATTGTTGATGCTTATTGTAGTGTAGAGTACTATAGGTTAACTTGGTATTGCTAAAATTGGTCAATTGTGTGATCAGAGGCCTACAAAGGCTTAGTAGCATGATGAGGACAAATGATAATGGGTCAATACAAATAGTTGGTGCATCTAGTGTTATGAGGATAGTTTTAATGTCATCATTTACAAGTGGACCAAGGCACATGTATCAAATGTATCAGGATGCCATGGCTATAATACAATGCAAGGAAAAACTTGACCTTTTTATAACAATGACATGTAATTGAAAGTGGTTGGAGATAATAATGCTTTGTTACCTCGATAGAGTGATTCGTACTGTGTTGAGTTAGCTGCAATGGAGCTTCTACGTAGAGATGTAGGTTGAGAGAGAGAGAAGAGATAGAGACACATGATTGGTGGTATCGAAGAGTGTACCTCAATAATGATTTTAGATAGGTATATGTACTATGTACAGCCTGGACCTTACGGGCAGACAAGGGCATTGCCCTTTATCCCAACAACCTCCCCCATAAAGGCAATGCGCCCAAAGGTAGAGGAAAAGAATCAGCTAAGTCTAAGTATGTACAAAGATGAAGAGACTGTACCTATCCAATACCCATCATCCCCCCGGAAATGGGCAAACCTCTCTACTAGAAGACCCTTCTTGAGAAGGTCTATAGGGTTATCATCAGTGTGCATCTTGACCAACTCAATGCTCTTGTTGTTAAGTACCTCTCTGATGAAATGATACTTCATATGTATGTGTTTTGTCTTTGCATGAAAGATAGAGTTCCGTTCTAACATGATAGCACTTTGACTATCACAATGGAGAACAGGAACCTCAGTAATCCCAAGCTCAACAACCAAACGTGATAGCCATAAGGCCTCTTTGCATGCCTTAGTGGCAGCCACATACTCTATCTCCATAGTAGATAATGCAACACACTTCTGTAGAGCCTAGATATCTAAGAGATAGATTCCCCTATGACGTTAAACACATATCTTGTAGTGGACTTCTTGCATATGCATGTCCAGCATAGTCTACATCCTTAAAGCCAACGATAGATGTCTTTTGCTTACCAAAGCAAATGCACAAATCCTTTGTGCCCTTGAGGTATCTCATAATACCTTTTATTGCTTCCCAATGCTTCTTGCCAGGGTTTTCCATGTACCTGTTAACCGCTCCCACTACAAAGGCAATGTCTGGACGTGTAGCAACCATCGCATACATCAAATTGCCAACAGCTAAAGCATGCAAAATCTTGGCCATTTCAGCCTTTTCATCATCAGATATAAGACTGTCCTTTGCACTAAGTTTCACATATAGAGGCAATGGAATTCTCATTGCTTTCCCCCCTCTATATTGAAATGATGCAAAATCTTGGATACATGCTCTTGTTGAGATAGATAGAGTAACCCCTTTGATCTATCTTTGAGTATTCACATCCCAAGAATGTGATTCGCATCACCAAGATCCTTCATGTCAAAGCTGCCATGAAGACTTTGCTTCAATGAATCCAAGGCATGAGTATCCCTGCTAGCAATTAGCATGTCATCAATATACAAAACCAAGATAATCTGGTTGCCATCTACTGCCTTCTTGGTGTACAAGCAGTGATCAACTTGACTTCTCTGAAGCCTTGAGACTGCATGAAAGTATCAAACTTATGATACCATTCCCTCAGTGCTTGCATCATTCCATACAAACTCTGTTTCAATTTACAGACCATCTTTGCCCTTAGCAACAAAACCCTCAAGCTATTGCATATATATGTCCTCATGCAAATCACCATGTAAGAATGCAGTCTTTACATCCATTTGTATGAGCTCCATATCTCCAGCTACAACCAAGCCCAAAATGGTTCTTAGTGTAGTCATCTTGACTATATGAGAGAAGATCTCACCAAAGTCAATTCCATGTTCTTGCTTATACCCCTTTGCAACTAACCATGCTTTGTACTTTGGCAAAGAACCAAAAGTGACCTTCATATTGTAAACCCACTTGCATGGAAGAGTTTTCTGCCCTTTAGGCAGCTGCATCAAGTCCCAAATACCATTCTTATCAAGTGATTCCATTTTCGACAACATGGTCTTGAACCACTTCTTAATGTTCGGTCTAGTCATTGCTTCCTTGAGCATGACAGCTCACCACAATTCATCAACATGACATAATCTGCAGCATACTGCGCACCAGGAACAAACCTGTCAAGTGGTCTTGATGGTCGAGTCGACCTACGGAGTGAAGGCTTGGCATTTGCTGGCTGTTGGGCCTGCAAATCTGCATTTGTAGGTTGTTGTCCTGAAATACAGGCCTGTAATTATGCATGTACAAGTTGCTATCCTGAAATTCTAGCATGTTGTCTTGACAGTTCAGTCTCTCCTAACTACATGTTTTCAGGCTGAAACTATGGTGTATCATGGGCAATACCTTGCTGGTCATTTATAGTGTCAGAGAGAGAACCAGGAAGAGAGAAAGAGGAGAGAGAAGACTACAGAAGAGAGAGAAAGACTGCAAGAAGAGAGAGAAGAAGAGTGACGAGGAGAGAGAAAGACTAGATTTAGAGAGAGAAAGACATGAAAGATGGGGAAGCCATAGAAGCTGTGAGCAAGAAGGGAGAGAAAAATTGTAATTGTATTAATGTGTCAAAAAGATCTGTAAAATTACATATCCTCTCCTTTTATACCAATGTCAGTGTGACATGGCATAATATCAATATTATTTACACTAATTCCTTATTCTCAGCTTCTTACATATAGCACCATTTTCTACATTTTTAGGACTATTTACAACATGTGTATGTTGATGTCCACTGGGCACAAATGACTGTCTAAAATGTACATCCTCCTTGAAAACAACCCTTCTGACTTTCTCAATCTTCTTGGGCTGCTTATGCATATGATCTTCATGAAAGATGATGTCATTGTTGCATACTATCTTTCTATTCTCGGGATCCCAAAGTCTATACCCCATCTCACCCTTGTCACCGTATCCTAGGCATATGCATTTACAGGACTTTGATTCTAGTTTGCTGCATTCTTCTTTCCTTATGTGCACAAAAGCCTCGTAGCCAAACACTTGCAAATGAGCATAAGAAGGTGGCTTGCTCGACCACCCTTCCTGAGGGACTCTCCCCCCCCAAAGACCTATTCAGTGACTTATTAATAAGATGAATGGTTGTCATAACAACCTCTGCCCAAAATCCATGGGGTAATGCAGCATGAGACAGCATCGTACGGACCTTATCCTGTATGGTCTGATTCATGTGCTTTGCAACTCCATTTTGGGGTGGATTATGAGGGGCAGTGAGCATACTCCCCACTTTGTTAGAGCGAAGACACTTAAGTGTCTTATCAATCTGGTTCTCAACCAATGCCAAGAATTTTTGAAACCTGTCAAGCACTTCGTCCTTGCTACGAATAGGGTAAGCCCATACCTTTCGTGTCGCATCATTGACAAATATGACAAAGTATTTCTTTCCTCGTAGAGATAACCCTAGCATTTGACATACATCGGAATGTACTAACTCTAGAGGTGAAGATTTCAGTAGAAGAGACTTTTTATGAGATGTCTACAAATGCTTACCATAAACGCAATGATCACAGTGCTCAAAATTAGCATAACAGAGACAAGGCAAGTAACCCAAATGAGAAAGTACTTTCATTCTTGTTTGAATCATATGTCCCAACTGGCATGCCACAAGGAAACACTTGGTTGCTCGATCACGGCAACAACATGGTCATGCACACTAGATACATGGAGAGGATACAAAGTGTCGCTCTTTGAACCTCTAACAATAACCCTAGATCCCTTATAGATCTTCCGTTTCCCATCACCAAAGGTGGTATGAAAACCATCATCATTTAGTTGACTAGTACTAATCAAGCTATTCTTGAGTTGTGGTACATGCCTTACGTTTTGAAGATAGATCCATGTTATTCCTGAGTTGTGGTACATGCCTTACATTTTGAAGAGTGAAGATAGATCCATGCTGAAATTGCAGTTGCACATTGCCAATGCTTGCAATGTCACGTGCATAATTGTCCCCAAGATGGACAACACCATGTCAACCTCCTGTACAGTCTGTAAACCACTCACAATGAGGGATGACATGAAAAGAGGCACATGATTCCAAAATCCAAGTGTGCATGTCATCATCTGTATTGGCTATCAAAGCATGTGCATTGAGACATGAAGAGACAAAGAGTACATCATGTTGAGAATGTAAGCTTCGGTGTTTGCAGGTGTGTATATGTGAAAGCACTCTTATGTGCTTAAGATTGTATGGTGCATGAATATAGATGAGAGATGTGGAGTGAAGCGTGCCACATAGGTACACACATGTAAAGTGTGGGTTGTATGGTGTCACATGGGGACACACATGGAAAGTGTGAGGCTACATAAATGAGGCCTTATCTCTTCTATAAAAGTATAGCCATTGTATGCAATGAAATAATGAAAGAGAACATTTGTTGAGTGTGCATATTGTGTGCCTTCTATCTCTAGCCATGGAGTTCCTTGTCTATTACAATCCTCCGTGATAATGTGTCAATCATTTTGTACACACCATGATCAACCCCACATTGGGTTTCTTGACATGGTATCAGAGCTGAGGTTTAGGGCTGTTGATCATGGTGTACTTATATGTGTAGATATCATTGTATGTGGTTTTCTCGAATTTAGCCTTAGTATGTTTTAACCATTCTTTCCTTAAAAATCTTGCACACTCATTATTATGCTGATTCATGATTTCAAGGGAGCTAAAATATTTTGAGAATTATGAAGAGGCCATCAAATGAAGGATCTTTGTATAATGGAAGCTGGAAATGGAGTTTTTTAGCACAACTCGTGGAGCCATTGTCAACAAAGAAGCTACTAATAGAAGGCAAAGGTATTTGGTTGTTTTTTCTCTTCGGTTACCATTTTTTAGCATGGAAGAATGCTCAAATAAGAGAAAGGTTATTGTTTGTGGACATTGTTGTCCTATTGGCTCTTGCTATTGAGCAAGGAGCATGTAAAGATGCATATGCTTGCTATCATTGGAATGGCAAGTGGTGTTGGGTTGGTTGCAATCCAAGTTGGAACATGCTAGTTGAGGCATGTCTCATGTGTATACTCAAGGATGAGCATGTGGAGTGGAAGCAAGGAAGGTTGTCACATAGTTTGTACCTTAGAAGCTTCTCAAAAAGGAGAGAAGCTTCTGAAGAACACTCTTGAAAGTGCATGCAATTTTTACAATTCTAAGCAAGGCTTAGGAGGCAGCACAAATACATTTGGTACCATTGAAGGAAGAGTTCATAAGAGCACTTTATAATGCTAATTTGCATTGCATCAAGAGACTGTAGATATTGTGTGGCTAAAAAGCAAAAAGAGAGGAAGGTGGAGATGAAGAAGATTGCCAAAGGATGCGGATCTAGAGCATGACACAAGCTATGGTGGATCAAAGATGAAGACCAAGTTCATAATGATATGGACAAGTAGAGACAAACTGTTACACAAGTGAATTAGGTTCCAAGATAGATTAGCTTGGACTCATAAACACAATCTTGTGTAGAATTGACAATGACAAGACACTTAACTAAAAGTACAAAGCATCATGACATTGTATTCATTTCATAGTCAAGTACAATGCTTTATAGACTTTTAGTTGTTCCACTCTCCTCACTATGCATATGGGATTCAGGACAGCTCCTCTTGGAGCATACATCATTTGTCTATTTCTCAACACCCCCCCTCAAATGATGAGTCCCTACACATGCTGGCTTTTGCCCCCCCTACATGATAACATGGCCCGGAAGACTAGCTCATAGGCAGCCTAGTCAAGTTAAAGCTTGAGACTTTACATCTTTGGTTAGGGTTTTTACAAATCAAATCCATTAAGGGAAACATAGAGATCCACTATGGGAACAAATTCCTTAAAACAATCTGTCAAAGTTGTTGATGGTAGCGGAAGTATCTTTTTCTTCTTCTTCATTCATGAATTGACTTTGGTGGTGGTCATTCTGCATTTGTTGTGCTCTTTTCTTGTGGAAGCATTCACTGACAATATGGCCAGTTTTACCACAATAATGGTATGTCATCTGACTCCTGTTGTCGGTGTTGAATCCTTGACCTCTTCCCTTGGGTCTAGTAGCTCCTCTCGTGTATAAGAGGTTTTCCCTTGAGTTGGTATCTTTTGCAGCTTTGCTTTTAAATTTGCTTTCTCCATCAAGCAGTGAGTGCTCAATATCTTTGAGTGAGAGACTTGGAACATTACTTAGAGTGGACACAAGGTTCTCATATGGATCCTTGTTTACCCTTGCAAGCAGTACGGTTAGCTTCATCTTCATCAATATTCTTCTTAAGAGTTGCAAGCTGGGTTTTTAGGCTCTTGAACTTGTTAATGTGCATGGTCATAGAAGCACTGTCTTTGATATCTAGTTTATAAAATTGCATGAGGAGTTTTACCTTTGAGTTCTTTGCTTGGGTACCAAACATTCTGTCAAGTTCCTACCAAGCAGTTCTAGCATTTCTAATGTCAGATATATGATGTAGCACATCATCACTTAGTCCCCAGGCAATGATGCCTAGTGCCTTGTTATTCATCTTCTTCCATTCTTTGGTTTTGAACTGGTCCTCTTCAATGAACCCGTCTTCATCATATTCATTCTTGTTATATGCATCATCTTCAAACAAGTCCCACAAGTCTTTCCGCATAAGATGGTACATGGTCTTCTCCTTCCAGGCATGGAAGCCTGCACCATTAAACTTTGATATATGTTCTACTTCAGTCATCTTAGTAGGAGGTCTTACCACAAGAACTCTCGGGTAGTGTCTATCCTTTTACAAGAGGATTGAGATTTACAAGGGATTTGATAATTGTGTCTTTAAAAACATTACATAACTTGAGAACGTTCTTTGAAACTGGAATCAAAAGATGAGTTACTTTTGAGTAACTGAATTATTCAAGTGCAAAGAAGCATTATTTGAGTATCAATAGATACTATATCTTGAAGATCTTGATATTTGGCTTGATGTTGCTAGGTAAAATTTGAACTTCCCTAGATCCTTCCAGATCTGTAGTAGGCTTCAGAGATAATTTTAGAGTGATCAAGGTCACTATTGATGATGCCAATAAGAGAAGACAAGGTTGCCAAGCTTTTTAAGTTCCTAGCTATGGTTTCCACTGTTTAGGGTTTTAGACAACCCTGAATTTTTTGTTGTAGTAGGAGCTAGGCATAGCCATTTAGGCCAAGGATTGGATGGGGGATAGCCTATAGTATAGGCTTTAAATGCCCCATACGACCAGAACGAATCGTAGCCTCCACACGTCACGCAGACTGTACGACTATCACAAGGCGCAGCAAAGACATCGATGCTCGATTTTTATAATGTTGGGCTCTACGATAGATAATGTCACACTCTGATGTGATAGGGAGTTGCGCTAGGAGTAGAGGAAGAGCTTCTAAGAATACACCTTATGCTAAAATTATCTGTATGATGAGATCCGGGAGCTCCACTGAAGATAGGTTCAATCTGGCTATGGTGGCCAAGAAGAAGTGTGTGAAAATAAAGTAGGAGATGAACTCAACCAGTTGTCCTGAGCTGGAGTTGAGCTATGATAAGCTGGAGAAGTAGGAGAAAATCTAAGCCATGCCCGATGGGCTCTGATACCATGTCAAAGGATGCGGATCTAGAGCATGACACAAGCTATGGTGGATCAAAGATGAAGACCAAGTTCATAATGGCATGGACAAGTAGAGACAAACTGTTACACAAGTGAATTAGGTTCCAAGATAGATTAGCTTGGACTCATAAATACAATCTTGTGTAGAATTGACAATGACAAGACACTTAACTGAAAGTACAAAGCATCATGACATTGTATTCATTTCATAGTCAAGTACAATGCTTTATAGATTTTGAGTTATTCCACTCTCCTCACTGTGCATATGGGATTCAGGACAACTCCTCTTGGAGCATACATCATTTGTCTATTTCTCAACAAAGATGTGCTTCAAGCAAAGAGGGAGGCTATGAGATGGCTTTCCTCCTCGAGCCTGCAGTTCCGGCCATACGTCCCTCAACCCTTGCCCATAAAAATCCCTCCTCTATTGTCCACTCTACTCCCATGTGGCCTCCTTGGCAATACTTGGTGCTTTTTGATTATCAATATTAGAGAAAGCAATGTTGACAACACTGCAGGGAGAAAGACAATGCTATGTTGAATCGACCTTGTGGCCCAATTGCATCGCTGCCATATCCATGTCGCCAACTGATGGAAGCGAGAGAGAGCCACAGTCCACCGGACCTGATGGAAGCGAGAGAGAGTAAGAAGATGTGGCAGTTTGTAGACAAAGAAGAATCAGTCCATCAATTTACATGTAGTAATAGGGTAGCTCCAGAGGCAACGTCAACTACATGAACAGTCCAAGGTGCAACAATGTCAAACACAGGCTATGAAAACAAGTGGATGTTGCAGGCATGGCTAGTTGATAGCAGTGTTGTGTAGACTACTAAGGCAGTGGCAGCAAATCATGATATTGAAGTAGTAGTATTAGATGAAGAACAGAAGGAGCAAAAGCAGCTGCTATAACAGGTCAACTTCAGAAATATCAGAGTATCACAGCTATGGACATGAGCTCAGGCAGTTTTGTAGGTACTCTATTGAAGAGTCTATGCAAAACAATCATATGGCTATGGATGTTGCAGAAGATCGTGTAACTCATAGATCCGCTGTTGCAGGCCAAAATGCATTATGCCAAAGCTATAGTCGTAGTCATTAGAATACCAGAAGATGCAGCTGTTGGGGTACATCCCATCGCAGCTGTGGGGTGCATCCTGTCGTAGATGGGGTACATCCCATTGCAGCGCTAGGGTGCTAGTGGAGCATCAACATTGAGTGCTCCACCTACCTCAACCAGATCATCTCCAACCTTAACGATGCCCTCGAGCTCCTCATTACCTACCTCAACTCCAACCTCCCCAATGCCATCTTCATATATGAAGAACACCCGCAAAACCCAAGCAGCACAGTAGCAAAAGGAGAAACGAAAGAAAACGATGTAGAAGAAGATGAGGGACGATAAGGTGCCACCTATCTCACGAGGATAAACTCTTATCATTAGTTTTTCATGAAAATGAATATTTTTGTGAGTAGTCATTCCCACATCATAAACAACAGCCACAATGAGTTCATATCTGAGCATATATGCTTAGAAGCATGCAATTGTACTCACCCATGGTATGAGGGTACTCTACTTGAGCCCACCTAGAGGCTCAAAATGAATGTATCTACATGCATGTGTGTCTCAATAGAGTCTATTTGAGATGAGGTTGCACAAGAATTGGCTTGTGCAGGGTTCTCTGCCCGAGATTGAGATCTCAAAAAGACTTTTGCGAGTGCATGGTGTGTGCACATGATTGTTGCACCTTGAGGTTTGTCATACCTTTTCCAAACATCTAGGATTGTTCAAAAAGGATGGGGTAGGTTCACCTTGCAAGTGGTGCTCAAACGAACATTGTACACGCACATAAAACATGCATATGGTCGACTAGATGTGTCTAGTCATGTAAGCATTGAGGGGGAGTGTTGAAAGGTAGTAGCGATTGCGGTCATGCAATGCTACATTGGATGGGTAATAAGGAAAAGTAAACACCTTGCTTAAGAGGGGGTGTTGAGAATGTAAGCTTCGGTGTTTGCAAGTGTGTATATGTGAAAGCACTCTTATGTGTTTAAGATTGTATGGTGCATGAATATAGATGAGAGATGTGAAGTGAAGCGTGCCACATAGGTGCACACATGTAAAGTGTGGGTTGTATGGTGTCACATGGGGACACACATGGAAAGTGTGAGGCTACATAAATGAGGCCTTATCTCTTCTATAAAAGTATAGCCATTGTATGCAATGAAATAATGAAAGAGAACATTTGTTGAGTGTGCATATTGTGTGCCTTCTATCTCTAGCCATGGAGTTCCTTGTCTATTACAATCCTCCATGATAATGTGTCAATCATTTTGTACACACCATGATCAACCCCACATTGGGTTTCTTGACACATCATTCCCACTGTCGCTCTCATGGCTAACTACATTCACCTCTTCGATCTTTACACTACTCTTCTTAGTAGGCTGACTCTCTTTCTTCTCTTCCTTGGTGTCATTTGTCTTCTTTCCCTTCCCTTTCTCTTTCTTCCATTTATAGCACTCATGTTTGAAGTGACCCTTCTTGCCACAGTGATGGCATTCAACATCCTTACCATGTGATTTACTGTCTCCCTTGCTATTAGATTTGCCTTTTTGCTATGATATGCCTCTAATATGCAAAGCATTGGAATTCTTACTGGATGCATTGTTCTGTCGATTCATTTCTTCCATGAGTAGAGCACTCTCTACATCAGCATACAAAAGAATAGCATTAGAATTGCTCATAATAGTTCTGAAGGTATCCCAGAGCTCTGGCAAAGTGCAAAGTAAGAACATAGCTTTGAAATCATAATCAATATTGAACTTCAAAGCAGCAAGCTAGCTAAGAATGGAGTTGAACTCACTAAGGCAAGTAGACATTGCAGTACCCTCTTTCATACGCAAATCCATGAGTTTCTTTAGCTAGTAGACTTTGCTTGCAGCACTCTTCTAGGCATGCAATTCTTCTAGTCGCTTCCAAATATCATAAGCGAAATCCAACCCTTCAATATTAAATAGCAAGGCATCAGAAATTGATAGCTCAATGGTCAAACGTGCAAGCTCATTCAACTCATCCCAGTCGTCCTACTCTACATCAGCTAGTTTTGTTCCCTTTACTTTAATTGGCTTTGCTTGCTTCTTCTACAACAGGATGTTATAGCACCGTTTTTGCCAAATTGAAAAGTTGTGTGCTCGTTCAAGCTTCTTGATATGCATAAGATGATTGTCACTACTGCTAGCCATGATTCACAGCTAAATAACTGTATGATAGTAAATGATAGCTAATGCCAAGCAATGGAAGCTCCAAAATTCACTCAATAGTATGTTAGGAATATGCCCAAGTATATATAGTAAGAACATACATCATTTCATTATCCAAAATGCCTCAAAAACATTCAATGATAGTAAACATACCAATTTCCTGACAAAAAATAGAGTACAGTCCTAAAATTCTTGACAATACATGTGGTTGTCCTGCAATTTAGGACTACAATCCCCTAGACATTTAGGAAAAATCTATTCTGAAAATTCAGAACTGAAATAACCTCTTAGACTGACTGAGATTGAGCTCCAAAGACCATGCAAAGCTACTCGAAACATCAAATTTCTTGACAGTGAGATGGTATGTTAAAACTGTCTTGAATGTACAACAGTAGACCTTAAGTAAATATAATCCAAAAAATGAGCTCTAATCATTGCGTAAATGCATTCTGGAATCAAATCCAAGCATGTAACATCAAGCATAAGCATGAATACATGATTTAGAATGCCTGAGACCAAGTCTAGAAGACATAATGCATATGCAATCAATATGTTATTCAGCCCTGTTATTCTAGCAGCCAAATCTTTGTCAAAACCGAGTGAAATCTTAGTCAAAATCACCCCAAATGCACTTCATCACATAGGCATATCATTCCTCAGTATCTTGACATCACTTGAGCATGTATATGCATCAACATGCATATCAAATGACCAATGTCATTAAAGAACAGAGAACTGCTTGTCAATTGCATGTTATGAGCTGTGTATTCCAGCCACAAGCAAGTCTGCAAATTAAGGCAAAATCCTTGCCAAGATTAGCTCAAAATGGCCGCAAGACAATGCCATGTGGTTCCCAAAGCATTCAGCATCAAGATGCATCCAAATAGCTATCATATGAGCATCAATCTCAAGAAAACAGGTGCTGCCCTATTTATTACAGATCTGAATACTGTGTATTTTAGACCTAAATCTAAATGTATATCAGCCCCAAGTGTAATACTACACTCTAATTCTCAATGCTAAGCATTAGATGCAAAGTCTCAAGCACAACCGTGATTCCAAATGAAAAGGAGCAGTTGTTGTAGGTCATGAGTATGCTATCATGAGTATGTTGAAAATCACATTTGCATACCCATGCTGTGGCACCTTCAGCCCTACAGAGATTAGAATGATGTTCCAAGTGTTGGAGATGATGGGGAGGGTCCCCAAGTGGCCAACAATGGCTACCAACAAGCTCAAATGAAGAGGGAAGCTTCAAGCTTCAAGAAGAAGCTTCAAACCTTGTTGCCCTACTTGAAAACTCTTCGTAGTGAACTCTTCTTCAACTTCAAGCTCCTACACTTGAAGAAAGGCCAAGCTCCTGATTGCCTAAACCAAGCTCCGATACCAATTTGTTGAGTTAGCTACAATGGAGCTTCTGTGTAGAGATGTAGATTGAGAGAGAAGAAGAGATAGAGACACACGATTTGTGGTACTAAAGAGTGTACCTCAATAGTGATTTTAGATAGGTATATGTATTATGTACAGCATGGCCCTTAGGGTAGACACGAGCAATTCCCTTTATGCCAACAAACTATCTGGATTTGATTGCTGGTGTATCTCATAAAAAACACGTTGATTTAAACCACACATTGTTCTGAAAGACCCTCTTTATAAAGGTTGTAGCCTACATTAGTGTGATTTAATTCCAAAAGAGGGGGCTACCACATTCTCACAATTTGCTAGTTTTAGAGCAGTCTTTCAAACCTTCTGAAGTGTGTCACTAACTATGATAGAATGGTTTGTCTTGAGTTGCTTTGATAGAGTTAAGTTTCTAGGTTTATTTAATGAGACAATTTCAAAATGCAACATTCATAGCCCTTGCACAAAATTGGACCCCAACAATCCTTGCATGGAAAAGGCTAAATGCACAAAAGACTACCCTTAGAAATTAGTGGATATGATAATGGTTCATAGTTCTTGCTACCCCATCTATCGAAGGCGAGATGGTGGAAACACGGTGATCATAAATGGTAATGTTATTGATAATTAATGGGTTGTTCCATATAATTTTTACTTGAGTAAGAAACACAATGCACATATAATGTGGAGGTGTGCTCACAATAGTAGCGGTCATTAAGTATTTGTACAACTATATGTACAAGGGGCATGTCTATGTAATTATCAATTTTTTTGCTAGGGTCCATTCAACATAGAATGGTGGCAATGCTCATGAAGTGGATGAGATCCAAAGTTATTTGGATACACGATATATTTCTGCCTCTAAGGCATGCTGGTAGATCTATGATTATCCATTGCACAATGAAAAGCCTGATATACAACAATTGTAGGTACACTTTCCTGGTGAGAATTATGTGGTGTTTTAAGATACATGATAATATACTAGATGTTGTGTAGAATGAAGATATGTGAGGATATTGTTAATGCTACCCTATGTTACTCTAATTTGTGGCATTATGTGAGGATATTAAGGATATTTGGGAATATGTGAGTGTTAACAATTGGTAATGTGATGGACAATGGGTTCATTTGTTGGATTCAAGGAATAGGAGATGGAGTAGGCATTACTGAAGACTCTGATAAGTTGCGTTCCATTGGCATGGTATTAAAGGGACACTCTATCGAAACATTGACTGATAGTGTCTATAGTAATGTGTCCAATGTGGGCGACTATACAATATATTTCAGTGAGTGGGCTATACTTGCATTGTAGAATACAAAGGTGGCTATTTGAATGATCATGCATTATAGTTGATGCCATGGGAGATTAGGGAGTATTATAGTGTGGATTTGCAAAGACAAATGACTCATTTTTATACTCAGTGGAGTATTTAAATACATTAATTAGAACTCTGATATGGATTTTCCCCTTTTTTATTGTTGGTAAAGTAAATGCATCTATTATCCTCCCGAGAAACCTAAATCCAGGAAAGGGTCTATGTAATGGTATAATGTTGATATGTAAGGCCTTCAGTAGAAAAGTGATAGATGCTGAGATAATAACAAGGGTAAATGTAGGCAAGGGAGTTTTCATTTCCTAGGATTACTTTTATTTCCAATGCTACACAACTACCATTTACTATGAAATGGAGGCAGTTTCCCATTCAATTGGGATTCACTATGATGATTAACAAGTCACAAGCACAAACTTTATCCACCATTGGGCTTTATTTAAAAGCACAACTATTTACACATAGTTAGTTGTATGTTGCATTTTCAAGGGTAAAATCCTTACATAGTATAAAAGACTTGCTAGATGAAAAGGATGGGGATATGATCACAAACATTACATGCAAGCATGTACTTCAAAAGTGCACTAACGAGCATTGCTTTTCTACAAAGATTTAGTTGTTGATGACCCTATAGGATCATTGTTCTAGCATATGTGTGAATTGCTCTTTATGTCATATTTGGTTAGCATATACTCTTTTGAAAGTGGGTTATTTTCCATTTTTAGTATTTATTTGACTTGTAGATGCCTACCCCATATTGGGGCTATTACCAAGCTTCTGACTACCAAAAGGAGCTATAAAACACATTACATGCAATAAGGAGACATGATATCATAAAAATGATGCTTGCGAGAGTTGTTGAGCATTTGTATAATGATGTCAATATAGACGTTAAGCTCCTAGTTTTTATTTAAGTTGTACCTTGTGGATACACCCAATGTTATTGGGTACATATGTAAGAGGTTGACCACAAGAAGAAGTTTCAATGCTTTCATACTAATAAGATATCGAGGCATTCGTTTAAGTATGGGTTTGAGGATTTGGGTTGTTTTGTGACACTGCATCAATGTCAATTAGTACTATATACTAAATGGCTCAAAAAATGTTTGGATATGTATTACTATTTTTGGAACGAAATGGTCTTTGTTAGTTGTTGCATGTATTTATGTTGTGATTTTATTCTAATGCAAGTGTAAAAAAGAGATGTAAGATATTGCATCCCCCATGCCATTACCACCAGAAATCGTGGCATGAGCCCTTGGTTCACCTTTGCATGCTTTGCTTGAGGATGAAGATTTTGCTAATGATTCCTCGACGAAGAGGAAGCTTTATTTTTGTTAGGTTCCTTAGAGAGACACTATCTTTTTTTGTTTGGCATCGAACCAATCTTGTAACACTTGGAAAAAATCCGACATCTATAGACAAAAAGTAGGATGTCTAAAATCTGGCCTTCATGACTTGCTAATGGAAAGTAGAATATCTTATACCTTCTCTTCATGGCATGACTACTAGAAAGAGGCCAAAGATACTAGTGTCGAGCTCTATTCATCCTCTGAATGTCTATTTAGAGATAAAAATGATTCCTTAAAAAGGAGACAACTTGTTTTAACTAGGTCTTCTAGAGAAAGTTTTTTTGTAATGCTTGGGTACGTGTGTGTGTGTGTGTGTGTGTGTGTGTGTGTGTGTGTGTGTGTGTGTGTGTGTGTGTGTGTGTGTGTGTGTGTGTGTGTGTGTGTGTGTGTTTCAATTATGATCCATTTTCGATCTGAATATCATGCAAAACAAGGATGTGTTTTCTTAAAGTTTATACATTTGGTGTATAAAAGAGATTGTTTATATATTTGGCATTCCGTGTTACAAATTTTATAAATCACTTTTAGCTTTGAGCTCGATGAGAGAGAGAGAGAGAGAGAGAGAGAGAGAGAGAGAGAGAGAGAGAGAGAGAGAGAGAGAGAGAGAGAGAGAGAGAGAGAGAGAGAGAGAGAGAGAGAGAGAGAGAGAGAGAGAGAGAGAGAGAGAGAGAGAGAGAGAGAGAGAGAGAGTGTGTGTGTGTGTGTGTGTGTGTGTGTGTGTTTGGTCCATCGATCTAAATTTTTGGCTTCTCTTTTCATTCAAAGTGCCCTATTCTATGTAGCCTCTTAGCACCCTAGCTTCCTCACCTTTTTGTAGACATTCCTACTCTTTGATCTCATATGTTACCTCTTTTGTATCTAAGAACTAGAAATTAAATATGTTTGGAAAATTGCCATATCTATAGTTACCCTCTAGAGCAAAATCATTGTATCCACTATTGCAAGAAAAGAATCAAGGATATGGCCACTATGCATGGCAATGGTTGGGACCACATGACACCAAATAAGGTGCAAAAGTTGGATGCTACCATTAGACTTGCACGTCAAGACTATCTTAAAGAATGAAGAAGATGATATGAAGTCTATTGATCCTTCAATCTTGTCCATCTAAGTCTCTCTTACCTCTTCTCTCATTCATTTACTTGCTATCAAAGCATGAGTGGAGTTGAAGCATGGTGCACGAGGAGTCGAGATCAATCATGGAATTGAATCAAAATTGTTGAAGATCAAAAGACTTACGAACCAACAAACACTAATCTCTTCAATTTGAACCAAGCATGTTCTATTGAATTGAGTGAGCTATTGAAGCTTAATTTTGAAGCAATTTGAGGCCCAAATTGGATTGCAAATTTGGTGCAAATTATCTTGGATGTATTCGAATATATGTTGGTAAGAGAGGTTAGTGTTTTGGTGGATTTGTCCAAAAGTTGCAATCTGTGGATACTTAAAGCCATTGTTTGAATGTGATTATGAATAGGGGGCATGCTTGCATTGTAATATTGAATAGAGTGAATAGAGAGAAGAAGAAGAATTGATTTTTTGAATTTTGATCATGCTTAGGAAGGAAAATCTTAAAGCTCCTAATTTGGTCATCATAGAGGACAAGAATACATTTTCCAACCATCAGCCCAATTTGGTCAAGGACATGTCTTGGGCCTTGTGTGATTGAGGCTAGTTGTACTACTACTTGTTGTTTTAAATGGATAAGACTTAGACTTGTATCTATTAAGGTTACTAACCTAATACACTAAAGCTTTTTCACATTGCAATTATATAATTGGATAACATTGGAGCTACTTCATAGAAACTATTTTCACACTAGTTAAGAAGTGATCGACTTAGAATTCAAATTGATTCATCCAAGTAGATTTAGTTGAACTAGATAACTTTATTTCATTCAAGTTGAACCACATTCACACTATCAAAGAAAACTAGTCATCTTGCAATCATTCACTTTTTGTGTGTTCACACTACCTTGGCAAACTACTTATTCTACAAATTTGGTTCAAAGGATTTTGTGTTCACATAGGCAAAGTCAAGTTGCCTATTTTACATGCAAAAAAGGTTCGTTCATATGTAGTTTTTGGACATAGTTTTCATAGCTAAATGTTGCAATACACGTTGAACAAAAATAACATGTTTTTAGGGGTTGGGGGGGATATTTTGGTGACAAAAATTACATACTTTGCCAGGGTTTTGGCAATTAGATGGGCAATGGAGAGAGAGAGAGAGAGAGAGAGAGAGAGAGAGAGAGAGAGAGAGAGAGAGAGAGAGAGAGAGAGAGAGAGAGAGAGAGAGAGAGAGAGAGAGAGAGAGAGAGAGAGAGAGAGAGAGAGAGAGAGAGAGAGAGAGAGAGAGAGAGAGAGAGAGAGAGAGAGAGTGTGTGTGTGTGTGTGTGTGTGTGTGTGTGTGTGTGTGTGTGTGTGTAAGGGAAGCAAGCATCAAGTGAATGTAGACTGAGGAAGAAGATGATGGAGCCTATTGAGCCCTCAAACTTGCCCATCTAAATTTCTCTCTCTTCTTGTCTTAATCTTTCACTCCCATGGTTCCATAGAAGATAGATCTATGGTCCACAAGAATGTATATTTGATGATGGAACCACATCTTGCTCACGAAATGTAATGTCCCAAGGGACTAGCAATAAAAATCAAGTCATTATTTGATTGCAACCCAACACGTGTTCCTTTCCCTTTTGACACAAGAAGTTTGTGTGCATAAAAGCTTGAGGAATTAGAGCACATGTGTAAGGGGGGCTTTTACCACACACACACACACACACACACACACACACACACACACACACACACACACACACACACACACACACACGCGCGCGCGCGCGCGCACGCACACGCCCACGCACACGCACACGCACACGCACACGCACACACACACGCACACAAAACACACGCACTCATGCACACACACACACACACACACACAATGTAAGCTTTGTAAGTTTGATAATTAGCTTCTTTTTCAATCAGTTTTTCTACATCATTATTTATTTCATCTACTCGAGGACATGAAGATGGTGCTAGAGAGAACACCACAAACTAGTAGCCAAAATGTAAATAGAGAGACATGTGACATAAAAGATGAAGAGAACTCCACTATCATGAGAGAGAGAGAGAGAGAGAGAGAGAGAGAGAGAGAGAGAGAGAGAGAGAGAGAGAGAGAGAGAGAGAGAGAGAGAGAGAGAGAGAGAGAGAGAGAGAGAGAGAGAGAGAGATCACAATGATCTTTGAAGGATTCAAGGAGGAGAGTGAGAGGGCCTATAACCTTGCACCACTTGTCATCTTTATGATCATAATGGGGAGAGGCTATATAAGAAGCCTATATGCATAGGCATAGGGTTGGTCCTTCAATCCTCTTCAAATGATTTTGTGTTGAGAGAGAGAGAGAGGGGGGAAGAGAGAAAAGTAGGAGAGAGGAGAGAAAGAGAGAGATAGACAGAAGATGGAAGAATAGAAGTGATTTTGAAGAGAAGATAAGAGAAATACACAAGTTTGAAGCTTCTAAATTAGCCCATCAAATCAACATACCTCTTCTCTATCTTCATCATACTCATCATTGATCTCCACATTCTCCCTCGCCTTATCTTACTCATCACTTTATCTTCTCCTAAACTTATATGGCCTTTGAAGTAAGCTACAACCAAGCCAAGAAGAGTATTTAGCTGGGTAAGAGATTCTTGAGGGATAGTTGTGGATAGGATATAGAATGAGATGTTAGTTAGGATTTGAAGGATAGAACTCCACTATCATGAGAGAGAGAGAGAGAGAGAGAGAGAGAGAGAGAGAGAGAGAGAGAGAGAGAGAGAGAGAGAGAGAGAGAGAGAGAGAGAGAGAGAGAGAGAGAGAGAGAGAGAGAGAGAGATCACAATGATCTTTGAAGGATTCAAGGAGGAGAGTGAGAGGGCCTATCACCTTGCACCACTTGTCATCTTTATGATCATAATGGGGAGAGGCTATATAAGAAGCCAATATGCATAGGCATAGGGTTGATCCTTCAATCCTCTTCAAATAATTTCGTGTTGAGAGAGAGAGAGAGAGGGGGGAAGAGAGAAAAGTAGGAGAGAGGAGAGAAAGAGAGATAGACAGAAGATGGAAGAATAGATGTGATTTTGAAGAGAAGAGAAGATAAATACACAAATTTGAAGCTTCTAAATTAGCCCATCAAATCAACATACCTCTTCTCTATCTTCATCATACTCATCATTGATCTCCACATTCTCCCTCACCTTATCTTACTCGTCACTTTATCTTCTCCTAAACTTATAAGGTCTTTGAAGTAAGCTGCAACCAAGCCAAGAAGAGTATTTAGTTGGTTAAGAGATTCGTGAGGGATAGTTGTGGATAGGATATAGAATGAGATGTTAGTTAGGATTTGAAGGATAGATTCTTTGATGAAGGAGGAGATATGAGTGTATCTAATCTTTGGGATGCTCTCTAAGTATAGATTCTCTTTGCATCTTTGGACAATAAGGTGAGGGAGAATGTGGAGATTGGTAAAGTAACGAGAACAAGGTTCCACCCGTACCACTAAGTGTGCCTCTTTGTATCTAGTTTATAAGTTTTTTGTTAAAGTGTAGATGAAACAGTGATTATTAATTGAAAGGATAAAAAATAGAATAAAGTAGCTACTTGATTTGGGGATCCTTGTGGGGTAATTTCCATAAGGATCATCCTCTCCCATGATGGAACCTAGTCCGCACATAGAGTACTATCCAAGTTATTTAGATCTTTTTAACATATAAAAATTGGACCAATTATTTAGCTATCTATAGGAAACCTATTTTTTTAAAAGCTATAAATTCAAGAGGGTATTAGGTTTAATACCCAATTTTTTCCTTAAATAAAGTTAGTAAAATGGATAGTACATTATGAATTCTCATACAATCATACCATACCAAAAAGAGACCTAGGTCCAACAATATTAAGATAAACCTTGATATTATCTTGATAGTTGTATGTGAAGAAGTTCTATTTGGTGAGAAGATTGACTAGTAGGGTATTGACTTCTTGACTAGAAAAATAACACCTTATTTGATTAGTAAGATATCATATTTGTTAAAAGGCCTAAGGAAAAATGGTTTAGGAATATCTTAAGTCTACATACTTGGAGGACCTTCTAATATATCATAACAAGGGAAGGCTTTTTATGACCTTAGGATAAACCTAAAATGAATCCTAGTTAATTTGAACTAGAGATTAAGGTTGAGAAAGACCTAAGACCTTGGTAAGATAAGAACTAAGAATGAATAAGGCTCCAAGGAAGGGTCTAGGCTAAGTTAAAGACAATATAACAACCCCAAGCATACTTGACCTCCCCTGAGGCTAGGCACTAAGCTCTTGTACCAAGGAGGGGATTGTCCACTTTCGGATGCTAAGACCAACATCGATCGTGAGAGGTCTCACCATAGAGACTTTTTGTTAGCTAAAAGGCACCAAGGAGTCAAGGAAACTTTGGTTGTAATTCCTTGGGTATGCTAGGATGAGCCTAACCTCCTATGAGCTTGGGATAGGAATCTTGAAAGGCCTTGATGCTAGGAAGGGTGGATTGGTGGTTCTGCCTTTCGGCAAAATCCAATTACAAACTAGAAGTTGATGGAATGAATCAAGGATTGTACACATTTCTCTTGGATAAAATATATGGGCTATCCCAAAGACTATTTTTCACTTGTATTTGTATGTGTCCTAATATTATGTAAATCAATGTGTTCTAATGGGTTAATTAAGGAAGTTGTTTGTAAATGTCAAATATAACCATGGTAGGATTAACTAGAAAACTAAAAATACTCCTCTACAAATAGCAAATGATGGATTCATTGTATGATATGGTGGTTTAAGTTAGTTGAGAGGTTTTCCATAAGAAATGTTAGCCTAGGAAATTTTAGGAAGAGTTGAATATTGGTTGTCTTAGAGCATTGCCCTAAAACTCAACTTAGTGCCATATTAGGGGATCATAGTGAGATTTTACCCTATGGGTAAAGGGGTGGTCATGCCCAACTCCCCCTTGTTTCTCATTCTCTTTAAACTAAGTGCAATACTAATTTGCTTCGGTTTGAGTTGTCTTGCATAAACAACTATCTATAACTAACACTAGAACTTTGCTAAGAGACTTTAGAAGTCCTTAGGATTCCTTTTATAGGTCGATCCTTGTGGGGATGAGGTGGAGCTTTTCTTAAAAGGGTAGACTCAGGTCATGGAGTTTGGGTATTCTTGGGAGTTTTTGATGGAGTCGCCTAAATGCATCCCCTTGAAGAAACATCAAAAGCATGCTATCAAGGTTTCATTAGATATGGCCTATTACATGTGGTATTAGAGCAAAAGGAAATTGTAGTTATAAACCTAGGAAGATTGTTTGTAAATCTTGTAAAGGCTATCATTGAGTTGAAAATGGTCTTGTGAAACTTTCTACCAATAATGAATGATGGATTTTTTTAGAGTGATGAAGCTTGATAGTGCTTCTGAGTAGTTCGGGCTATGTCCACTTTAGCCGTGCACTCTTGGGACTTTAATTGGAGGCATCAATCATGTTTACCTTAGATCATATCTATGACCCATCTCCATTGTACCATGAGAGGCATTGGATGCACAATGGCTTTCATCAATGTTGATCACCTTGCTTGCATCTAAATAAACTTGAAGCAAATCTATCGGATGGAAAATCACAAAGTCATCAAGCTATTTATTTTTGAAGAATCTAGATTAAACCCTTCTCTCCATATAAGTGGACAATGGATTTGACAAAATGAATGCATCTATCAAACTGATTCAAGTTATCTTAGTGGAAACAATGATCCCAAACTAGCAAAATCTCACAATTGTCTGCCATAAGGGAACAAATAAAGAAAGTTATATGCTAGAATATATCTCTCACCTTCTTATCGCACCACCTTGAAGATGAATGAGTTCTTCATCCTTTGCAGCTAGGAACAAGTTTGAGAGCTTACTATTCTTGATTTATTACACTTCAAAAGTATGGGCCACCCATGGATGCCACCCAATAAGTAGCTAGGTTTTGCCATATATAAACTCTCCATTGAACACCCAATTGGAGGCCATGCAATCCTTAGATCTTCAGCAAGTCTTAATGTGAGCAAAACCCTTTTACCATGGCATCCAATCTAAACTAAGAAATTGAAGATATTGGGGACAAGGTTCTCCAAACATAGGACCACGTGCTTTCATCATTAAGAGGACCCCAAGTCAAACTATAGAATGTTACAAGGAAGAAGGCCAATGTTAATGCAACCATAAACTTTGTCGTCCCAACTAATCAAAGCAATGACACCCAAAGATGCTACATTGCAATACACCATGACACTTTGAAAGATGGTGCCCAAAATTGAACCAATCTCTCTGATAATGATAGTCTTGTAGGAAAAATAGGAGAGTAATAGCAAAAGAAAAATGAAAGGTTACCTTAGTTATCTATAGGAGGCTAGAAGAAAAAGAGCCTAGACCCCACCATGTAAGCTAAAATGGAAAGAGAAATAGTCCCATGTGGCTCTCAACAAGAAGGGACTAAATAATCAATTATTGATGATTCAAACACTTGCAAGCCATAAAGGTAAGCCCTTCCATGTTTTGACGGATCTTATAATCACTCATTCCTTTATTTCTTCAAAGTGTGGAAAGGGATTAGACTTAGAGATTGCATCACCATCCAAGCTCTTAGTGAAACTACTAAAGGAAAAGAAGTTGTATCCTCATAGTAAACTAGGAAAATGGAATTCAATCTAGGTAATGAGCCCACTAACACAAGGTTTTATATCATGAACTTGGGTACCTGTGAGTGCTATTGGGAATGAAGGGGATAATACCCAACAATGCCCATATCTAGTGCAAGAAGGGCCAAGTCTCATTCCAAAACTTAACAGAAAATCATGTGACTTTGCAAGATAAAATTGGTAAACCAAAAATCCAATTGGTCAAAAGAGCTTACCAAACTTCCACCCAAGAGAGAAGTTGACCATGAGATTAAACTTGTGTCAAGAGCAACTCTATTGGTAAAAAGGCATTATTCGATACCAATATTGAGGCTATTGGATTGAAAGGACAACTCAAGTAGTTATTGGTTCAAGGCTACATTCAAGCAACTAACTTGCCATGGGGAGCCTTGATCCTATTCAAAAGAAGAAGGATGGAGACCTTTGACTTTGCATCAGCTACCATGGGTTAAGTCAAGTGACAATAAAGAGTAAGTATCCAATTTCCAAGATTGATGAGCTTCTTGATAAACTTTAAGGAGAAAATATATTTTCTAAGGTTGATCTATAGTTGGGGTACTATCAGATCAAGATCTATGAAGAAGATGTCCCAAAGGCTGCCTTCAATACAAGGTACATGTACTATCAATTTATTGTAATGTTCGCTAGATTGGCGAATGCTCCTATACTTTCAATAGACTAGTGCATGTTTCCTTAGAGAAGGTGCAACTATTGCAAATTATTGCTTGGAATACATGCCTGATTTTTGAAAGTATTCTTTAACTACTTATGTATCTATGCCTTAATTTACACAAAGGAACTTAGTATGAAGGGTTGATTTAAAAATTCATATTTATATGTTCAAACAATTTGATAGGATTAATTAAATGAAGTATCAAGATAGAGCTATTGACTTTATTTCCTAAAGTTGTGTCCTAGAACCTAACTAAGGACTTCCTAAGGAGTGGAAGTGTATAACTTATTGTTTCCTAAATAAAAACTAAAATGTAGATAATATCTTAGGTTTCAAGTACATGAACATACCCATGGAGATACCTTCAACTTGTAGATTCATTTACATGGTAGTGCATGTTTGCCCTTAGGTAAAGAAACTAGCTTCAAAGGTAGTATTTTTCACCAAAGAATCCATCTGCAATATGTAATCATGGAATAGCCTAAAGATGGAGTATATATATTTTCCAATCTAGGAACCTCCGTAGATCAATGTAAAATTGGCTCAATAGGAGCCTTTAGCTATCCCACCTCTCTATCTTGTAAAGAATGAGGCTATCCATCTATCTATGGCACCCCCATCGTAAATATTACTCTACTTATCCCTAGGTACATGTATAAACACTTCACAGTCAAAGACCCATAAGTAATCATAGCTAGGCCTCTTTCCAAACCATAACTCATCTAGAATCTTGCCATAAGTAATCATAGCTAGGCTTCTTTCCAAACCATAACTCATCTAGAATCTTGCCATCCAATGGCTTATTAGGCAACATTTGATCAAATGCACTGCTCTCTTTACATCTTCAGCCTAAAACCCGTTAGTAAGACTAGCATTAGAGAGCATACTATGGATCCTTTCTTGAATGATCCTAGACAGCTTTGGATCATGCTTGAAACATTAAGGTTGCATAAGCTCTATGCTAGAAAGAGCAAGTGCACATTCTTCAAGAGGCACATAGAGTATCTTGGATTCATACTATTTGAGAAGGAGATTGCAGTAGATCCATCCAAGGTTAAAGATGTATAAGAATGGCCATGTGCAAAGTCAGTCAAGGAAGTACAAAGCTTTATAGGAGATTGACTAGATGGCAGTGAGTCTTTATCAAAGGTTATGCTTTGATTATTGCACCCCTCACTAACTTGCTCAAGAGATGAATTGACATTACATGGACCCCAATTGAGCAATCTAGCTTTGAAAGGCTTAAGCAAAGTTTAATAATAATTCCCATTCTAAAGCTTCCTAATTTGAACTAGGAGACTAAGGTTATAACAAATGCAAGGTCTCTTGCACTAGGCTATATACTTATACATGAGGGACATCTACTCCTCAAAGAAGTGAAAGACACATGATAGAAATTTTTCTACTCATGATTTAGAGTTATTAGTTGTGATTCATGCTCTCAAGCTATGTGTACATTACTTACTTGGGAAGAAGTTTACTTTAGTAACTAATCATAAGAGTCTCAATCTTTACTCAACTAGATCTAAACATGAGACAATGAAGGTGGATTGAGGTCTTACAAGAATATGGCATTGAGATCAAATATATGCTAGGAAAGGAGAACGTTGTAGTAGCCATACTAAGTTGCAAAATGTTTCTTAACATTCTCATCTTGGAAAAACCTTCAAGAGCAAGATCACTAGTCTCCATAGTGTGTCGATGCCTAGCCATCCAAATAGTAAAGGAAGAATCAAAGAAGGATCCAAAATATCAATAACTAAGAAGGGATGTTCAACTTAAGGAACAAGATCCTAAGTTATGTCTTAGATACCAAGACTTCTCTCTTGAGGAAGAACTTGTATACTTGAAGAAAAAACTATAAATCCCAACCAATAAAGAATTGAAGAAATAGATACTTTGGGAGGTAACATGCTAGCTATGTCAAGACATTCAATGCAACTAGAAACACCTACCATTAGAAGAAGCTCACAGGTGATGTACTTAAGTATGTCACTCAATCCCTAAGCTACCAAAAAATAGAAATAGAACTATGAAGATGCCAAGCAAGCTTCAACCACTTAACATTCCCCTAATGAAGTGGAAATTCATTAGCATGGATATCGTGGTAGGGTTGCCCTCATTCTAGGGAGGGTGCAACTTCCTCATGGTAATTTTGTATATGCTAATTGAGGTTTCTCATCTTCATCCCATTAAAACAAACTATAAATATTAAAACACAGCAAGATTATTTGTTAAGGAGATCTTTAGGCTTCATGATTTACTAAAAGGGATTGTTAATGATTGAGATTTTATTTTTTACTTCTTGATTTTAGAAGAGCTTATTTTAGGCTACTAAGACTTAACTATGCTTCAATACGGCTTACCATTCATAAACTCATGGCCAAAGAGAGTGAATCAACCAAGTCATAGAAGATATACTGATGCCATGAGGCATATTTCACGGTGGATTCCGTGCCACGGTGGATTCCGTGAGGTTTTACGATGGATTCCGTAAACTTTGATGGCCTGGGCTCATACACAAAGTGGATTCTTTGTGCAAGAAGTTGATTGGGACGCCTGTCCTTTTCGGGAGTTTCATTAATTTAGTGTGTACATGGGTGATTCCATAGCGGGTGATTCCGCAAAATGCATATTAAATTAATAAACATTTATGAGTTTAGAGTGCGCACTCGTAATAAATTAAGGTTAGGATTGATTTCTAACCAGTTGATTTATTTATGTAGCTGAAGACTGCTAGGTATTCACTTTTGTCGGTTTAATTGTATTATTTTACTAACGATTGTGAATGCTTCAGTTGATGTGTAGAGATAGCAGCAGTGGTGGCGGAGGAAAGCATTGGAGGATAGCGAGTATTCGATTTATTAATTATATTTTGATGGGCGCATACCTTAGGCATGATGCCTATATTTTGTCACGCCTATTTATTAAGGTGTTGGATATTTATTATTATTTTGTATGCACATGGGCGCAAATTATGTTATTTCTATTTGGATATTGTATTGGGCATGCCAGACCCTTTGGGCACCGTCCATTAGCTTTATTCCTATTTTGTGTTAAAGCAAACTCAAAAGCTAAAAGCTTGCTATTTTGTAATTTGGGCTATTATTTGAGCTTGAAGATGAATAATACATAAAATACATGCTTTGTGGAGCGCTCATACAAGGCATGGGGGGAGATTGCACCCAATTGGTCTCTTGTTCATGTCGTTCATGCTTTTTACCTTGTTCTTTGTGCAAAAAGTAGAGTTCTATGGTTCTTGGGGACCTTCCGGCATTCACTACGCAAGCGTACATCATCCGATCTACGCACCAGTGGTATCAGAGCAAAGCTGAGATCAAGAGCTTCCAATCGCTACCCATCTTGTGCGAAGGGGGAGCTCCTGGAATGATCAGGCTCTACGGTCAATCTCGTCTCACGAACGGTCGATACAGGCAGATTCCTGGCGATCAAGAACCCTTGTTTCCATCATCAGACTGCAAGGGACCGATTTGCAGAGACGGAGGACCACTCCTACATCCTCTTCTTCAAGTCATCAAGAACAGAGAGATAAGTCATAAATTCCATATCTCAAAGCTTTAAAAATTAAAGCTTAGGAAGCTTAAAAGAAGCTTAAAGCTTCAAAACGTAATCACGTGGTATTAGGAGACCTCCGAAATTTTCACCGCCTTTCAAAAAAACGCCCCCCCCTCAAATCGACGACTTGCTGCCACACTACCAAGCTTAATCACTTAAGCTTTTAATTAGCTAAGTCATCTTAAATCTCCAAGTCATACACAACCAATCAGATTCTGCAAGTTTTTCAAGTCAAGTTTTGCAAGTTTCATAAAGCAAGCAAGTTCTGCAAGTCTACAAACTCTGCAAGTCACATTAGTCTGGCACCCTACAAGTCAGACAACTCAACTGGAGTCAAAACTGACTTCTGTTCAAAACTCATAGAAGGGTTGTTCCTGCGTAGAAACTCCGAACTGCAAAGTCGTTCATTGGAAGGGACTCTACGCATACGCAGGTTTGCTGAAGCATTTTCAACATACGAAGAAGGATAAAACACAAATTTTTTGAAGATTGTGAAAGCCACACCCAAAAATACATAAGCCTTGTATTCCGGAACTTGAGCTACGCTCATCCCGCTAACTTGATTTTGAGAGTGAGAGGTTTTTTGAGTTTTACAGGATGACGGAATCACATATGGATGATTTAATGGCTGAAGGCAACCTACCTGAACCTACGATGGAGCAAAAGCTGGATTTAATCATGATACAATTGGATGAAGAACGACGGGCTAGGCAAGCATTGCAAGTTCAATTGGCAAATTTACAAAGATTGTCTACCGATAAAGAGGAACCTCAATCTGAAGATCTTATCCGACGTACCATCGACGCGACTCTCGAAGCTCAAACTATCCGCAAGGAATCAAAGATAAGTAAAAGAAATTTCAAATTCCGTACTTTCAATGGCACTCGAGAGGGAAAAACTGTTCTTGCATTCATTAGTCAGTTTGACGACTATTTTCATGAGGAAACCTATGCAGAAAAAGATAAAATCAAGTGTGTCACTAATCACTTAGTGGATAGAGCATCTCTTTGGTGGACTGTAGTATGCAAGAGTATAGATTGTCCCACTGCCTGGGAGAATTTCAAGAAGAAGTTTATGCAAAATTTCCTTCCTCCACAATTTTATGAGAAAGCTATAAAGCAATGGGATCTTCTTCAGCAATGGGATCTTCTTCAGCAACGGGATCATGAGCCTATTCCTCAGTACCACAGAGCGTTTTTGGAATGCATTACTCCAATTACGCATGCTTGAAGACATACCTGAAATGACACACAAGCACAAGTATATGTCTGGACTCCTTGGGCATTACTACGCTGAAGTTAACATGTTCAAGCTTGCTACTCTTGAAGACGCAATTTCACTAGCTCACGACACTGAAGACAAGCTGCGAGGTAGAGACAGACGTCCACAGTAATTCCAAGCCAATGGTAACTATGGATCTAAGCAATTCAACTCAAATTTTAGAAGATTTAATCAAGGTCGTTTCACTTCATCATCTTTCCGTAAAAATTGGGCAAAACCACCTGCTTTACCATCTAATGTCAATCAAAACCCTAAGCCTATTCCACAGCCAAATCCTAATGTCCCTAGACTACCCGCCATTGCAAACAATGTAATCAAAGCCAAGCCTATAGTATGCTATAAATGCCACCAGCCTGGACATCTAGCAGCAAATTGCCATTCAAAGAAGCCACCTGGCCATATCAACTACCTTGGAGCAATGGAAGAAGACGAACATGAAGATATGTATGATTTCACGGAAGATGAGGATGACACTATTACTCCTACGGATACTTTACCAGGTATGCCAACTCCACATTCTTTATTGACTATGAAATGTTTAGTGCATGGAAAGGAAAATATTATTTTGCATGATGACGGTAGTACTCATGATTTTATTTCAGCAAAGTTAGTAAAGGAATTGAAGTTACAGACTGTACCTATGCATTATCGCATCAAAGCAGCATTCTTAGGCACTAGGTATAATGGTACACAGGAAGTGCATGACTTAGAGATTCAAATTGGTCAATACACTGAAAGAAGAAATTTTCTAGTTGTTCCATTATAATCGAGTGACATTATTTTAGGTATGCCTTGGCGTCATCAGCATAACCCAGATATAGATTATTCCACGCATTTAATTAATATTAAATTTCAAGGAAAACATCTTACATTGTATGGTATACATGCATCTAATGTTTTTCCACCCCTTTCGCATACTCAAGCTAAACGTGCATTACGCAAGAGTAGTAAATCTTATCTCATTTGGGTGAATGAATTGCAAGTTAAAGAAAATCATATGCACCTTAGGCATAAAGAATTTCTTGCACATTTTAAAGACTGTGTTGCCGAAGATCTACCACCTGGTTTACCTCCTTCGCGTCCAGAAGACCATAAAATAGATTTGATTCCTGGTACACAATCACCTTGCAAAGCACCATATAGGCATAACCAGATAGAGCAAAAAGAAATTCAAAGTCAAGTTGAGGAATTACTAAATAGAGGATTGATTAGACCTAGTAGTTCTCCATTTGGTGCACCTGTTCTGTTAGTCAAGAAAAAGAATAATACCTATCATATGTGCATTGACTATCGAGCTTTAAATAAGATCACTATAAAGAATAGGTATCCAATTCCTAGAGTTGATGACCTCATGGACAAACTGCAAGGATCTGCTATATTTAGTAAAATAGACCTTAAATCTAGTTATCATCAGGTGAGACTGGATAAGTCTGACATATTCAAGACTGCATTTAGGACACAGTTTGGTCATTATGAATTTTTAGTGATGCCTTTTGGATTGACTAATGCACCTGCTACATTTAGTAGAATGATGAATCGTATATTTTTGAAATATCAGTATTGTGTAATTGTCTTCTTTGATGATATTTTGGTGTTTAGTCAAAATGAGAAGGAACATTATGAGCATTTGTCATTGGTTTTCCAATTATTAAAAGATAATCAACTGTATGCAAATCCTGAAAAGAGTGAATTCTTTAAAACAGAAATTGAGTATTTAGGTCATATTGTATCATCTGATGGAATTAAAGTTGACCCTAAGAAAATAGATGCAATATTGAATTGGCTTGTACCTAAAAATGTGCATGAGTTACTATCTTTCCTTGGTCTTGCTAGTTTCTATAGGAAGTTTGTATGTAATTTTTCATTACTTGCTTTACCATTAACCAAAATTTTGAAGAAAGGAATTGTCTATCATTGGTCCGAAAATCAACAGAAATCCTTTGACTTAGTGAAACATGCATTAACCCATGCCCCTGTCTTACAGTTGCCTGATTTTATTAGACCATTCTTTTTAGTAGTGACCGATGCTAGTGGATCAGGAATATGAGCCATACTTATGCAAGACAATCATCCTATAGCCTATTCTAGTTGTAAGCTGAAACCCTCTGAACTGAAATATTCCACATATGACAAAGAATTATTAGCTGTTGTACAAGCCTTAAGACAGTGGAAACCCCAAATATCTGACCGATCGGCAAAGTATTAGACATTTATGATTAAGACCGATCGGCAAAGTATTAGACATTTACTTAGCCAACCCCAAATATCTGACCGACATATCAAATGGGCATCCTTTATTCAGAGTTTTCATCCTATCATTCAATATCAACCCGGAAAAGAAAATGTAGTGGCTGATGCGTTAAGTAGAAGACCTGCCATTCATAATATTTCTGTTATATCTTTTGATTCTTTGATTGCTATGAAAGATACTTATCATCAGGATATTACTTTTCATGCTGATTGGAATAAATTAGTTCAAAATAACTTGATTCCTATTGATTCGCTATCTTATAACGATGGATTTATGCTTTATGAAAAGAGATTGTGTGTTACAATTCCATTCCGATCTTTTGTTTTGAATGAGATTCATTGTCCCCCATATCAAGGTCATAGAGGTATCATATCTACTTTACGTACATTAACTGAAGATTTTTATTGGCCGCATATGGACACTGATGTGCTAACTTTGTTTCTGAATGTTTGATTTGTCAAAGAGTTAAGAGACATCATGGTAAACAGTATGGATTACTTATGCCTTTGTCTATTCCATCTAGACCATGGGAACAAATTTCTATGGATTTTATTACTGGTTTACCTAATATTAAATCTAACCATGATATGATTTGGACAGTAATAGATAGGTTTAGTAAACAAGCATATTTCATTCCATGTAAGAAAACTTTAACAGCATCACAAGCAGCACAATTTTTTTTAAAAACTATTTTCACTAATAACCATGGATTACCAAAAGTTATTATTTCTGACTGTGACTCTAGATTTTGTAACAACTTTTGGATTACTCTGTTTGCTAACCTTGGTACAAAGATTGATTTCTCATCTGCCTTTCATCCTGAAACTAATGGACAAACAGAAGCCACTAATAGCACTATTCTAGATCTTTTACGTGCTTATACTATTTCTAAACCTCATACATGGGATACACATTTGCATTTATTACAGTTTGCATATAACAATACACCACACACATCTGCAAAGAAAGCACCGTTTGAAGTGATTTATGGTTATAGATTACCTACACCTGTTGCATCTTTGTCAAATAGAATTCAGAGTGCTAATGATATTGCTAGTATGCATAATACTATTTTTTATGAGGTTAAAGACATGATTGCCAAAGCCCAGCAATCATATACCAAACAAGCTAATAAGAAAAGACAAGCAATGAATTTCAAAGTTGATGACTATGTTTGGTTGAGAATAGAAAAACGTAGACTGCAAAGTGTAGATAGACACCCAGTTGTTAAATTAGCCCCTAGATTCTATTGACCATTTAGGATCATTCATAAAATTAATGACAATGCATTCAAGTTAGAATTACCACTTCCACTGGAAAATTCACAACACATTTCACATGAGTTTATTAAGACCATTTAGAGGCCAATTACCTGTACACCTTGTTTATGAAAATCCACCTTTGTTAGAGGAAGAGACTGAAATACTTGAACCTGAAGCTATCATAGGCACCGACTTTATGACCACTAGAACTGGCTGAAGATATTCTAGATATCTAGTTAAATTTAAGAACCATCCTGTAGAAGAAGCCCAACGGATGCACGCTAGAGACTTAAATGCTTTCCCCGCTCTGTTAGCTCCACATTGAGCTAATAGCAATTGAGGTCAATTTCTATCCCACCCCGGGGGTATGATGCCAGGAGGCATATTTCACGGTGGATTCCGTGCCACAGTGGATTCCGTGAGGTTTTACGATGGATTCTGTAAACTTTGATGACCGGGGCTCATACACAAAGTGGATTCTTTGTGCGAGAAGTTGATGGGGACGCCTGTCCTTTTCGGGCGTTTCATTAATTTAGTGTGTATATGGGTGATTCCATAGCGGGTGATTCCGCAAAATGCATATTAAATTAATAAACTTTTATGAGTTTAGAGTGCGCACTCGTAATAAATTAAGGTTAGGATTGATTTCTAACCAGTTGATTTATTTATGTAGCTGAAGACTGCTAGGTATTCACTTTTGTCGATTTAATTGTATTATTTTACTAACGATTGTGAATGCTTCAGTTGATGTGTAGAGATAGTAGCAGTGGCAGAGGAAAGCATTGGAGGATAGCGAGTATTCGATTTATTGATTATATTTTGATGGGCGCATACCTTAGGCATGATGCCTATATTTTATCATGCCTATTTATTGAGGCGTTGGATATTTATTATTATTTTGTATGCACATGGGCGCACGATTATGTTATTTCTATTTGGATATTGTATTGGGCATGCTAGACCCTTTGGGCACTGTCCATTAGCTTTATTCCTATTCTGTGTTAAAGCAAACTGAAAAGCTAAAAGCTTGCTATTTTGTAATTTGGGCTATTATTTGAGCTTGAAGATGAATAATACATAAAATACATGCTTTGTGGAGCGCTCACACAAGGCATGGGGGGAGATTGCACCCAATTGGTCTCTTGTTCATGTCATTCATGCTTTTTACCTTGTTCTTTGTGCAAAAAGTAGAGTTCTATTGTTCTTGGGGACCTTCCGGCATTCACTACGCAAGCGTATAGCATCCGATCTACGCACCATATACTAAGACCATATTATTTGCAAAGAGTCTAAGTGGTGGACGCAATATCTACCATTAGTAGAATTTGCCTACAATGTCTCTTATTATCAATACATCAAGATGACCCCATTTCAAGCTTTGTATGGGCAAGGCTACCTCACTTTGATAAACTTCTCTAAACCCATTCTAAAGGTGAAAGCTTTCAAGAAGATGCTAGAAGAAATGGATGAGTAAGTTAAAGCAATAAGGCAAGATATTCGTGCTATTAAGGATCATCAAAAGGCTTACATCAATCTTGGAAGATAGGAATGGATATTTAAGGGGAAAAGGTATTCCTCCATGTCTACCCAAAGAAGAGTTTGGTATGCTTAGGTGAATGCAAGCCCAAGATATTGTACAAGATCATCAAGTGCCTAGGGACCACTGGATACAAGCTACAACTTTCCAAGCATTTGAAAATCCACAATGTTTTCTGTCTTAGTTTGTTGAAGGCCTATGTATCCAATCATAAGCACGTTCTTGATGATCAACAAGTTGTAATGCCAAGCCAATGAGTCCTTGATCTCCAACTCAAAATATTACTTGATGTAAAAGAAAGGGTCCTTACAAGTAAAACTCTTAAGAAATGCCTCATCCAGTGGAAGGACTATCCTAAACAGGCTGCCACTTGGACTGATAAAGAAACATTATGTATACACCTCCCCAGTTCTTCTCAAGATGAGGACATCTACATTCCTCTAATGGGGGGATGATGTAATATCCTAAGGAATTGACAATAGAAATCAACTCATGATTTGATCATGAACCCAGACACTCATTTTCCTTTTGAAACAAGAAGTTCTAATGTGAATACAAGGTGTGTGTACATGAAAGCATGAGAAATAAGAGTACGCATATGAAGAGGGGATTTTACAAAAAAGAAAATATAGTGTAAGATTTATATGTTCAATCATTTGCTTCTCTTTCAATCATTTTTTTCTCCATTATCATCAATTTCATCAACTCAAGGTTAGGAAAACACAATGCCAGTCCCCATGAACTGACAACCAAAATCCAAATGGAGAGAGAGAGAGAGAGAGAGAGAGAGAGAGAGAGAGAGAGAGGTACTAATGAATCAAGGGAGAAAACTAGAGTAGAACACAACCATGGCTCTATTAATTGCCACCATGATGATGATAACAAAGGGAGGAGAAATCGAGTGGATCCAAGCCACCATGTTGATTATCATGATGCAAAAGATGAAGAGAACTCCACTATCATCTATGATATATATTTATGGCCATCATGAAGGATTCAAGGAGGAGAGTGAGAGGGCCTATTGCCATGCATCAATCATCATCTTAATATTATAATGGGTGAAGCCTATAGGCATAGGCATAGGGTTGATCCTTCGATCCTCTTCAAATGAATTCCTATTGAGAGAGAGAGAGAGAGAGAGAGAGAGAGAGAGAGAGAGAGAGAGAGAGAGAGAGAGAGAGAGAGAGAGAGAGAGAGAGAGAGGAATAGAATGGGAGAGGAGAGAAAGAGGGAGGAGGAAGAATATAGGAGATTTTAAAGATAAGCAAACTCAAAATATGTAAGTTTGAAGCTTCTTAATTGACCCTTCAAATTGACATAGTTTTTCTCTATATTCATCATACTTGTGATCTCCCCATCCTTTCTCACACAATTTCTCATCTTTATATTTGCAAGACCCCCTGTATCAATCTCCAAATTCTACCTCATCTTATTGTCCAAAGATTCAAAGAGAATTTTATACTTAGAGAGCACCTCAAAGATCAATTATACTCATATTCTACTTCATTACAGAATATATCCTTCCAACCCTATGTAACATCTCATTCTCTACCCTATCCACCACTATCCCTTAAGCCTCCCTTACCTAGTCAAAGACTTGTCTTGGCCTTGTTGAAGCTCACTTAAAAGATGACACAAATCTAGGAGTTCTACAAGGATTGAGTAAGGAGCAAAGTGAGGAGTGCATTTAAAGAGTTCTCATGTTTGCAATGGCTCCCAAGAGAAGAAGCACGAGAACTTAGCAAGAGGTTACATGAAGGAACGATATCCCAACTGTATCAACTCAAGCCCATGTATCCCTCTTTGTATATAGTTTATATGTTCTTCTTTATTGGAGTTCAACAATAGGCTACTTCATACCCAAAGTGTCCATAATGAGTGCATGTGTGTGCTAGACTTGAGCACTCTAAAGGGAAGTGGTCTCCACCACAATGGATGCATTGTGTATTTTGTTTGTAAGGTCAAGATAGCTTTAGGGTCTATACCATTTTAAGGAGCTCTTACAATTGTTTCTTTACATTAACCATGAGACCTTGTGTGTCATTAACTTCATCTTTGTTGTGGCTTAGTTGAGGTTCTTGACAACTTCTACCGATGGCTTTCTTGTCGCTTCTTTCCTCTCATTATAGGTCATCCATATAGATTTCTTCATCGAGCACATTGTTGATGGTAAAGCAATTTAGGCTCGAGTTTCTTGCTTTGATAATTTCATAAATCCTTGGTTACAACCTTATTTCAACAACGGATATGCGTTTAAAGATGCATTTTACTTTGAAGATATAGTCTCACATGCTCTCCTCTTCGTGCTACCTAACATTCATTAGGTGGATTATGTGTTGGGGGGTAAAGGCACATGTGCCTAGCCACCCATGTATTACTACACTCACAATACCCGCACTTGCACACTACAGGTGGTGAACACCCATCAATATCACTTCATTCTTTATTCTTTTAGTGACATTTGAATAAAGGGAACGCTAGTCACACATTATGACTATTGGAGTTCCCACGTCTTGAGTCTCTCTCTCTTGCTCTCTTGTTCCATCCGCCATAGCTCGCACCTCTCCTGCTCCCGCTTGTTTGTGCTTCCTCTTGGGCTTCTCCTTTCAACTGGAATCAGAGCCTTCTTCTCTATGAGATCGAGCTCAATCCCAGCATTACTTCAGCCCTCAATTGAGTTGCCTACAATGGGGTTTCCCCATTGGCTGCCATAGCCCCACCTCTTGAAGTTCATATTGAGCTCTCATTGCTCTAGGACTTCTTAAGACCTATTGGGGATATCTTAGGGCATTCTTGAGCCTACATTGAGCTTATTTCAGGGAGTATTCAACTTAGTGTTCATGGCTGGAAATACAAAAACGTCTTTTTAGATATGGCCATTTTCAAGCACTTGTGCTTGCTTGCTCAACCACTCCCTGGAATTGGACAAAGGCTTTGGCATTGTTTACCACTCCTCTTGGCATTAACCATTAACATTGAGCATTGGTTTTGAGTCACTGAGCTTTAGCTATTAACTATGCAAATAGGGTAGCATGATATCATAAAACAAGGACAGCCATATCTTCAATGTTTGGAGCTTGTATATTCTTTATGGGATGCCCATATACCTATTTTTGTTGTAGGATACTTGGGGGATCATACATCATTGGCTTGAGATGCTATTGGATTGATTTTAGCATTCTTTTAGCTTAGTTTTCTCATACATATCATTGCTATCATAATAGAGTTGAATGCTATTTGTCTGGGAAATGTCATGTTCTTGGCTTATGTGATGCTCCCAGGATATTCATTTGATGCTGAAAACTTGGGGAATGTTTGGCCAATGTATTGGAACGATTTTGGAATAATTTATGAGCCCATATTTAGCTTAGTTTTACTATAATTTTGACCATTGTAATAAGCAAGGCTAAATGCTATTTTATCAATGAAAGCATATGCCTATTGCTTGTTGATGCTTCTCGACTACTTAGAATGATACATTGATGCCACATGCTTGGCCATGCTCCTGGAATTATTTTGGGCTTTGATTGAGCTCACTTTTGGTTAGTATTTATTGTCATTATACTGCTATACATATAAAGGACAAAAAGCTTTTAGCAAGGATATCCTATGCCTAATGCTCTTTCATGCTATTTGGGCATTCTATCAGAAGCACTAGTGCATGACATTGAAGCTCTATGCTTGATTATGCTATTGAATGCATTTGAGCTTAGGACATTTGACATTGGTTGTCAGTTACTTCATTGGATGCTTCAAAGGTCTATGACCTTATGGGCTTGAAGTTTTTATTGGGTCTTATGCTCTCAACTATGTACTTGATGTATCTTGGATGCTTAGATGCCACTCACATGAGATTGGTTGCTCATCTGGTATTTGGCTTTTTTTCCAATGGGAGCTACTTACTTGACACTTGGATGTTACATTGAGATTTGGATTTTATTTGCAATTGATCTTGAGCTACTTCAACTTCTACTTGCATGCTGTAGATTGTTCTATTATATATGAGAGTAGTCCCATCCATTTGATGATATTTTGGTCATAGTTTGTGGACAGCTCATTATTTGGTCCATACCTCTTGTTTTTAGTTTGTTTTGGCAATGATTTTGGGGCTACTTGCAAGTATTATAGCAACATGTTTGGTTTGTATACTTTGCCTCTTTTTTTTATAGTATGGATGGTCATTCAAATGATAGTGCCATCTTCAACATTGAAAAGTTGGATGGTAGCAATTATGGCTATTAGAAGACCCAAGTTTGATAGGTTTTGTTGAAGAAATCGCAAATTAGGCGGATCAAGTGCAAGAGAATTAAGCCTAAAAGTTAAGATCGGGTTGTATGGGATGACTTATATGAGCTTTGCAAGTCCATGATTATCTTGTCCTTAACAAGTAGGTTTATTATAATATTGTCACATAGTTGAGCAGTTTGCATGGAATCTTTAAGAGAAAATCCATAATCTCGATAAGTAGAGCCTTACTTCTTAGATGTATTGGCTAAAGCAGCTTATGGACCTTCGTACGAAGGAAGATACCATTGTTTCTTAGCATTTGAGTGAGTTTCATGCTATCTTTGGCCAGCTATCATTGTAGGATATTTACTTTAAGGTCAATCTTCCACCTTTGTTCTTGTTGGTCACACTGTCTGAGTCTTGGGACACATTTCCTACTACTGTGTGTGCAAATATGCTCAAGAATAGGCTGAAATTGTTTGATGTAAAGGGTGCACTCTTGACATAGGAGATAAATAAGAAGAATGTGCATACTTCTTGTACTTCTCATGCTTTGACTGTTCAAGGTTGCCATGATGGCAAGAGGGGGAATGATTGTCATGGTAGAGACTTGTCGAAGACTCATTCTAAGTCCCGCAGATAGCCCCATAGTAAGTCTCATGGATGTAAGTCCGATTTAATATGCCATAATTGTGGGAAAGTAGGATATATCAAGCTGCGCTACCATAAAATGTGTGATAATTGACAAGCATAAGGAAAAGGGCAAATGGAAAGCATAGGACAAATCTGATGATCACAACTTTGTCCCTACTAAGTCCAATGTTAAGATCAAAGAGATCAATGTAGTGTAGCAACATGACACATGATGATTAAATACTTGTAGCTTCTTCTTTGGATGAGTCACAAAGTTGGCTAATGCATCACCTAGTTTTACTCAGTGTTGGTTGATGGATTCAGGGGCTTCCTTTCATGTGATCCCTCATAGAGAGTGGTTCCACTCCTATCATTTGTTCATTTGGGAAATGAATTGGCATTACAAATAGTTGGTATTGTTGATATCTGGATGCAGTTTGGTTCAAGCAATATATTTACTTTGGACATATACCGGCTCTCATGAAGAGTCTTATCTCTACTGGCACCCTAGATGTTGGGGGTTACTTTGTTTCCTTTGGGGATTCTTCTTGGAAGATCACCTATGGAAACCCTGTTCTGGCACATGGTGCCAAGTTTGGCACTTCATATCCCTAGGTTGTATCTGGATCCATGGATCATATTTTGTATGTGGATGCAATTCCACGTATCTCTTTGGCATTATTGCCTTGGGCACATGTCCTTAAAAGAAATGAAAATGCTTACTCATTTGCAATATCTTCAGCCCCTTAACTATAAGTGTTTTGAGTCATGTGATCATTGTTTGTATGGCAAGTAGACATGTGGTATGCATAAGAAGTTTGACACTTTGCGCATGGGTGAGCCTTTGGCTCTTGTTCATTCTAATGTCTATGAACCTATGCCTTGTCAGTCGTTAGGAGGTGCAAAGTACTTTGTCACATTCATTGATGATTACTCACATAAGGTTTGGGCATATTTGTGGGAGATCTCGCTCGACTGCCAAGACTCATGGACCACTTATTGTTTCAATCATTTCAAGCCAAGTACAATGGCTACCTCTCACATAGCCATGCACACTCTCACACCTACAAGTGTAGTGAGCTTACCTTCATGCTCGATCAAGTTTCCTCCTCCCTCAAGCACTCCAGTAGCTCCATGATCCAAGGTGCAAGATCAAGCAAGCTTGATCCTTGAGCTCTAAGCTCATGCTCCATTGCCATGTGCGAGACAATAGAAGAGAAGAGAAGAAGAAAAAGAAGAAGAAGAAGAGAGAAGAGAGAAGAAGATGGAGAGCTTCTCCACCACAGTCCCTCACTCATGCACAAGCACAAGTAAGCAAGAACAAGAAGGAGAAGAAGAAGAGGAGAGCTAGTTTTGGTCACACACAAGAATGAGCTTCTTCATTCACTTTTTGCCTTTTATACAAGCCCTAATCCCCTTTGGACATCCATCCTTTATAATATGACCGGCTCAAGTCCTCTTTTCCTATTCCCTTCCTATTTACATTGTGTCTTCATCCATGCCCATTTACATTTATGAATTGCACAATAGGGATCCTGGCGCTCTCTTACAAAAATGTAGGGTGCGCCTTTCATCTTTTGCACTTGCCCTAAACTTTTAAGGTTACCCTTGCACTTTTAGCCGTTTTTCCTCCTAGTCTTTTGGTCGGGCCACCTTTTTCGGCTTTCCGTGCATCTTTTTAATTTTCTTTGCATTAGGATTAATAATATCCCATAAAGCTAAAATTTGAAGTTTTGGCTACCTTTCTATGTTGGCTTGCATTAGTTGAGAAACCAGTCTGAGTAGAGCTTGAAATTAGATAATGGGGGTGAGTATGTCCCCAAAGCCTTTGAGCAATTTTGCAATGAGAGGGGGCATTAAGTGTCAATTGACTGCCCCATACACCCCACCCTAGAATGGTATGGTTGAGCGCATGAACAAGACAATATAAGAAAAAGCCCGTAGTATGCTTAGCCAAGCATGCTTACCATAGTAGTTTTGGGCTGAGCTTGTGACTACTACCATACACTTGATCAATCGATCTCCTTGCAGTACTATTAATTTTCAGGTTGCAGAGGAGGTGTGTCTAGAAAACCTCCTATGTATGCTCATTTGCGTGTCTTTGGTTGTGAGGCTTTCTACCATGTACCCAAGGACAAGCGCACAAACTTGGATCCTAAGTCCATGAAATGCATCTTTCTTGGTTATGGGGATGCAGGTGAGATGGGCTATTGCCTATGGGATTCACATGCTACTAGAAACGTCATCCGTAGCCATGATGTAATTTTTCATGAGGAAAAGATGCATAAGCAACCTAAGCGAATAGTCGAGATATGTAGGATTATATTTCAATAGGACCCTCCTACTCCTGCACAACTAGTTAGATAACCAGCAACATCAGCAGGCGAGCTAATGCTCCCGTGGCTCATGACCGTGATATTAGACAAAATGTGTAGGCTCCTCAACCTTCCTTGAGATGCTCTACTAGAGCTTGATATCCTCTTGAGTAGTTTGAGCCCTCTGTTGATTATATGATGGTGACAGATGCATTGAGCCTTTCACTTATGATGACCATGTTCCATGGTGTGAGCTTCTCACTTATGATGACCATGTGCCATGATGCAAGCCTCTCACTAATGATGACCGTGTGTGGTGGTGATAGTCACTCTTGGGAGAGGGCTATGCAATTAGAGTTTGACTCTTTGTAGAAAAATCATACATGGGAGTTGGTTTTTTTGCCTAATGGAAAGCATGCATTGCCATGCAAGTGAGTGTACAAGTTGAAGAGCACCCCTAGATGCCCCAAGACTATCTATAGGGCCAGATTGGTTGCTAAGGGTTTTAAACAAGAGCATGGTATTGACTTTGAGGAATTCTTTTCTCCTATAGTAGTCAAGATGACTACCCTGCACCTAGTACTAGCATTGGTTGCTTAGTTAGATCTAGATCTTTATCAGATGGATATTAAGATAGCTTTCTTGCGTGGGGACTTACATAAGGAGATTTATATGTAGCAACCTAAGGGCTTTAAGGAAAAAAGCAAGGAACACCTAGTATGCAAATTGAGAAAGAGCCTTTATGGACTCAAGCAGGCACCTAGGGGATGGTACCACAATTTTGATGCTTTTATGCATTCAGAGGGCTATACATGCAGTGATATGGATTCGTGTTTATTTACAGAAGAAGGCTCATAATGGCAACCTTTTGATTTTGGTACTCTATATGGATGGCATGTTGATTGCTAGGAGAGCTCATGATGAGCTAGATGCTTTGAAAAGTCGGCTCAAGAAGATCTTTGAGATGAAAGACATGGGGCATGCCTCACATATTCTTGGGATGCTCATTACGTGTGACCACTCTTAGGGGCCTTTACTTGTCATAGAAGGAGTATATCCAAGTCCTTGAGTGGTTTTATATGCAGGATGTTAAGCATATTGGCTGTCCTTTGCCTTCTCGTGTGAAGGTGAGCCAGACTAGTTGTCTACATTCTAATGAGCAGAAGGCTAAGATGGCCAATATCCCTTATGCATCCACAGTGGGCAATTTGATGTATGCCATGATAGCCACTCATCCTAACATAGCTTTTGTAGTGGGACTTGTGGCAAGCTACATGGCTACATCTAGCAGGCCGAATTGGGATGCCATCAAGGGTACAATGAGATACCTTAAGGGCACAATAGATATGTGTATATGCTATGGTGGCTAGGATGCACTAACTCTAATTTTGCAAGACATGCAAATAATAGGAATCCACCTTTGGCTATATGTTTACCTTTGTTGGGAGTGTTGTTTCTTGGATGTCTAGGGTGCAAAAATGCGTGGCCCTCCCTACTACAGAGGTCAAGTATGTTGCAGCCACTAAGGCTTGCAAGGAGGCTCTCTAGTGGCAGACCTTGATATGACTATCGTAGTCCCTACACTGCATTATGATTTTATGAGTGCTATCCAATTAACTAATAATCCAATCTTCTATGCAAAGACGAAGCACATTGAGGTGCGGTACCACTTTATCAAAGAGGTCGTCAAGGACAAGTCTATTGACCTTGTGAAGATTTCAACTAACCAAAATCCTACAAATTTTCTCACAAAAAGTTTCTCAATAGAGTAGTTTGCCTTCCTTAGGAAGTTGATGGGCGTTGGATGAGATGACCTCTATTCCTCGTCCTATTGTACTCTATGTACACATTGTACTTTGTCTTTTTTTTCTTGTTCCCTCTTCACTCAAGGCACATTCTCCTTTAAGTGGGAGGTTGTTGGGGGTAAAGGCACCTATGCCTAGTCGCTCATGTATTACTACACTGCTGACAATACCTGAACTTGCACACTGTAGGCACAACGGCCACCCATCATTATCATTTCATTATTTATTCTTTTAGTGACATTTGAATAAATGGAAGGCCGGTCACACATCATGACTATTGGAGTTCCCACATCTTGACTCTCTCTCTCTCTCTCTCTCTCTCTCTCTCTCTCTCTCTCTCTCTCTCTCTCTCTCTCTCTCTCTCTCTCTCTCTCTCTCTCTCTCTCTCTCTCTCTCTCTCTCTCTCTCTCTCTCTCTTCTCCCTTCACAATGAGGTTGTCACCATAGTTGGTCTCTACAAAGCACTTGATAAAGAGATATTTGAGTAGTAGGAATGAGGATAACTTGGACTAACTAGATAACTCGGTTAATAAGGTCATGAATAGGGGTGTTTTTAATATCTACAAATCTACTAGGACCGAGGGCTCTAGTTGAAGTAGTAGTCAAAAGGTCACATCCACTTTGCAAGAACATGCACCTATGCTATGGATTTAAGTCCTAGATTTTTTTTTTGTTAATATGTTGCTTTTGTTATTTTTGATTGTTCCTCTTATTTCAATCCTTATCCTTAGGAAGCAAGGTTCTCTTATCAACTTATACTTGTGCACTATGCACAAATAGCTTTCTCTTTTCCCAAACAACTTGTGATTTCACAAAGCAATCAACTTACATCTTAGACAATCTAGACTCAAGTCAACAATATTGTTTCAATGGGTTCATTGATTTCTGACAATGAGTTCCCTTTTGTTTCCTTGGTTGTTATGTTTCAGCTTTGTAGTTTATGTTTACTCCTCAAATTTTCTCTTGCATAAATGTATATGTGTGCTCAATGGTGTGATTCAATCTATATGGCTTACATACATCTATATGTAAGGGGGTGTGGTATGAAAATGTGGATATGTAGGGATACATTGGGATTGGTATCCTAGGATGGAAGTGTGTATCAATGTATGTTTGGACTATTGCTAGTGCATAAATGTGAGAGCTAAGTTAGTGTCAAGAGTACGCCCCAATATTTTTATGCCCCAATACACATGTACATGTGCATGGGTGTGAGGGTAGTGCACTATGAAGTTGACTACGTGTGCTAGTGAGTAAGGCTAGTGCACAATGTGAATGTATTAAGAGAGTGTAGCTAAGTAGCATGCTAGTGTAAGTGCACTAGGGTTGAGTTGCTATGTTCTAGATTGCAAAGGGGTTCCCTAGCTTCTATGTGGGTGAACTAGTGGCTAAGGCCACTGTGCAAGGATGTAACTAGTGCAAGTGTGTCACTGGCTAAATGCAAGGATAGTTAAGTATGTAAACCTAGGTCACTATACTAGGATCTAGAGTCCAATGTGTGCATTAAGGTATTGTGCAAAACAATACACATGGAATTCACAAAGTGGATTGTTCTTAGCGGAGATGCATAGTGTTGTGCACTAGGGTTGATGTGCAAGGGTGAGACAAGTGTATTAGGTTTTAGCATGATAGCCCACTTAGGTAGTGCATTAGGCTTAGTGCACTAAGTTGGAAGCTTAAGTGCTCATGTCAGCTATTGTGTAAGAGATTATATGCAATGCAAGTGTGATGTGCACTAGTGCATGTGAATGGAAATGTGTGGGCTAATTTGTGGTGGTCTGCACTATGTGTGTGCCAAAGCATGCAATATTCCTTGAGAGATGTGTGTGCTAATTAAAGTACAAGGAGCAAGTTTGATTCTAGTGCATGTGTGCACTAGGTTAGATAGTGCATGTGCAAGGGTAGTGCATTAGTGTATTATGCAATGTTTCCTAATGAATTGTACGCCTTAATCAAGATACAAATATGTGTGGTGCACTAGTATGTAGTGTACTAGGATTAGCATGTAAGGAAGAAATCAATGTGGTATGGTCTGGCTACATGCAAGTGCAAGTGAGCTCAAGTGCACAATGATAGGCTTAGTGTAGGCTTATGTACAATAGGTTTAGGGTGACTAAGAGTGTAGGCACAAGTGCACATAAGTGCTCATACACATATACATGCATGTGCCAATGCCAATGTTAGTGCAATTGCACCTAAGTGCACACAAGATTACTCAAGTGCACTAGGTGAGGCTAGAGGATAAGGTTTATGAGAAATGGATCTAGAGTGGGTGAACGTGTGGGCACGTGTGCACAAGGCACACAAGTTCACATGCAAGTGCTAGTGTCCTTAAATGCACACAAGTGCATGTGTCAGTATCAAAGTCAATGCTAGTGTCAATTCACACTGGTGCATGCTAGTGCTCTTCATGTAGAAGTGCACAATAGTGCACTTCAAGGTACCACCTTACTCCCTTCTATTTCCCTTTGACTCTCCCTTGTGAATAGGGTGGGTGTTGGGGATGAAAGTGAGAGGAAAGAGAGACTCTTTCAAGTGCATGTGAGAGGAAAGAGAGACTCTTTCAAGTGCATGCGGGCTTGGCATGGTGATGTGCACTTATGTGCATGTTAGGAGGTAGAAGTGCACAATGGGGTATATGGTGTGATCTAATGGAGTTAATCTAATAGTGGGGGTGCAATGGTATGCATGTGTAGTGCAAGTCATGATGTAAGGTTGTGTGCTGGGTGTAGTGCACAAGTGTGTGTGCACTAGGGTAGTGCACTATTGCACATATGTATAGTGCACTAGAGGATGTGCAAGGTGAGGGTTAGTGCAATGCAATGTATTAGGATGGAGAACTATGGTGTTTTGTGATATTACTGAGTGCATACTAAAGTGCAAGAGGGTGGGTTTAGTGCATGTGCAAGGTTTTAGTGCACATGCACACTAGTGCCAATGCATGTGCAAGTGTGTGTGTGCACGCAAGTTTACTAGGTGGGTGCAAGTGCACAAGGTGTGCAGTGGAATGCAACAAGTGCATATGCAAGGTCTCACTATCCACCCTTACTCCCCCTCGACCCTCCCTTGTGATAGGGTGGGTGTTGGGGTTGTGAACGAAGATGGAGAGACTCTTGTATGTACACTAGGGTGGTGCTATTGTGCAGTGACCTAGGGTAGGTGGAGTAGAATGTACTATGGTGCAAGTGTGCCTAAGTGTAGTACACAAGTGTAGTGTGCAATGCACTATGGTGTATCCTAAGGTGCAAGGTGTGAGAAAGGGTGCACATTGGTTATTGTGCAAATGCAAGAGGTGCTTTTGGGTGCACACTAAGATACAAGGTGCATGTACACAAGGGTGGGGTGTGGGCATAGTGCAAGGTGCAAGTGCAAGTTTCAAGGAGTGTGCACAGGTATACATGGGCGTGTCAATGAAAGTGCCCATTCATTAGAGTGCATAAGAGCATACACATGCACACATGAGTGCACAAGGGTTTACACTAGTGCACACAAGTGCATTGGGGTGCAAGGATCTATGTGCTAGATTTATAATGAATGGTGGGATAGAACATGGGTACCATGAGGTGCCTCATTACTTCCTCCTTCCACCCATTGACCCTCCCTTGCAAATAGGGTGGATGCTTGGTCAAAGAAGGAAAAGGAGAGGGGGACCAAGTCCATTGTGCATGCCTAAGATTGTAAAGATGCATGGTGGTGTGTGGTGGAAGGCATACAAGGTTCATGTGCACACAAGTGTGCTACAAGTACACATGTACATGAGCACACATGGCACGTGTGTTAGTGCAATGTGCATGCCAATGCATGTGCTAGAGCATGAGGTTGAGTCTAATGCATAGTGGACTGCACCACATAGTGTACATAGAGGCCAAAATTTCAAAATACCAAAGATTTAAAGTAAGAAAACAACCAATACAATGACCTCATTAAGTGCAACATTCGTAGGTACATGCATTGAGGGTCACCCCCTCACTCTCTCTTTCTTAAAGGCACCGCTCATCCTCAATCAATCAATGATGGTAGGTTATCAAGCTTAATGTTTGAGGGGTATGCTGCAACAAATTTGTACCATGTGTAGTAATTGCAACTTCTCTCTAACTCTTTTCTTGGTAGATCCTCCTCTTTGTGGTGGTTCTTCTCTCTTCGATGGTATCTCCTTCTCCTTGGAGTCCTTTTGGTGGCAAATCAATAAGGTTTTGTGACAAGCCTATTAAGTTGATGTTGTCCAATCAACAATTCCCTACTAGAGATGGAGATTATATTGGAGGTGATGAAGATGATGATAACAAATATGATCCTCAACTAGGTGCTATCTACAACATGCACCTTCCTTCTAGGTAAATTAATTACTATAAATGATAATAGTGATGTTGATGCTTGTGATAGATATTGTGATGATGACTAAACTGATTAAGGAGATGATTGATTAGAGCAAGATGATAAGTTGAGGGCTAGAATCATGGTAGTAGATGGCACATGCAATAGCATGGATAGTAGCATGGAGATTAGGTGCATGTTTCCTTGGTACTTGTTGATGATGTTTATGATTATTCTTGCCTTGATTCTTTGCTTTTTTGCTAGGGATGATAATGATTGCCTTGAAGGAGAAGAGGATGATAATGGGGGCTAAAAAATGTGGACAATAGGACAGCCGTAAAACCATCTATAACATGTGCAAGTTTGGGGGATGAAGGTGAAGGTATGAAAGAAAGTATGAAGATAATATTACTGGAGATGATGGGGTTCATGCAGCCACAACTACCTTGAATCTACATAAGTAGCAAGTACCATTGATGTTGGGATCTTGAAAATGTTGAATTTGAGGATGAAGATAATAGCAAGCAACAATTCGATGGTGTTTGTATATAGATTGCATGATCAACAATAGTAGATGCAACCTCCTTCCTCTTCTTTCTACAATGATGATGATTAGAGAAGCATTTTTAGAAAGCAACAATTCTTTTTTCTTTCCTTTTCATTCTTTTTCCTTCCTTTTATTTTGTTTTTTACTCTCTCTTATAAAAAATGTTGTGTTTCATGAGCTCAACATTATGGACCATTGGATACACTCGTATTGTTTTAGGAGCTTCAATGTATGAAGCACTTGGGCCATCTCTCATCTAACCACTCGCATGATTGACAAACTCAACAATTTGCTTGTAGTGAGCTTGCTATCATGTAATGGCTACAACCTCCGCAATCCAAGTGTACATCCATTTGCTTCTCACCTCTTCTTTCACATGCACGAGAGAAGGCATAGGAAAAGGCTAGAAAGCTCCAAGAGAGATGGAAGGAGCTTCACTTGCCATGGTCCCTCACACACACACACACACACACACACACACACACACACACACACACACACACACACACACACACACACACACACACACACACACACACACACACACACACACACACACACACACACACACACACACACACATGCATGCACGCACGCACACACACGCACGCATCCACGTGCACACACACACGCACACACACGCACGCATCCACGTGCACACACACACGCACACACACACCCACACGTGTGTGTGTGCACATGCATGTGTGCGTGTGTGTGAGGGTGCGTGTGTGTGTGCATGCGTGCGTATGTGCGTGTGTGTGAACGTACGTGCATGCATACGTGCGTGCGTGTGTATGTGTGTAAGAAGCTGGGAATAACAAATAAGTGTTAATAATGTTGATATTATGCCATGTCACACTGACATTGGTATAAAAGGAGAGAAGATGTAATTTTTCACATCTTTTTGACACATTAATACAATTATAGACTTTCTCTCCCTTCTTGCTCACAGCTTCTATGGCTTTCCCTTCTTTCCTGTCTTTCTCTCTCTAAATCTAGTCTTTCTCTCTCCTCATCACTCTTCTTCTCTCTCTTCCTGCAATCTTTCTCTCTCTCCTCTTTCTCTCTCCCTGGTTCTCTCTTTGACAATGTGTGCACACGTGTGCGTGTGTGTGTGTGTGTGTGTGTGTGTGTGTGTGTGTGTGTGTGTGTGTGCGTGCGTGCGTGCGTGCGTGTGTGTGTGTGTGCGTGTGTGCATGTGTGTGTGTGTGTGTGCACACACACACACACAAAAGTAAGAGCAAGAAGCAAGAGCACAATGTTTTCACACACATGAATAGCTTGTTTTATTCTTTGTCATCCTTAAAAAAAGAAAATTTTAGGGTTAGGGTTTCCCCATTCCCCTTTTGCATCCCACTCCTTTTATGGTTTTTCTAGCCAAGCATGGTTCTTTTTACATGCTTGTAGACCTCATTCTATGAGACCAAAAATTGGTTCATACACTTGTTGATAACTTCAAAGTATCAGCGTGTTATTACAACTTACACATAAGCTCTTGATAAAATAATAGCATAAAATGTAATCAAAATTGTTCCTTTGTCAAAAATATGTGAGCCTCTTTTCTTTCTCTCCTCCTTGCACTTAGACACAAACTTTTACACAACATCTTGCTATTGTATTCCTAATCCTATTGGTGCCAACATGAGGAGTTCTTCAACAAGAATTTCCTTAAGTAATTCCAAGCTATGGAGTAGGAAGCTACTAAATATTATTCACTTTTGCTCAAGATTAACAAGAAGTGGACCTTCTTCAACACAACCTAATGGAGGTCACACACATGCTACAAGATTATTCACTTTTGCTCAAGATTACCCTCCAACAACAAGTGGACCTTCTTCAACACAACCTAACAAAGGTCACACACATGCTACAAGAGTGCAAACAACAATAAGCCTAAGCAACCCAAGATGATGATGATCACATCACATGCATCCTTTGTGGTGTTTTAATGCACAACAAGTAAGGAGAAAAGGATTAGTTGTAAGTCCTTCCAATTTATAAAATGTGACATGAATACAAGGATGGCAAAGTTATTCGAGCTTGGCTTAGTCAGTTTGATTATTATTTTGCCAAAGAATCTTTCACTAAGAAGGACAAAATTAAATGTGCTAATAACTACTTATTTGATAAAGCTTCCCTTTGGTGGAATGTGCTCTACTATAGTGTCAATAAGCCAACTACAAGGAAAAATTTCCATTCCAAGGTAAAAAGGTATTTCTTGCCTCCACAGTTTCATCTCCAAGCTAGATACAATTGGGCCAATCTCTTGTGGCAAGAAGGAGATACCATAGCCCCATGCATTGAGAGATTTGGCAATGTCTCTATCTTTTATGCATGTTAAAAGATATGGTGGAGGCTACCCTAGAACAAAAGTATGAAGATAGTTTGTTGCTCATTCAAACAAAGTTAAAAACACTTCAACCTTCTTTACTCTATAAAGCTATTTCATATGCTCATGATGCTAAGAAAGAATTCCAAACCATAGCTCACATCGTCCAAAAAACAACCAATGAAAAAGTCATCAGTTTTTAAGTAGCAATCACTCCTTCAAAAGACCTTATAACTCTTTTTATGATGGCATGAATTCCAAACCACATGTATGTAATGAACCACTTAAAACTAGAAATGGAATTAAACCCTTTGAAGCTAAAGATAAGCCCCAAATCACCAATCTAATTGCTCAATAGAAATGATCTCACATTGTTTGTTATCGATGCAAAAAGCATAGCCATGTTCATGTTGACTGTCATGTCAAGATGCCTCCATAGAATATCAATATGGGAGAACTTCACCACATAGAAGAAGACCCAAATTACACTCCCGATTGAACTACTCACATCAACAAGAGGCATCCCATGAAGGAAATCCCTGTCAAGTAATTTTATTTCAATATATACACTATCATCTTGTCCTTGCTCCTCACCTCCTCTTTTTCCCTACATGTGGGGTAGGGAAGAGATATGAGTGTCTCACAATAGTTTGGAGGATTCCTAATAGACACACAATTTCTTGCCTAAACTCTTACTCTTCTTCTCCCTTCAAAGTAAGGTTTCTTGATGTCCTTTCTAGGATTGCACCTTAGCCATCACCAATAATATAAATAACATATATACTTGCTCAGAAATCCTTAGTGTTTCTTTACTTCATTTAGAATCTTTCTTCTAAATATGAAAACAATATTTGACGCTTAAAATGCCCATTATGTCTTGAACTTTAATAATTGGGATTTATTTCATTGTTTTATTTATCCTTAAATGATTTTGGAGGACTACTATGATAGCTACTTCCCTAGTGCCTACAAGACTTCATGTAGGCTAAGCATTGCCTTGTTTTTTGAAAGCTTGTGTACAAATTCAAAAGGATTAATTATGCTTGAATTGTCGAGTATACCTTGAGAATTAACAAATGTATTCCAATGTTTTCTTACTTCTTATGGGACTTGCAAGAATTATTACAAGTGTTAGTTTCCAATTAAACTTATGAGGTTGCTTGATTTGTTTATCTACTTATTTAGACATTTAGCTATTGACTAGTTTTTCTTTATCTTTTTCCTTGTTCTTTTGAGTAGAAAATTAAAAGAAAATTAATTTACTTTTTTTAAAAAAAACTTATCATGTGTGCATGAAAAGAAAATCATTTTACTTCTCATGCATTACATTACCTTTAGCTTTCTAAAAATAAAAAGCTTTACCCCTTTTACCCTTTATAACTCATAATCTCAAATGCTCAACATCATGCATGGTCCATCTCCTACCGCGTTGTGTGACCATTCGATGACATTGCTAGTGCAATAAGGCAACGTTGCTCCTTCAGCGTGATTCAGTGAGGCAATCCAGTGATGATCAGACAGCATGATTTGGTGATGCTATCAAGCGACAATTGGTTTGGTAAAGTTTGGATAATTGAGTATTTAGCAAGAAACACATGTCTCGTTACTCTGGTACATATACCTATGACGGCTTTGAAAGAGGTGAAAGGCTTGATGCAAAAGATATCAATATGGTCCTTTATTATTGGCATCCACGTATCTAAGATAAACAAGTGGCCTTTTTGAGAGAATTGGATATGTGGTATTTTTTGCAGTTAGTTGAACCACAACTTGTTAAGCCAGTGTTTGTGTAATTCTTGGAAAGGTTTTTTCTATATCTTAAAAGCATGCTAAGGTCTAGTAACATTATATCTTGCATGTTCAGCTACTCATCATTTTTTACTTATCTATTTTCTCATTTTTTCTAGACCCAACAATCAAGACATTAACGTGCAAGCAAGAGACATACGTACGTTGTAACTTTCCCTTCTTATGCTTTCACTTAATACATCCTAATTAATGATTAATTAATCATGGCATAGATTAGTTGTGTTCTCATGGCACATTGATTATATTGTCGTTGTCACAGCACGTAGGGTTGAAGGTCACCACAGATATTTGGCAAGAGAAGAATGTATGGGGGTTCAAGAGCTTTTACTTCAGAGATGGTAGAGATAAGAGAAGGGTTGAAGGTTTCAAGCCAAGTTCTTAAAGATAAGAGATAGCAGGGTGAAGGTAGATTAAGGGAGAGCAATACATGGAAGAGAAGGGCTTCGAAGAGATTGAAGATGTAGAAGAATACTCCCAAAAAGAATTAGAAAATATAAAAGAATACTAACAGAGATGAAGCATGTCGGTTTCTTTCAGCATTATGAGAAAATATAACTCTAATAGACAAAAACATGTACAAAATAATACCTTCCTCTATGTTTCTTAGATCGCCAATTTGATGCCTTCATTAGCTCCGAAAGGGGGGTTAAATACTAGGACACCTGGCCAAAATTTTGCCAGATCGCTCCTTCATCTCCCACTTCGGAGTGCTGTTCACTACCTAAAAATTGTGATTGCGCGTTGCGCGATTTTGTCAATATCTCTTTTTACATAAAATCCTCTCAAATTGGCTAAAATCTACATGCTTTCTTTTACATGTCATCCTAATCTAGAAGTTGTCTATACTTTTATGGATTTTTACAAAAGATAATATCTAGAATATAAAAAATTAACTAAAAACTTGTCCAAAAAAAATCTAATATTTCGAACCATGGACACTAACACTAATGCTAAAGTGGCATTGGCTCTCTAAATCTAAAAGAAAGCCACACTCTAGATTTTTTACACGATGTGCACATAGCGGCACGACATCCACCCCCTCCTAACATACACATCCTCTGGCATGTGCCAAAGTCTTACGGATTTACTGTGTCAAAAGAAGTATCTTCTGCCATGTCAATGTCTTCATATTCTGCCTCTTCTTCTTCCTCTATGTCTTCATGATCTTGAATTATATTCAAGTCTTCTAGCTCATATGTTGAACTTTCTCTTCATTTGAAGAGCTTGATTCTTTTTCTAGCTATGGGTATCTTCATGCTTGTTCCATCCAATTCAACCAATGAATATGTGGCATTGTCGTGAATGACCTTTACCACATATGGGCCAAACTAATGCTTTACCATCTTTCTAGAAGCACCGTATTGATTGTCTAGGCTACTATCATAGACAAGCACCTAGTCATTTTCTGGAATTGCTCTTGACTGAAGTTGATGTCGCTTATCAAATCTTCTTTTGTTCTTTAGTCTTACTGTCATTAGCTTCTCAATAGCTGCTTGAACATCTTCAGACCTTCTTTCTAGCTGCCATACGTGCAAAGTCAATAACTCTTCTCTACTTATGCCTTCCTCCCAAGGTAGAAGAATCCATATGAGAATAGATTCTTCAATTGGCATAATTGGTTGTTGTCCATGCATAAGTTCAGCTGGCATATAGCCAGTCACACTAAACTATGAGTAGTCCGGTCAGCCCATAATGCAAAAGGTAGCATTTTAGGCCATTCTTTGATCTTTCCTCTACAAGACTTTGCTAGAGCTTTGAGAATAGGTTGATGAGCTCTCTCACTCTTTCCATTGCCTTCAGAGTTGTAGGCTGATATTAAATCCAACTTAATACTCAATTGAGCAAAGAAGTTGCGTGCCTCATCAGCATCCAACTCTCCTCTATCTGCAGTTACTTTACCCACACAACCATATCTACAAAACACTTCTTCAAGCAAAAAACGACAAATCGCATGAGTGGATTTGGTTGCTAAGGCTTTGCCTTCAACTTGATTAGTTAGATCCTCTCTTGCAAGCACTAAATACTGCATATTCCATATTCCTGTAGGCATGGTTACAATATCAATAACCCACCTATAATGTATAGACAAGGGATAAGTCGGTTGTAACCCATCTCCATGCTTGACCATAGAATACATCTGACACACATAACAAGTTTCAACAAAATGTGCTATGTCCCGATACATGTTTTTCCACCAATATTTTTCTTTGACTTTACTAAAGGTTCCCCATATGCCTCTATGGCCAGCCCATAGGCTTTCATGAAATTCCTTCATTACCTGTTGTTGCAATCTTTTGTTACCTAAAACTCGGATAGACGCTCCTTTCTTCTTCTTTGAATGCTTCCATAGATGTCCTTCTTTAAGAAAAAAGCCATGAGCTTTCCTCTTGATATGCTTGAACTCCTCATCAGTCCAAGTCTCCTTCTTCTTCATTGTGCTCAAATATTGGCCGATCTTTAGCCAATCTTCTTCATAATCTTCTCCAAGGAAATGAACTAGAACTTGAGCAATGCAATGAGCATGTTGGCTTTTAGTTGACCATCCTATTGTTTTCAGCTTTGGACAAGCATATGCAGTAAACTGAAAAGGTATTTTCAACAGCCATGGAATGAAATTCAGCAAGTATAGATTCTTTAGCTTCATTTTCTTCCATCACCTCTTCTTCATTATCATATATTGCACGTGATAGCATGTTAGCAACTGGATTCGCCTTTCCTACAATATGCTTTAATTTGGGGTTGAGAGACTTAATATATGCAATCCATCTTAGCATAGCAATGTCGGGTGTAGAGCAGTTGGCAATCATGCCCAAGAGTGAAAGACAATCAGTTTCTACCACTACGGAAGCAACTATAAAGTATTCACGATCACACTTTAATGCTGTTACAACTCCCCACAATTCCCGTTTTACTTGTGCATACCTTCTTTGACATTCATTGAGAACTTTTGCTCCAAAATGAATTGCATACCTATTTTCTTCAAGATCCTCTTGGCCAACAGTCCATCCTATCCCAGTGGGACTTGTATCCATAGTAAGGATGATGGGTTGACCATTTAAATAGTCAGCCCTTTTGAGAGTGGGGGCTGAAATTAACAGCTTCTTTAATTTGCGCATAGTGAGAGTATGCTCTTTATTCCAAGAGAATCTTTGGCCTTTTCTTAATAATTGATAAAGATTTTCGACTACATAAGCAAAATGTGGTATCCATATAAGATAGAATACACATGCGCCAAGAAATCTTCTCACCTCTGAAACATTTGTGCATTTTTCTTGCATTCTGTTGATGGCATCTATCTTGATTGGAGAAGGTTTGCATCCATAGGGGCCACATAGATGACCGACCACTAGGACTTTTTCTACTCCAAAAATCGACTTAGCTCCAGAAAGGGTAAGATGTACCTCTTCTAGCCTTGTCAAAATCCTATCACAATCATGAATATGGTTAACTACAAATGTCCTGCAACCATCTTTGTCAAGCTCCTCATTCTTTTCATTGACTTCACATCCCTTGATAGGTACATCATTAGGAAATGGAAGAGTAAGTTGTGGAATAAAGTCCCTTAAGACTTTGCACATGGCATTCATCATATGGGCTACGGAGTTTGTTGCACCTTGTGGTAGAGTGCACATGCGGACCAATCCAAGAGGTGTCTTCATTGTGGTAATGTCTCAGCTTTCTAATGAAAGCTGAAATTATTCATATCTTGAATATAGATCGCCCATAGAATAAATTGCTCTACTTGCAAAAGCTTCAACAAACTCATCAACAATTGGACCCGAACCAACATTTCAGATTGTGACACGATTAACAGGTTGTAGATCTTGGATGAATCATAAAGATCCATTTTTCTTGGGTACGATAAACCACCGATTTGAGTAAGGTGCTGAAGAAGGTTCTAAAATCTTCATTCTAATCTTCTCATTTAGAAGTTCCAATAATTTGGGCAAATGCGCCCTTGGAATGGGAATGGGCTTGAGGTTCCAAGGCACATGTGGGACCGTAAAAATGACCATAGGAGCCACAATATTTGGATCCATACAGCCTATTTCACTTGGTTGAAATGCAAAAGCTTTTCCATGTTTCATTTGCATTTACATAAAAGAGTGTTTTTCAGTCTCTATTTTGAGCTCTTTTATACTTTTAGATGTGAACTTGTGACCAATGTTGGAAGGATCACGAAGACTTGACTGATTTGCTGCCCTATCAGCGAGCCCTTCACTTTCAGGAGGAAGTGGGACTGCCACAAGTTTGACTTTCTTATCCATTGTCTTGTATTTTGTCTCCACTTGCACTTCAGCCTTGTTGAGTAAACTAATGTCTTCCTACTCAACAAATTCTTGAATTGTTTGATAAAAATCCAATGTACATACTTCTATGGACTGGTTTTCCGCTTGATTTTCTCCATGAGCAGCTGCATATATTTCAGCCAATGTGTTAGTAGTAATCACTCCAAAAAAAATGCCCAAAATATCTTCATTTTTAGCCATCATGTCATAAGTTTTCAACTCCCTTTTTACATGACATAAATATTTTCTTTCAGCTTTAGTCATGGCTGGAAGAGACTTATAACAGCCCATACTATCGGCTATACATACATACAAATTTGCTAGAGACACAATTTCTGTAGCATAAGGAGGTTCAATCTTTTAACATGACACACTACCATAGCCTCCTTTTATAGTAGTGCAGCCCGATAAACCCTTGAATTCTCGGGCATTAGGAAGCACAAGATAATCACACAGTCGATCTTTATTTCGATGATGATTAACACACATAGCAAAAATTTTGGATAGCTCGTTCATTATCCTTGCTTCAGATTCGAGCAAAGAAAGAACCATCGTTAAGAGATTTTGTTTCCAAACGGGCTTCAGAAATGTAAGGTTGCCCAAGAATGATAGAGTAACTATAAGAGTCTTGAACAAAAAAGTGAAAATTATCTTTTATGTCTCTAATAGTTACCTGTACATAAGGACATGCAACATATAACTCTCCAGAAGAGTTGTTTGCAGCTCTCATTTGCCATCTTGGATCAACATCTATGGGCCATCCGCCGCTTTCATTGAGACTCCTTGCCATGACGTTTATCTCCAAGCCATAGTCTAAGAGTACAATACATGATGTTTCTTTTTTTCCAATTTTGATGCCTGTCTTCGTTGTTGCTCTTGCCCAATGTGTACGGGAGTAGTGACTACTTGGAATGAACTGAGCCTCTTCCTCCTTATGCATGTGCTGTAGACGGCCTTCTTTTTGAGAGGTGGGCTGCCCAACTAGTTTGGACCAACCGACCATTACATTTTCAGCTTTCACTTCTTTAATTTTTGCATTCATGCTTTCTTTATCTTTAGCTTTAATTGTTGCAATTAATTCTTTAACTGCTTCAAGATGAATTCCTTGTGAAGTCAGCTTCTCTTCATCCTGCACAAAAACTCGAAGAACTTGCAAAAAATCATGCATTGTTTCTTTAGCTTCATCATCAACATATTGTCTTTTCCTTTTGATTACATTAATAATTACATCATGGAATTCATGTTTGAAAATTCCAAGAATTTCGACTAAGGTGAATTCAATTTTACTTCCCAGAATTTGTTCTTCTAAGACTCGTTTGAGATCGATTGCAAATTCTATGTCAGACTACAATTTGTAGCCTCGCTACTTGCCTTTCTTCTTTCCTTCGGTCTTCTTTGTTTGTGGCGCATCTTCCATCTCTTGATCTGGGGTTATATTTTCAGCAGCTTTGGTTGTTTAGGCCTTCTTCTAGTTACCCGTTTCGGAGGGCTAGAAGATCTTCTCTTTTATTCAATCAAGACTTCTTTATGATTGACGTCATCCAAATGTGCAAAGGCGGAAAAAGAATTTACTGGTTCTTTTCAACAAGTTATTCCTTTAATGCACTGACTGGCATTAGACAAATCTTCTTTGGCTGCTTTACCACGTTCCATTTGATCTAGTGTATGCATCCATACTTTAGATTGCACATTAGCTTTACATGCTTTCAAACTTGATTTAATTTGCTCAATTTGCAGCCCATAGATAGCTGCATCAATTGCTGCATATGCATTCTTTACAACTAAATCTTCTAATCTTTTATTCATTTCACCATTGCCAAAATTTGGCTCCAGTGGAAGACCATTTTCAGCTACATGAATTTTTCTATCTTTCCAAAAGATGAGCTTTTGTGCTTCAGCCTAATGGAAGGCAGAACACTCCCTCTCGTCATATTCTTGGCTGTCACACCAAATACAGTGCCTCTTACAGCCTTCTCTTATGGGTCTTTGAGTTGATGATCGTCCCCGTTCTTGAACTTTGACATCCAACTTCTCCACCTTTGAACTAATTCTTGTAAGATTCAGATGAAGGTCACGCATGCTTTTAATGAGTTCATCCATTACATCATTTTTAGAAGGAACAAAAGAAGAAAGAGTTGCATTAGGGGAGTTTTGAGGTCTCGAAAATGCCCTATAAGAGATCCTAGAGAGAGAAAACAATTTAAGAAATAAAATCATTTTATAGAATTTTTAAAAGGTTTATATTTTGGTAAGTTAAAATATCAAAATTCGTTAATAAGTCATTGTCGTGATATTCTCATGGTCACATCAAACTTAGAAATCTAGGTCGCCATAAAGTTGGCAAGGTTGTCATAATGAAGATCTTACCTCTCCTCATTAAAGTGAAAAGTAATATTCAATTGAATTTTGGTGGATACTCGATTGCCTCCCTCCATCGTTTCTCTCTTCTTTTTTTCTCCTCCTTAGTAGTCTCTTCTTTGTTTTCGTTCTTGCTTCTAATCATATCCTTAGCTATGGATCAATCACCCAATGATCTATGTAACTCAGCTATGGATCAATCATCTAATGATCTCTGTAGCTCTCATAAAAGACCTCTCTATCATCTTCATATTGAGTTGGACAGTGAGTATGAACCAATAAGAAAGAGAACAAAATCTATCACGGTTACAGAGTCTATGAAACATATACTGAGGTTTGAAGGAAAGAAGAATATTGATCTTTGGTTAGATGGAAAGCTATATCCCAAAGATCCTAGCAGAAATAGTACTCCTCCTTTCTATAATAGCTCGTCATTAATGAGGTTTATTGGTGACGACTACAATGGATTTTTAGGTTATACACTTAATCTTGTTGCAGAAAAGGATATCCTTGGACTAGAGAATCATCTTTTGATGAAATACAATATAGAGTTGTTGCAGAAGCTAGAGGATTGTCAACAAAAATTTCATTCATTGGAAAAGCGTATCAAAGCTTATCAACGAAAGCAAATTTTATTAGGCCTTCGAAATCGACAAAGAGCTCTTAAAAATATTGAGAATCTCAAACAAGGAGGAGGAGGCTGTGGTAAAAGAATCCAAGCAACAATGTATATTTTTTTTCACTTGAAAAATCTTAAATATGGCTTTATTTAAACTACTTGCATTGATTTGTGATGTTAATTTTTCTAAGATCTCTTCTACAACCAAATGCAAGTGAAAGAGATTCTTTAAAAGCAGCTCAGTTTTATTATCATCTTCTTCCTTCAGTAGTTTTAAAGGATATTTTGGAGAAGAAGAAATTTAAAAAGGCAAAGAAACAATGCTTGGAGTCATTTGTAAAGGATCATTCTTTGGATTCTGAGTTAGTACAGAAGACATTGGATAGTATTGGTATCAATCGAGATGCTTATATGCAACTTTTCCAGCTTTTACAATCAAATATGAAGCAAGGACAAGTACGCAATTGCATACTTCCGAAGCCATTTGTGGTTAGGACTATCAGACAAAGAGTTAATAACAAAGTGATGGAGATTCTAGGTGAGCCTTTTCATATCAAGGCTAGCTTCAAGGGCAAGAAAAAGGAGGTTACATTCAATGAATTTAACAATATTTTCCTTGACTTGCCCACCCTACAATGCTTAATGATCAAATTTTATGACTTGTCAGTAGTAGAGCCACAGGGAGTGGCTAGATTTGTGATTAAACTTGATGAAAGTGAGATTTTGAAATGTAAAAAATTGGAGAGAATCTCTATCACCTTGATGAATAGAGCACTTTTGTCAGGTCATTGCAATCACTCAACATCATTTAGTGTTCAATCTGAATATAACATCTGGTGGCTAGGAGCATTTGGGGTAGATACTGAGAATTTTGATATACTATATTAGGTTTTTCATCAAACATCAATACCTAATGTTATTCAAAGGCAACAAGCAGGAGAATAGCTATTTGTTGAAGGATTTGGGAACTACAGGATTGAGTGGCACATAGCTGGTGACCTAAAGACACTCAAATGTATATATAATGTATCAAAGGGAGCTAACTCGAGATCTCCTTGCTTATACTGCATGTCACTAGCTGCAGAGTTAAACTCAAGCAATTGGAATAGAGCTCCCTCTAGGCACAATAAGGATCCACAGTTTAAACCAGTCTTGGACATTCCTTTAGAGAATGCCCATATTTGTAAACTTCATGCACTTTGCAGGATAATTGAAAAGCTTGTTCATCTCTATATAGGATTTGCATGGAAGCTGAAGCCATTATCAACTGGAACAGATGCTATAACAAAGGTTGAAAATTTTCTCTCTGCAATTGGTTTGCATGGTGGCAATGTTGTTATTGAACCAAATCTTCAAAAGTCTAAGGATGGTAATTGTGTCCCAAAAAAACCATCTATTGGTGGAGTGAAGGCTAGAAGGTTTCTAGGCTTTCATGGGAGACTTGGCAAGATAAACTCGAGAAATGGTGGCTCAACTATTAAAATTAATCAGTGGAAATCCCTACATAATGCAGTTAAGGATCACACTGATAATGGACAAGCTTGAAATAGAAAAGCTAAAGTTTGGGAAACACTAGACAAAGTGTTTTTTTATTGTGATAAGACTGAATGGAATGATGATGATCTCAAAGACTTTAAAAACCAATTGAACCTTTTCAAAAAGGCAATGACAGAAGCTTGGGGTGATCAACACTTTACTCACTATATGGTAAGAAGTTTGTATATGTTTGTTTCTTCATTGTCGAACTCATATAATGTTTTTTAATAACTTTCTTTATTTGTTGACTATGCAGCATATTCTATACAACCATGCTCCATACTTTATTAAACAATATGGATCTCTATCTATCTGGTCAACCCAAGGTATGGAAAAATCACATTATCAAGCAAGAACAAAATATTTCAGACACACAAGACATAGAGGTGGAAGACACAAAGCCAACAGTTTATTAGAGGTCTTTCAATGGTTCTATCGACAAATTTGGCATAAATTCAAGCTTAAAGATACAACCACATCAAGCAATACATCATCTTTAGAAAGGACTATACAAATTGTTACCCAAAGAAGAAAAGATAGATATTTAAATTCTTGCGCAAAGCAAAGATTTACAGAATGGTTACAAACCAAACAAAGAGTTGGGAAAAGATGGGTTTCAAGAAACCCTTAATCTTTGGCATCTTCTAGTCTGATTGTGTTGCAGAAGAGTCCTTAGTTTCAGGCACCTCAACAGGGCCTTCAGAGGAGTCCTTGGTTTCAGGTAGCTCGATGGCCTCTAGAGGAATCTTTTATTTCATCCCACTCAATAAGACCTCTGTATTTCAAAAACTCTTGTTTCTAATAGCCTGGAAGAAGCTTCAAATTCTTACTATCTCCTACATAAGAGAGCAAATAGGAGCCAAGAACTCCAAAATATCCAACTCTAGATCCACTGTATCCAGGCATGAAGCCAAAAACTATTATGGCTTCTTCCTTCTCCACTAAAATGATCTTGTCCAAACCTCTACTGAAAACTTGAGATCCAATTGCCTTTGAGATAGCTCTCAAAGCCATCATTGGTAGACTTGGAGAGCTTGACAATCTACTATGATATATTACAATTGTTTTATTGTTTAAGTTTCCAATATAATGGCCAAGGCTTTGATTTTTTCCAAGCTTCATTGGCCTAGAGCCCTTGGCCCTTCCAAGAAAGTTGTCCAGATCTTCAATCTCAATCTACAGAACAAACCACAACAGTACAAGATATAAGATATTTATCTATAATGCATAATAAAGTCTAACATAAACTCAATGGGTAACTTCGAATTATATTTCATACCTTAGGGTGTTCGTCTTCTTCAAGAAGACTATCATCATAAAGATTTATTGAACTCTTGGGCTTCTCATCTTATGGAGACTTCAATCTCTCTTCATACCCTACATCATCAATATGAAGTTTCTTCTGGACCTGCAAGAACTCTTCTTCTGTAGGTAGCCCCCCCTTTTCGTATTCTATGATCTGATTAATACATGTATGTAAGGCTATAGAGCTATCTTGGAAATTCTCTCCCTCAAGATCAAGACTTGCTAGTGGTTCTTGTTCATAACCTATAAAATTCATGTCATTTTTGCCCCAACTTGCAAGGATTGCTAAGCAATAATCTTCTCTAAGATCAAAAAGATGTTGAATATCATTTAGCAACACATATCTCTTCTTGTTGATAAGATAAGTGGGAAATGTTGGAACACATGCAAGAGGACCTTCTCCATCAACCTGTGCACTTGGCTCGATCTCCTTTTCTTCCACCATTGTGATATTGTCACTCTTGAACAAACCTACATCAAAACCTTGGACAAGTTGATTTTCAACATCTTCTTGGAACATCTCCTCCTTCTCTTCGACCTCCTTATCCATACTTGCAATATCCTCTAGCTTTCCCTATTGGTCTATATCTGGAGAAGAATTTTTCATGTACTGAAGATACACAATAAATCCAACATCCTTGTGGATTAGAAGGCATTGGTGTTGATACCTGTGGAAAGGGCAACATGTTTCTTTCTTTCTGAATTCCTCATCAATGAGGTTGAACCTACCTAGCAAAGTTGACCTGGATGTACTGGTGGCTCCCATGACATCACTATAATGAACAAATCCATTGACTTTCAAACCTTGCACATGTCTATCATAAAAACATATGTACTCCTTAAGTTTATCTTCAAGATCCTCCAATAACTCCTTCAAATCAAAAGGAACATTCAAAATTTCCCAGATATAGCCAAACTTGGAAGAATTTCCAGTGGTGTGTAAGAAATCAAAGAGCCTATCATCATATGTCTCAATTATCTCCTCCTCATCCATTCCTTCCAGAGATAGCTTCCTCTTTGTCATCTTGACCAGGAAAAGATTTATCCCTGAAAACAAAGTAGAATAGAACCAATATCCAATAAAACAAGATGGAACCATGGAAAGAGGCCCCAAAATTGCATTTTTCAAGACAAAAAAATCAAAAAATGAGAAATTTTTTTAGTTGATCGGTGAAACGCGAAAATTAAAGTGTCCAAGGCAAATGCCTGTGAAGAAATCGCGTTTCACCGGACACTACCTTGAAGACGAAAATTATTTCAATATCTCACCGGTGAAACGCGATACTTAGTAAAATATCACTAACAAGGATATTATTTCGCGTTTCACCGGTCAAAAGATGCAAATCAAGAAGAGAAACATGAACTATAAATTAATTCTATGGAAACACAAAAATTTATGATAAAATCCTTTCTGGAAAATCTACGCTGCTTTTAAAAAATACAAAGCACATAACATCTATAATTATTCAAGTGTTATTAAAAATTCTTTCTATATTAATCAAATTTGTTTTGTTAAAATACTTGTAATAAAAAAAAATTGTTACCTATCAAAGATTGTTGAACTGCTCTCCACATAGGAAGGAAGGACCTTGAAGGGAAGTCGAGACAAAATTTCGGTAGAAAAGAAGACAATGTCGGAGAAATGGCTTTGAAATGCTTTTATATTGACCGTTAAGCATGTGGTGATAGTTCCAACGAAAAAGTTTGTGTAATAATGGAAAAATAAACGGGACAAAAAATTTGAATGAAATTTCCAATATTTTTGCATGCACGAAATGCCTCAGAATACGTGCACACGTGTCTCACTTAACACACCGTATCAAACTCCTTAGAAGATGTGCGCACTCTCTTTTTTCGAAAATACGTCACACGTGTGTTACATAACACTTTTCCAAGTTTTAAAAAAATCCCGGTAAGTGAGAATACGTCACACGTGTGTTATTAACACTTTGCCAAGAACGTTGAGTCCATGCAAATTCACCGCCTTCGCCTTTCACCGCATTTCCAGTAAGCAGAAAACATTGCTACTCCGCCTTTACCTTTGGTGTTCCTTCCAATCTCCAAGCATTTCACTGCTTCCCCAACAAAGGAAACCTTCAAGCATATTCTCGTCATTAGGCTGAGATTGTGAAGAATAAGCTAAAAAGAAGGTATGGTTTCTGTATCTTGCTTTTCAATAACAGGCTCCATTTAATGCATTATTTTGATGCTTTTCCTTAATCCTTTATGTTATTATGAGCTTATCAGCACTACAAAAGAATTTTTTCCATAGTGGGAGCATTCCTTCATGTTGTGGAGATTTAAGGAAATCTTCAAACTTCTTCCCTAATTATGTGGATATTTTATGTAATTTTAAAAGCTTTCCTTAGATCAAAGCTCTTTTTTCTTGGTTTTGTCGATTTCTATGCTATTCATGAGTTGTCCGATGAAACGCGAAAAGAACGTGCTTCAAGGAGGCCTCCTGTCTTAAATTCATGTTTCACTGGACACAATGGATAACAAGTCCGGTGAAACGCGAAAAGAAGTAGCTACAATGAGGCGCCTTGCTTGACACTCGCGTTTCACTAGACATGCTCGAGAAAAATTCAGCTGAAACGCGAAAATGACATGCAGCATGGATACCTCTTGTCTGGGACTCGCGTTTCACTGGACATGTTGGAGAAGAAGTAACATGTCTTTTTTGGCAGATGGCTAGGACTAAGGCAACAGCAAGAAAGGAGAAGATTGATCCTAGGGATTTAGCATCAAAGATTCATCAGTCTTCAAAGCCTCAGAAGCTCTCTAGAAAGTCAAAGCCAAAGAGAAAGTTTTCTCAAAATGTCAGGTGCCTAAGGGAGATTAGGAAGGCAGTAAAGGCTCTTGACAATGCAATTCCAAAGTTGTCTTTTCAGAGGCTTGTCAGGGAAATTTGTGATAAATATAGTTTGGATAGTTTCAAATGGACAAGAACAGCTCTTAATTGTATACAAGAAGCCACAGAGGATTTTTTAGTTGAGTTTTTTCAAGATGTCTATATTTGTGCTGCTCATGCTCATAGGCTTACACCTATGGACAAGGACATGGTAATTCTTAGGAGGCTAAGATATAGATTTTCAAAGGTCCTTGAGCCAATTCCCCTCACTGATGTGAAGACATTTAATATCCTTAATGTGCCCCCAGCTAGGAGAAAGAAAGATGATTCTGGTCTCAGGGTTGAGGATGTCACCCATGAGAAGGATATAAGGCAACATGAAAAAGAGGAGAAAGCTAAAGAGGAACAGACAGATAAATGGAGAGAGAATAGGAGGCAAAGGGTTGAAGAAAGGGAAACAGAGCAACTAAAGTCCTTTGAAAATGAGCTAGCCACCCTTCTTGAAGCAGCTAATCCAAAAGGATTCAGTGTGTTTTGTTTCTTACCTAGTGACTTAGGCAAAAGAACTGAGGTTATCTCCTTTGATGCTGTATGTGTTCAGATTCTTAAGGATAAAAGAAGAGAAGTAAATAACAGTATTATTCTTGTTGGCCTAAGGTATATCCATCCATAATTACTTATACTTTTTGATTTTTTTTTGACAATAAGATTTTTCTTGTTTATACTCACTATTTCTATGCCTTTTCTAGGTGTATAATGCATGAGTTTCCTTTGGATATACAACAAAAAATTGAGGTTCTTGATCCATCTATCTCATTCTTTATGAGGAACGAGCTTGATACAAGTTTTATTGAGCACTGGCTCAATCTGATTGACTTCGATACTTTGGAGCTCCTTATAATTCCATATAATGAAAAGTAAGTGATTCAATATTCTATTAGAGTTTTTGAGATTTTATCCTACTAATTTGTTGAGATATAATTGCTTTTAGTTCTCATTGGAGCTTGATTGTGTTGAGATGACAAGCTCAACACATGCGGACATTGATGATGGACCGCCTGGTTAGATGGGTCCACACGTCTACACTTAGCACGTCGGTGGTCATTATGACTCTCACATGGCCACTGACTCATTACTTATTATATTCTGGTTGTTACACCTATTTACAGCTGGCATAGTTATAGCGTCAGTCGACTAGCGTAGTCAGTTATGCATTGTTTGACTTAGTAGGCCACTTTCATTTTATGTTGTATCTTATCTATACTTTGTGTACATTGTAAAGAGTGTAAAAGAAGAAGAAGAAATCAGCAAGAAAACGTTTTGGCCTCCATCTCTCTTCTTGTCTCTTGAGTGAGCTTCTCCTTGTACATTCTGTGTGTGTTCAGCGCAGCATCTTGAGCAACTCCCCCCACCACGCGATTCTTGACATGGTATCAGAGCCGCACCACTGAGAGAGGCTGATTTTGAAGGCTGAAACAAAGGAGAAGAAGCAAGGTTCGAGCAAGCAAGCCACGGGTAAGAAGCTCTCCCATCCTTCCACTCTTTCTCTTGGATAGTGCCTGTGGAGGCACCGGAAGTAGGGTAGAGCAAAAATCTCAGATTGCAGTGAGATTTGGCGTGAGTTTCAGGGTCCGTTTTAGAGCCGCAAGGTTGTGGACAACAGTTTCGGGGTACGCTGTGACTTCGGCTGTATCGACTAAAAGTGGGTGCGTAGGTTACAGATTTCAGATCTGTAAGATCAAAGGTGTTTACTAGTGAGTAAACACAAGGTTTATTTGCAAACTGGTTGTAGATTGCATGTATTGTTGAGCAGATGGTGAAAAAGGCTATCTGGTGTATTGTTGTGCACTACAGGTCGAGGGTTGCAGAAGATTTGCTTGTTGTTTGGTATTATTCTTGTGATAATGGCAGAGAATAGTGGAAGCCCCATCATTGAGAAGCTTGACAAGAACAACTGCCCTTCATGGAAGTTCTGTGTCACAAACTTTCTTATTGGAAAAGGCCTCTACGAGTTCGTTTTAGGTGAAGAAAAGGAGCCGGAGGTGAGTGATCCTCCAACTACAGAAGAGACAAAGGCACGGAAGGAATGGAATGCAAAGGATAAAAAGGTCATGTATTGGTTGTCTGCAGTAATTGACAATAATATGCTGGGACACATTAGAAATGCAGAGAATGCATATGCAGCTTGGACCATACTTGAAAGTATGTTTTCTGTAAATACAAAGGCACGAAAGATTCAACTCAAGCAAGAGTTGAATACATTGAAGAAAGGGAAGATGTCTATTAATGAGTATGCATTGAAGGTAAGGAGCATTGCAGATGCCTTGGCAGCAATTGATGCAATGCCCGATGATGATGATTTGGTGTCGTCTACCTTGGGTGGACTTAACAATGAAAAGGCTTGGAAGTCTTTTGTAACTTCCGTATATGTCAGAAAGCCATTTCTAGATTTCGATGAGTTGGTCTCCCTTATGATCACTGAAGAGATCAACATGCAGAGTGAGACATCTGAAAGAAGCGGTGAACAGGTCCAAGCTTTCTACTCCAGTTTAGGAAGGGGATGTGGCAGGTTCTCTTCAAGAGGCCGTGGTACAGGACGTGGTAGTGACAACCAGCAAAATAGATTGAATCAGCAATTTGGCGATATGCAGGTTTCAGGAGGTCGTGGTAACTTTAGAGGCAAGGGGAGCTTTAGAGGAAGAGGTGGATGGCAGAACAAAGGTTCTAACAGCTCTAGTATTGTGTGCCACTACTGTGGCAAAATAGGTCATATTGCAGCCCAATGTTATGCTAAGAAAGATGATATCCATAGTGGTAAGTTGCAGCAAGGAAACTATGCATCGTCTTCGCGACAGAATGAAGACAAAAATGAACGTCTGTTTGTTATGTAGCATATGTTGAATGCTGTTATAGGAAAGGGAGCAAATGATGATGTTTGGTATGTTGATTTAGGTGCATCCAATCATATGACCAGCCATGCAGAATGGTTTGGAGAGATGCAGAATTTGCAGAATGCAGGTTATGTGCAGACGGGTGATGACTCATGCCACCCAATTTCACACATTGGAAAAGTTCCCTTGTCCTTGCATGATGGTAAGACAAAGAGTCTTTCAGATATATTACATGTGCCATCTATTACAAAGAACTTGGTGTCAGTTGGTCAAATGGTAGAACAAGGGTTGCAAGTCAGATTTAATGCAAAGGGCTGCTTTGTAGAAGATTTCAATGACAAGTGCAGGTTGGTAGCAAAGGGAAGTAGAGTTGGACGTATGTTTACTCTGGACGCTGGAATTCCTACTATGAATGCTGCTATGTATGCCAAAGAAAAAGGTGTTGTTGCAGACATTGAAATTTGGCACAAACGCATTGGACATGCAAATGTACAAAGGCTGAAATTAATGCAGTCCAAAGGGTTGGTTACATGTTTGCCTACATTTAGAGTTGCAGAATTTCAGAAGGTATGTGAAGCGTGTCAATTTGGTAAGCAGGCAAGACAACCTTTTTCACATGATAGAGATGTAAGCAGAAATATCCTTGATGTTGTGCATACAGACATTTGCGGGCCTACACAAAATGTATCTCTTGGAGGCAGTTCATACTTTGTCACATTCATTGATGATTGTTCTAGAAAGCTGTCGGTATATTTTATGAAGGAAAAGAGTGAAGCGTTTGAGCACTTTAGAACTTTCAAGGCTGCAGTTGAAAGAGAAACAGGCTTGAAAGTAAAGTGCTTGAGGTCAGATGGAGGGGGAGAGTACCTCTCAAATGAGTTCAGTGATTTTCTGAGGTCTCATGGGATAAAGAGACAGTTCACATGCAGGTATACCCCACAGCAAAATGGGGCTGCAGAAAGGAAAAACATGTATATTGCAGAAGTTGCACGCGCCTTGATGGCTGAAAAGAATATGCCTAAGCATTTTTGGTCTGAGGCTGTTCATACTGTAGAGTGAAGCGTTTGAGCACTTTAGAACTTTCAAGGCTGCATTTGAAAGAGAAACAGGCTTGAAAGTAAAGTGCTTGAGGTCAGATGGAGGGGGAGAGTACCTCTCAAATGAGTTCAGTGATTTTCTGAGGTCTCATGGGATAAAGAGACAGTTCACATGCAGGTATACCCCACAGCAAAATGGGGCTGCAGAAAGGAAAAACATGTATATTGCAGAAGTTGCACGCACCTTGATGGCTGAAAAGAATATGCCTAAGCATTTTTTGTCTGAGGCTGTTCATACTGTTGTTTATATTATGAACAGAACTCCCACAGCTGCAGTTCATGGTATGACCCCCGAAGAATGTTTTACAGGTAAGAAGCCTGATGTTTCACACTTGAAAGTGTTTGGCTACGTTGCGTATGTTCATGTGCCAGATGAGTTGCGGAGGAAACTGGATCCAAAGGCTGAAAAGTGTATCTTTATTGGATACTCTTTAGAGCAGAAAGGGTATCGCTGTTACAACCCTGCCACATGTAAGTTCAGAGTGAGTAGGGATGTCATCTTTGATGAAATGAGCAGTTGGTATGCATCTAGTGGTGATGCATTGGATGTTGATGATGATCATGATACTCATGTGCAGGCTGAAAAGCAAGAATCACAGACTCTTAGTGGACCAGAGACATCATCTAGTAGTCCTTGGTCTGGGAGACTAAGGAGTACCTCTACATCTTCAGGTGCATCTAGTAGCACTACAGGTAAAGACAAAGGAAAGAATAAAGTGTCAGAAGGCATTGATGCAGTTCTTGATGGAGACTCCAGTGGCTCAGAGAGCTTGGATGATGAGCTTGGCATTTCTTCAGTGAGGACTCCAGATGTGCAGAGAGCACGTGTTAATGCAAAGACTCCATTGAGTGATCCAGTGGTACGTAGGTCTAGTAGGGTGAGATACCCTATTAAAAGATTTGGTTTTGAAGGTTATGCAGCTCACCATTATGCTTATATGGTGAAACTAGTTGAGGATGTTGAGCCCACATGTTTTGAGGAGGCTGTTGGTCATGCTCATTGGGATGCAGCAATGGATGAGGAGATGGCTGCATTAGAGGCCAATAAGACTTGGGATCTAGTATCATTGCCAAAGGGAAAGAAAGCTATTGGATGTAAATGGGTTTATAAGATTAAGCACAATGCAGATGGTTCTATTAGCAGGTACAAAGCTAGGCCGGTTGCAAAAGGCTATGCCCAAACATATGGCATAGATTATGATGAAACCTTCAGTCTAGTTGCTAGGATGGCAACTGTCAGATGTGTGATTGCTTTGGCAGCAGCCAAAGGTTGGAGGTTGCACCAAATGGATGTAAAGAATGCCTTCTTGCATGGTGATTTGCAGGAAGAAGTGTATATGGATCAGTCAGCAGGTTATGAAGATTTAGAGCATCCCACGTATGTGTGCAGGTTGAAGAAGGCACTCTATGGGCTCAAGCAAGCACCTAGAGCATAGTCTGACAAGATTAGAGAGTATCTTGTCAATATTGGTTTTTATGTTTCTGATGTTGATCACTCACTTTATGTGAGAAAGGGAGATGCAGGTTTGGTCATCATAGTCATCTATGTGGATGACTTGATTATTACAGGTGATAGTGATAGTGGGATTGCTGAAGTCAAGGGCTGTTTGAAGATGAAGTTTGAGATGAAGGATCTAGGTGAGCTAAGGTACTTCCTTGGCATTGAGGTGATCAGATGTGATGATGGTATATGGCTGTCCCAAAGACAGTATGGCTTGGATATGTTGTCCAAGTATGGTATGACAGCATGCAAACCACTTTCAGTTCCGTTGGAGCAGAATGTAAAGTTGAGTGCTGATGTTGGGGATGAGATAGAAGACCCTACTATGTTCAGGACGATAGTGGGGAGTTTGATCTACATGACCATTACAAGGCCAGACTTGAGCTACGCTGTTGGTCTTGTGAGTCAGTTTATGCAAGTACCTAGAAAGCCACACTTGGATGCAGTCAGACGCATATTGAGATATGTGAAGTCCACATTACATTATGGACTTTTCTATGAGGCAGGTACAGATGTACAGGTGTTTGGATACACAAATGCAGATTGGGCTGGTAGTATGTCTGATAGAAGATCTACCAGTGGATACATGTTCTCTCTTGGTAGTGCAGCAGTTGCATGGAGCAGCAAAAAGCAATCTATAGTTGCTTTGTCGAGTACAGAGGCTGAGTATAGAGGTGCTGCTGTTGCAGCATGTGAGGTAGTATGGCTGCAAAAACTATTGGCTGATTTGGATGTGCAGGTGGAAGGTCCAGTTGTCATTTATTGTGACAACATGAGCAGTATACAGTTGGCTAGGAACCCTGTGTTCCATGCCACGACAAAACATATTGAGGTACACTACCACTTTGTGAGAGAGAAGGTACTAGTAGGTGAGATTGACTTGGTGTATGTCAGCACACAGGATCTGATAGCTGACATCTTCACAAAGGCATTGGGTACAGAGAAGCTTCAAAAGTTTCGAAGCTTACTTGGAGTTGCAGAGATGCAGTTGAGCTTGAGGGGGAGTGTTGAGATGACAAGCTCAACACATGCGGACATTGATGATGGACCGCCTGGTTAGATGGGTCCACATGTCTACACTTAGCACGTCGATGGTCATTATGACTCTCACATGGCCACTGACTCATTACTTATTATATTTTGGTTGTTACACCTATTTACAGCTGGCATAGTTATAGCGTCAGTCGACTAGTGTAGTCGGTTATGCATTGTTTGACTTAGTAGGCCACTTTCATTTTATGTTGTATCTTATCTATACTTTGTGTACATTGTAAAGAGTGTGGAAGAAGAAGAAGAAATCAGCAAGAAAACGTTTTGGCCTCCATTTCTCTTCTTATCTCTTGAGTGAGCTTCTCCTTGTGCATTCTGTGTGTGTTCGGCGCAGCATCTTAAGCAACTCCCCCCACCATGCGATTCTTGACAGATTGCAATAGACCTTGTGGATAAGCAATGTTTTTAATCAACTCTATGAAAGGAAGCCATGGAAATGCTAAATTGTAAGTTATATTATCCAAGGACTCCTTGATATTTCAATTCTTTTTTTTGTAAGTACTCTAAATTTCAACATATTTTATATATAGAGGTGCCAAAAGATTAATTGAAGAGCTAGAGAAAAGACCCCCTATGCCGTCTGATTTGCTTGCAACAATGCAATATAGACAAGTTGCGGTAAGTTATTCATTAAAATAATTGAAACATGAGTTTGTTCTATGAATTACCATCCGTCCTCTTTATAGTTTTACTTTGTGTTGGTGGTTGCAGTGTCCCCATCAGGATGATAGCCATTCTTGTGGCTGGAGGGTGATTGCAAATGCTAGAAGAATGGTTAACTTTGTTTATCTTAATGATGATAAACATGTAAAGGTAATATGAAAGATACTAAACTTTAAGATAGATATTAATTGCAAATAGTCCATTGATGATAAAAATATAGTCTATTGTAAGAACAATAATGAACTAAAACTCTTTTTTCTATAAATGTGTGACAGTTTTCGAAGGATTGCTATACATCTGAGCATGTTTGTACGTCAGAGCAAAGCTCTTGAAGTATGTAATGGTCAATTGTATACAACCAACAATAGAGATTGGTGGGGATTTGCACCATGAAGGAGATGCGGTGCCTATAACCACGGAAGGCGAAGCCACAACTTCAACACCTTCTATACCCAAGACATCAAAGAAAGGCAAAAGGACTCCTAGAAAGGATAGTTCTCCAAAAAAGAAATAGCTTTGCCATATCGCCTTCTAAGCCTTCATATATAGAAATTTGCCCTTCAGCCCTTGTATATCTCATAGAGATGGCAGATAGACATCTGCTACAAAATTTGTACATATATTTTATATTGATAGTAAAGATATCTTTTCTTGAATGTCCTTACAGTGTATATTATTTTCTCTCCTTTTCGATATCTGAAAAAAATAAATTATAAATGTTTGTTAGTTAGAAAGTGAGATCTTGATATACATCTAAGTAGATATAATATGATGTGAAAACTTACTCGTTTCTTGTCAAGTTGAAATACAAAGGAGCATGGTAGTTCAATGTCTTCATTTTGTAAATCCATCCTCACTTGATGTAGCGTACATGATTTTCTGATCTTTAAGATTGCAATAATATCCTCGTTGAACCAAATATCAAGATCCACTATAGGATCTTTGCTGAAATCATTAAGATTCTGGTCTAAAGCAACTAGATTACTACCAACAAAATGCCATCGACTATAGTAAAAGCTAAGGATAAAATTTTGAGTAGCAATCATATATTTACAAGCTATAGAGTCTTGATCTATCTTACATATAATTTTTCCTTCTGTCCTTGTATCCCATCCTTCATCAACAAATTGTATGATATGATCATATGTTAGTCTCTTCACTGAAAGCATGGTTTTTGTTATTCTTATCTCCATATTAGAGAAGAAATCAATAAATATATTAATAGGCATAAATAAAGTAACTTTGCTTAGCCTACTTGAGATATTAGATTTTAGTGCTTTCTGGATCTCAGAAAATATCTTACATCCATAGCCCTCACTAGTAGCTGGACTTGGCAAAGGCCACTCAAAGCTTGAAAAATCAGGCAAAGGAAGGAGTTTTATTGATCCCCATTGGCAACGCCGCATAGGAATAACATAAGAATGGTCATAAAAGAATATTCCATTCTCTGCAAGCTCTGTCTTCTTTCTGCCTCTATACATTTCTTCTCCAATTGAACCATGTATAACATCAATAACATCAATAATAGATTCCACTGGTTGACATTCCTCAAGATTAGAGGGATAGACATCTACAACACAAAGAAATATTATAATGGAAAAACCTAAACCATGTTTAAGAAAGGAAAAACTTTAAGAATCTAATTCTTACAATTTGGTCTATGCATTGGAAGCTTTGAAGATCCAGGTTTCAAACACAGCTCTCTATGCATGAACACATGTTGCACTCGTACCTCTTTGATGCTATTCTTATTTGCTCCAAGCGTAAAATCTCGGATTCTGCCCTTCCAACCAGAGATAAACGAGCTCTCATGTCTTTGCCTTTTTCCACGTTTTGCTTGTTGCATGGTGATCCAACTACCTTTGCTAATGATAGTAGGAATCCATCTTCCATCAGTTTGGAATGAGTTAAACATTGATATGGATGTGATTTGGGAGCTTGGACGCCTTGTTGAAGGTCGAATTTCTGTATCCATGGTAGAAGAGAGAGATACATGCACAGAGAGAGAGAGGACTAGGCTACCATAACGAAGGGAAAAACAATAGAGAAATAAAAGAAAGGAGGGAAAAAATTGAGCGCCATGCTTTTCACCAATTTGAATTTCGATTACATCAGTCATTATCATTAATCTAGAAATGTCATTAAATAAAAGTAGCCGAGACTCTATGCCATTAATGCAAAAGATGTCATAATCACGAATATAAGAGACTAAAAATACATAATAAAAATACAAATTCATAATATTATTATATTTATATATTTTTATAAAATGATTTTTTAATTATTTTAAAATAGAAGTTCCGTTACGGAGGCTTTGCTCTTATTGGTCTAGAGCACTCTCTCTCCACATCCTAAAAGGCATTTTTGAGACCTCAAAACTCCCCTAATGGTTGATTAGTCAAAGGAATAGGGGATTTTGAAGGTGTAACAAGCTCTGTCAATGGAGTTGTTGAAGTTGAAGTAGAGCCCAATCTTAGTCGCATCCGCTCTCTTCGAGCAATCATGTTAACTGCATCAGTAACATCTGTCCATGCAGTCTTGACCCCTGATTCGAAGGTAGCATATTCTAGGCGATCAACAAGCTTTTCTTGCAAAATGGGATCTGCAGCCTTAAGGAATAATTCAATCTTCTAGCCTTCCATACTTTGTTGGTCTTCAGCATCAAGTTGTCCAAATTTATTTTCAAACTCGTGGTACAAAGCTATTGCAGCTAAACATTTGTTGGGTTTTTCAACCCATTCAGTGAAATTTTTCTTTGTCATAAGGCTACATTTTTCTAAGAAGAATTATTCGCGTAGGGCTTTTTTGAATGCGGCCCAATCCGCATCTTGCCGAAAAAGACCATAGATTCTCTCTTGAAGACCATGCTTGGCTAGTCTGGCAAAATAGTGACTCCATGCATGTTGTGGTACACCAAAGAAGAGCATTTTTTCAACATATAAGTGAATAAAAATAGTGACATTTTAACTATTAAATTGTTTTAATTCATGCCCAACTTTTTCTAGGGCCTTGATAGCTGTGGAATCAATCTTCTCTTCATCTTGCCTTTGTTGTTGTTGTTGTTGTTGTTGTAACATTTGGATTTGTTGTTGTTGAGTTTGCTGCAGTATGCGCACCAATTGTTGTAGAGTATCTCCTGAAAAATCCCCCATCTTGGAGTTCTCTTACACTGACCTTCACATCGGGTTCACCAATGTTGTAGCGCGTAGGGTTGAAGGTTACCACAGGGGTTTGGGAAGAGAAGAATGTATGGGGGTTCAAGAGCTTTTACTCCGGAGATGGTAGAGATAAGAGAAGGATTGAAGGTTTCAAACCAAGTTCTTGAAGGTACGAGATAGCAGGGTGAAGGTAGATTTAGGAAGAGGAGTAGATGAAAGAGAAGGTGTTCGAAGAGATTGAAGATGTAGAAGAATACTCCCAAAAAGAATTAGAAAATATAGAAGAATACTAACAGAGATGAAGCCTATCAGTTTCTTTCAACATTATGAGAAAATATAACTCTAATAGACAAAAACGTGTACAAAATAATACCTTCCTCTATGCTATTCAGATCGTCAATCAGATGTCTCCATTGGCTCTGAAAGGGGGGTTAAATACTTGGACACTTGGCCAAAATTCTGCCAGATCACTCCTTCATCTCCCACTTCGGAGTGTTGTTCATTGCCTAAAAACAACGACCGCGCATCATGCGATTTCGTCAATCTCTCTTTTTACATAAAATCCGCTCAAATCGGTTGAAAGCTACATGTTTTCTTTTACATATCATCCTAATCTAGAAGTTGTCTATAGTTTTATGGATTTTTACAAGAGATAATATCTATAATATCAAAAATTGACTAAAAACTTGTCCAAAAAAACTAATATTTTGAACCATTGACACTAACACTAATGCCTAAAGCGGCATTGGCTCTCTAAATCTAAAAGGAAGCCACACTCTAGATTTTTTTACACGGTGTGCGTGTAGCAGCACAACATCGTGGCACTAATTAGTTATGATTAGTATCGTTGCATCGACTAGTTTATGTTTATTAATTTGTTATGTTTTGGATAATCAATAAGTTAAAAGAGGTAAAACATTTATTAACTTATTAGTTTATGTTTAAATATTATTAGTTAATTAGTTAGACTTATTAGTAGTATTAGTAGTTAGACTTATGCAGTATTAGTAGTATTTGTAATAGTTAATAGTTAATTAGTAGTGAAACAAAAGGGAAAAAATAATAATCTTTTGAACATATGGAAAAAATAAAAGTGTAACAATCTTTCAAATGTACTAAAAAAAACAAAATCGTATTTCTTTTGAACAAACAGAATATTTGGATGGATGGGGGAATGGCACCTTCCCCCATAATTATTTAAATACAAAGAGACATATGCCAACTCTTCAACATGCTATATATTATGTTTTTTCATTTCATTTATTTTTAAAAAATTATTAATATTTATTCATTCTAGTATTTATTTATTTCATTTATTTATTTGAATTAGTATAGCATGTTTTTTTCATGAATAAGTGTAGTGTAGTTGAACGATAAAAATGTATTGTTCTCATCAACATCAACGGACACTACACAAAAATGAAGTTACAAGGCATCCTTTAGGACTTCTAGAAAAGGAAACCTATGGCTTGTAGAAAAACATCTTTAAAACCCTTTGCTGCAACTTGGTATGACATAGACAAATTCGAATCATCTTAGGCAACAAAATATGAAAGCATCATTGGAACACTAACAATGTGCATATCATGTGGTATAGTCACAATGCAACATCATATTGTCACCTCGCAAAAAAATGATGCGTCTATAGAAGAAATGCAAGGAACAATGGCTTTGTCAAGCATTATTCTCATCCTTACACACCAACAACATGAAGTCAACATGATGATAATGAAATGTCGACCATGTCTCGCGAATAAAGACAAAAACAAATACATGGTCTGGTAGACTACACAAAACGAATTCTCAATGTAGAGCCATTACAGCTTCAACTCATAAGCATCATTGATATGTCTATCTCAGTCTCGAAAATGACAAAAGCGATTGCGAACGAAACCTTGGACCATCAATCAATTCTTGATAATCCTATAGTCTCTTGGAATGATGTATCGCTTTCATAGCCATCTACTAGAATTGACTCGACTACATCTAATATTGCGGATGTGTTCACTTTCAATATGCTAAATAATCCACTAATCTAGAAGTACATGGCTATAACAGAACATCCACATCCAAGGATAGGGCTTTGCATTCTTAATAGAGATAATCCATCGAAAGGATTCTAGAGCTCTATCATGAAAGCTCTCCAATCAACCCAATGCTCCAAGCAAAACACGAGAATGAAAGAGGTTACAATTTTCTCGATAATATAGTCGAGCCAAGACGATGACGGGCATTCCAAAGAGTTGATTAATATGAGTCTGCATGCATCATATTACAGAATAATAACTATCTCGTAGAAAGAGCAACAACGTTTAGGAGAGACAACTTGCCTATAAGAAGCTCGCCCTGCTTAGATATCACCTTGGAAAATTTAGTTTTTTCATTCCTATTCCCACTTGGCCATGGTGCCTACAATGGTAACTTCTATCTTAGTGAATACATCAAGATGTAGGTATCAACCGTGTTCTCTGTGTAGACCTTACACAATTCTTACATCTTGATTCTATACTAGCTAAAACAAACTATCTTGATCGCAAACAATACAAGTACAACTTGCCTACAAAGAGACATTGACAACTACAGGGGCATAAATAAGAACAGCTCTAATGAGGAGGTCGTCATGCACATCCTCTAGTATAATGTTCTCGCTTCAATACCAAGATCCCTATCTTGGTACTGACGTAACTTGAAGGAACTTATCACAATTGTCGATGTATGGGGCATGCCTCATTTCTTCCTTACATTCACTATAGACGAGGTCACTAGTATAAGATGGGCCAAGATCAACAAGTTGGAATGCATTGCAAAGGAGTTCAATCCTAAATTCTTATGGAAAGATTGCCCATCAAGTGCGCCATCCTCTTCCACACAAGGTTCCACCTTTTCTTCAATCAATAAATTCTTGGCAGAGCTGCTTGTGTTGGGTGCATCTAGCACCATGTCATTAGGTATGAGATCTAACATAAGGGCTCCTTACCTGCACATGTGATCCTATGGTTACATGAGGCAGACATTGCGAATGCGACAAATGAGATATGCATGTACATTCCATCCAACGATTATCGGTGCATTTTGATAAGAAAACTAAGAGCCCCCATCATGGCAAAGTAAATTCGTAGGTGCCATCAAGCTTGCTACATAAGCAAAAGTAATGGCCATGGTAAATTCAAGTACATATTTTAGTATGGCTCACGTGATGATCCAGAACCAACAATAGACCCTAAAACTCAAAAATACATCTACTACCATCCTGGAGATCAGCACTGAAATGTTGTGCCATATCACCCAATGCTACTACTCCTCTAGGGAGCACACATGAATATTCAATGATTAATAAACTCTTCCAATCTCTTACCACCTACTCAAGTATGCAATGAAGGTGGAGCTGATCAGAAAGTTAAATATCTAGATAAAATATGCCAAGATACTAGGATTGCAAGACTTGGTCTCAAACAAGCAAAAAGAAAATTTCACTACAATATTTTGCAAGCCAATGTCACCAACTAAAGTGGTGTTGAATTGCATGCAAATCTCGATAGTCACACAAAGTGAGTCTGCTGAGTGCATCAACAGCTTCCCTAAACAAATATGATAACAAAAGCTCACAAGGATAGGGAATATCATCATGCATCTTGTAGACCTTTAATGTGCCCATCCATCAAGCTTAGAGCATGTAACATTCTATCACTACCACAAACAATACAACTTCACCAAAACCACCATTGCATTTGGTGTCGAACACCCACTCTCTACGATGCTTATGGCAATACTGTGGAGCAACATACTAGATTTGTACGATTCATCAATTTTCACCCAAGCCACCAAACTGAAGGTTTTTTCTTTAACACATTACTGTAATGAACAAGCTTTAGATGAGAGAGCAAACTAATAAGCATGGAGAACTCAGCACAATCATACTACATCGAGTGCCAACTACATGGTCTCATGGTCAATGAGAAAGACCTTGAAATGTTCATCATGGACTACATGCAAAGAAACTTGCTTGCCTTGGACCGAACCTACCAATTGATGAACATGATCATTCAAAATATCCCTTTTATCAAAGACAACCCAATGACTTTCATAGTACCTCTAGTAGCTTCAGATTGCGAAAGTAGCGTTGTATCAATATGGATAAAGATGTTATAGCTCACAAAAGAGTTCCAAAAAATTCCCGACATTACTCTAATAATAGAATAACAAGCTATCTACAACCATCTCATCAATGAGATATATACGGTCTATAAATCATTTGTGACACCTCAGGCGATGGAAAGAGCTTCCTCATACGTTACTACAGTTACAACCTCATTGGTAGAAATAAGAGTATACTACTGATAGCAAGCATATAAGCAATTACAACTAGACTATGCAATCTATCCACCAGGATCCACTGCTAGTTCAAGATACCAGTATGTGCATAGCAATATCCATCATAGGTGCAAGAGATGGACAAATGCTACATTGCAATAAGAGACACTAAAGCAATCATAATTGATTATATGTCCATGTTAACAAGGATAACATTTGATATAATAGTGCGCTAGATAGTGAGTATCTATCAAGGCTCACTACTCAGTCCATTCAACAAGAAGCTCATGATACTATTTGGCAATCTTGTACATTTACCAGTTATCTGCAACAATCAAATCGAGTTTCTGCAAACAATGTCACATCACTTTCTCATTGTATTGGCACATGGACAACAACACACTCTTTAAACCTCAATTCGACACACATGCAACCTGCCATTCCTACAGTTTCTACAAGTGATCAAGCATCATTGTCCAATAAAGCAAGAGAAAGATGAATGCTTACATTAGTGCATGATCGATGAGAATAACGTCTTAGATTTTGTCGACCAAAAAACAACAATCATATGCCCACACAAGGAAGATGTTCACAACTACAACAAACATATTCTACACAGTCGAAAAGATGCACATTGTCAAAGTTCAAATGAATGTAAACGATGAGCCAACATTGTAGACCTGGCTACATGACAAGAACTTCCATGAGATAGAGGAGATAGCAGCTGGGATGATTGCAATGATAACTGAGAACATTGACCTTATCATAGGTGCAACAAACAATGCAATGTGTAAGATCAACTATATCGACACATCAAATGATGAAATGATATTAGGAATCTATGTCACAATCTGTGAGAAAACATGGATCTAGAGCATGGCAAGAGTTATGGAGGATGGAAGATGAAGACAAGACTCATGAGAACATAGACACAGACAAGACCAACTATCACACAAGTGAATTCGGTTTCAAGATTGAGACTTGAACTCAGAAACACATTCTTGTGTGTAAGGACAATGACATTGACACTTGATTGAAAGGACAATAGCATTGCATTGAAAAATGAACCAAGTACATGTCTTTATAGCTTTCCAGCTTATTCCACTCTCCTCACTATGCTTATGGGATACCAAGCGCCTCATTCTGCAGCATACATCATTTGTCTATTTCTCAACACCCCCCCTCAATTGATGAATCTCTACCCTTGCTGGCTTTTGCCCCCCCTGCATACAAAGACTGGCCACCAGGAGACTAGCTATGTGGAAGCCTAGTCAAGTTAAGGCTTGAAATTGTACATCTTTGGTAGGGTTTTTATAAAGTCAAATCCACTAAGGAAAAGAAAGATCCACTATGGGAAAAACATATGAAAGATACAATGAAAGTTCTTCAAAACAATCTGTCAGAGTTGTTGATGGTAGTGGAAGCATCTTCTTCTTCTTCTTCTTCTTCTTCCATGAACTGGTTCTGGTGATGATCACTTTGCACTTGTTGGGCTCTTTTCTTGTGGAAACATTCGCTGGCTACATGGCTAGTCTTACCACAATAGTGACATATAATTCGATCCTTATTGTTGTTGTTGATGAATCCTCGACCTCTTCCTTTAGGTCCAACAGCTTCTTTGGTGTACAAAAGATTGTCCCTAGATGATGAGACATCGTCTTTTGCATTCTTGTTTTTTACTTTGCATTCTTTAAGTGTGAGGCTTGGAACATTACTCAAAGTGGACACAAGATTTTCATATGGATCCTTGTTTACACTTGCAAGTAGTACAGCTATTGCCTCATCTTCATCAATATTCTTTTTAAGAGTTGCAAGCTGGGTTTTTAAACTCTTGAACTTATTAATGTGTGTGGTCATGGAAGCACTATCTTTTATATCCAGCTTATAAAACTACATGAGCAATTTTACCTTTGAATTCTTTGCTTGAGTTCCAAAGATTTTGTCAAGCTCTTCCCAAGCCCTTTTTACATCTCTGATGCCAGAGATATGATGCATTACATCATCAGATAGACCCTAGGCAATGATGCCTAGTGCTTTGTTGTTCATCCTCTTCCACTCCTTGGTTCTTGGTGGAGCTACTGCAAGGATCCCACTTTCAGAATCTTCTTTCTCGCGGTTTGCATAAGCTTCATCATCTTCAAAGAGATCCCAAAGGTCCTTTCTCATGAGGTGGTACATGGTCTTTTCCTTCCAAGCATGAAAGCCCTCATAGTTGAACTTGGCTATTTGTTCGAGCTTTGCCATTTTTGATCAGCAGCAAGTTAGCCAACAAAAGAGTTGTACCTCAACATGTCAAGAGACACAAGACGATCAGTGTTTAACAACACTGCATGAGTATCAAAAAGATACTATCTTGGAGCTCAATGTCGGATGTTGATGCTTGGTCTTCTTCTTGCTTGTTGATTTAGTGTGATGGTTTGTTGGAAACTAACTGCTTAGTAAGACCAGAGTGATAGAGTCTTCAGTGGACTAAGAGGAGTAAGAAAATGAAAAGTTTTATAACCTTGAAGGTCAATGGCTATGGCTGGAACTAGGGTTTAGTAGACAGGTGACTAAACTTTTGCTTGTAGTAGCTCCTAGAGGTGATTATTTCTCGAGATCTCTAGATGGAAGGAGGCTCATATGGCAAGCTTTAAAACCCCTAAGCTCGCAGGATGGATCGTGATGAGTGCAGGTCATCTTGGCTGTACGACTAGACGACTGTCAAAAACAGGGCAGCGAGGGAGAAAATTCGAAATGCTGGAGTGAATAGTGCCCAATGTTATGCTGTGAGGTAACACAATGCTGCGCCCTGAGTCAAGGAACAACTCCCTTGAAGACACCTCAGTGAGATATGCCTTGTATGGAGAGATCAAGGAGCTCCAAGGCAAGTAGGTCCTATAGGCTATGGCAGACACGAAGAAGATGAAGTTGAAAATGGAGTCATGAGCTGGACAGAGTTGACCAAAGGTGAAGAGAGACTAGAGAGGTAGTGTCTGAGCTATGCCATGCTCAGTTGAGCTATGATACCATGTGAGAAAACATGGATCTAGAGCATGGCAGGAGCTATGGAGGATGGAAGATGAAGACAAGACTCATGAGTACATAGACACAGACAAGACCAAATGTCACACAAGTGAATTAGGTTTCAAGATTGAGACTTGAACTCATAAACACATTCTTGTGTGTAAGGACAATGACACTGACACTTGATTGAAAGGACAATAGCATTGCATTGAAAAATGAACCAAGTACATGTCTTTATAGCTTTCCAGCTTGTTCCACTCTCCTCACTGTGCTTATGGGATACAAAGCACCTCATTCTGCAGCATACCTCATTTATCTATTTCTCAACACAATCTAGTCAATGAACCAACAACTCACTCTACAACGTAGTAAGCACTAACACAAGGCACTAAATAACAAGTGGTACCATAAATTCACGTTCTCATTGACACTCACACGATGAATATGCGATCATCGGTCACAAATTGCAAGGAGCCATAGTCAACCAAAAAGCATAAGAAGCATGTTCACATCATCTGGACTAGTTTATATAATGCTCTCCCACATAATCAAAAGAAGAAATTTGCAAATCGTCGGCCTTCCAAATCCATATGTCTTTGGTCTAACACATTTCTTGACACTATGACTCAAGTAAAGAAATAATATAACTCAACAAGAAACAAATAAAGATTAAACACAACACATTCCATCACACAACAATCTCATACGCTTCTTGTAGCAAGTAATAAAGCAATCTTTTAAATCTTCTATCAAATGTTGTTTATTAATATACTAATGCATTTTTCTAATTTTCTTCTCTTACTAATAGATTTATTAACATACTAATGTACTTTCCTCATTTTCTCTTTTATAAATACACATCACCTATCAAGGCAAAGATGACTCCCGATGAGGTACACACAATCCAAATGACATATTACTTCACCTAACCACATTGACTTATGTATGCAGATGTTTCGGCTATACATTCAAAACCACATGAATATCTCGTGCCAAATCAAGAACTGTCCTACAAATATACAGAATCATAGGTATATAATGATAAACTAGATGAGAATGGCATACATCGTTGGGCAAAAGCCATCAACATATGTCAATGGCTACACAATGTACAACGACCTCTAAAATTGATAGCCACATCCACTCGAATTCTCAACAATGAATAGTGACTTGCATAAGATAACAAGATCGCAATGATACTTAACCTTCTACAAACTTCACAACCTTCATTTTTACTTGAAACGACAATGCTAACGTATATGTACTTAACATGCAGGACTCCTCAATGACATACTTGACAGACTCGAACTTGATACGAAGACTTGGTTGGCAATCCACTACGAACAAGTGTAGCCCAAGTGCTTCTGGACACAAGAACAAATGGCATCGAAACATATCCAATTGAGTTGCTGCACTATGGATTTAACATCTCGCTCAACTAGTTGGTAGAAGTCCCAAAAAAAGAAGGCAAGAACATACTAGAAGATTACATGAAAAAGAACCATTGCAATTACGGTCATGACAATCTTGCAATAACAATCGATAAGGCCACATATCTATTGAGTAGAGAGGTCTACACCTAGAAACATGGTTCCAACTTCGATCCATTCAGCAACATAATCTATGTAACATGCAAGTTTTCAAATACAACTTCTTCTCAAACATTAAAAAAGAAACTAACAATATCAACTTTTATAAGAAAATACAGATAGAAGCAAACTAAGAAGAGACCAAACTTTTGCCACAACACCAAACTTGCAGCCTCAACCACTCCAAATCCTGCCACCAACTCAAGTACTTCCATATCATTCGGCATCATCTACAACCAAAACCCATGAGCAAGTTCAGAAGCGCCAACACAGAGACACAAGAGCAAGTACTTCACCTAGAGTATAGGATGTAAAAAAAATGGCTAGGAGTACGTAGAACAGATGACCAATATCGAGAAAAGAATCCGATAATACTAAAAAAATGCTGTTAAGAAAATGAAGAAAGACATAGAGTATTCAAACCGTTCAAGGATAACTTTGAGGTTAACATAGAAATAATAGTTGATAGCACAGACAAGGCTAGGAATTTTGAGCAAGCCATCATCCATAAGAAAAATGCAACCGTGATAGGGTACAACAACTTGTACGGACACCTAGTAAGATGTAAAAAGTATTATTTTTGGAAGAAAAAAACTTCATTTAACATAGTTTACAAAAATGTGAATGTTTAAATTCACAATCATTAACTCGAACTACACAAGTATACATTCTCATTTCAAGATTTTCCATATATTTAAACAACCTTAAATCTTATCTATGAAGGTACTTCACTTTAAAACACATCACATGTCTAAATACCATCAATAAAAATACTACATAATAAACATGCAAGAATTGTATATAGAACTTCATACTCCTTTACTTAGTTGAATGTGTGAACCTAGTTATATATTTATTGGTTGGTTGGGGGTAATTGAAACAACTTGTTTGCATGATCTGTCTAGTAAATAATAACAGCAACATGATGTAGTTGAGAAGGTAAAGGCCTTCTGCTGATGATGCGTCGGTCAACATGGTCATCATTATCGTACTGTCCTGCTTCTCCTCCTCCTCCTCCTCCTCCTCCATGTCGCAGGGATTTAAGGTGGTGCAGGATGCATTGGACGCCATCGCTGTTTCTGCCCTCAAACGGCTGCTGCCGCCGCTGCTGTTACGATACATGCCGAGTCCAAGTTCCAAGACACCACGTCGCATTGGACAGCAAGTACTTTTCTTCTTCTCTTCTCCTACGTCTTTTTCTTCTGCATCTGCAATTTCATTATTGCGTTCGATCTGAATCCGTCGAGGCAGAGTAGCACAACATCTACAGAGAGAGAGAGAGAGAGAGAGAGAGAGAGAGAGAGAGAGAGAGAGAGAGAGAGAGGTGTGCATGGTATCTAAAGCAATAGCCAAGGGTAGGACACCTATTAAACTCATTCTAAACACGAAGCGCCATAGTTAGAACATCTGCCTAAGTTAGGAGTCAGGACAGCTTCTTAAAGGCTTCACGATCAGCACACGCAGCAGGAGATCCTCGGATGAAAATGCCGGCATCACAACCTTCCAGAGCAGCAAACACAAGGCGGATGTTTAGGAAACAGGTCTGACTCACCATAAACAGCTCTAGAACAGGCCACCTGCAGTTTGGGAAGGCTACCACAGCATGGGAGACATGTGAGGCAGAGAGGATGCATATTTGATTCACGAACCACCACAAATTTTGTTGCTACATCAGGTTCTGTAATTCTTTGCAATGAAAATGTCACCCCTTTGCTGGACGATGCCTGGCACTCTCCGTACATTTCAGGATGTGTGCATGCATAAACATCTGTAATGGGAAAGCTTCAAGGGAAAAGGGCGGTTGATGAATCTTAATAGATATGTAGCACGGATCTAGAGTAAGGATAAGGGCCAAAATGGCCAAAGAAAAATCAGGCTAGGGCTGACTATGTATGGGGCCTGGGCACAAGCATGTATGAGAGACACATGAGAACATAGATAGGCCCAAACTGCCAGAGCTGCAAAAGTCATGAACCATGATCCTAAAAGTGGATAGTATTTCTAACGTTTGGCATTGACTGAGTGATGTGGTTTATAGGTATTAGATGACCACACAAAAATATACTCCCTAATGGATATCAATGTCCTGAGTAGAGTGTACGCCTAGTTCCACAGTTTTGAACCATCTGTAACCGTGTTCTTTGCTGCATTTGCTTAGGTCAAATGCGAGTCTAAACTTTGACTCTAATATTTGAATCAAAGTTTGATGTTTTGCTCTTATAGTTTCCAGAAACAGCATTTTGGGAGCCCGGAAATGGAACAGCTGTTTTGGACCCTTTGAGTTCCTTGGCAACGCATTTTGGGCCGTAGAGTTTTCAGGGCAGAAAATTAACCCCTGTTTTGCTTTCACCTTCTTATATTGTTTTTTGCCTCTGCTTCGTTTGTTGCATGTGTGCTTGTTCTTACAACATGTGTCTGTGTACACACACACACAGATATTATCTATTTATATTATTTTTATATTTTGAAACTTTGTTTCCACAAAAGTTTAAAATGGCAGAAATTCTCAAACTCCAATTCTTCCTTTTCCAAAACTCTTGTTTCCCAAACTCATGGAAACTCTGTTTGCTTTTTTGGTCACAGTGATGCTTTGCTCTCTTTTTCAACTCTTGATGGATGTGCTTTTATTGAACTCTTAGAGAGTTGGATTGTGAATTAGATATGTGGCTTACATAGCTGAATTGAGGGGCTCTTGAGGTGGAATTTAGATTGAATCTAATGTTTTGGTGGACATGGATTTGAAATCAGAGTTGCAATGCAAAAATCAAGATGTAGAAGGACACTTTCAACTAAAGGTTTTAAAGTTATGGTATCAATACACTTGAATCTTGATTGATAGTGCAAATGATATCCGTATCGGATATGTGCATGCAGAAAGCTCCAGTTACCTTCAAATAAGAGGATACACATTACGTCCGATGATATAGAAAATTACAGCATGAGAAATGCAAACAAATGCAAAAGATACATCAAATTGGATGATATTGCTCCAATTTGTTATGTTGGCAAAAAGATCTTCATTGCCAAAATACTTGATCAACGGTTGTAGCTCGAAAGGGATGAGAAAATGGACCGCAAACAGCTACATTGCCTCAAAAAGGATTTTGCACAGCAGCAGAGCTTCATAAACTAATGGAAAAAATAGGCTTTATGCCTTAGTGTGTCTAACCAACACAGGAAAATGTGCAATGTGCATGCTTTAGAGAATGGAATCAAAGACAAAAACCACTTTTCCTAACTTTTAACACAAAGAACTTTGGAACTTTCCAAAAGAAAGTTATCAACATGAAAAGATGCCCCATAGCGATTGCTGCTTGATACTTAGAGAACTATGATGTGTCATTGTGCACGTCAATCTTTATTTACTCAATTATGGGAACGTATTCACTTAATCAATTTGACAGCTTAGAATCCAAAGGCATGGGAAAGCTTCTAGTTGGGCATGGCATTTCAACAATTTGAATACTCTTGAGTGTTTTGAAGTGGTGAAGCTTTTTCAAGCTTGCCTATCATAGTTTCTATTCTTTGCTTGTATAGCCCTTGGGACTTTACTATGTATAGGGCACTTTTTAGAGATTGTATAGAGATAAATGATAAGAAATGTTAGATAGAATAATCCACAGCTTCTAGTAGATGTATGCTCAAATGGGTGATAAGAGTATACTAATCTCATGTTGGTTTAGTATGGTTTGAAAGCATGGCTGCATTTGGTCCATGGCGGATCCATATAGTGTGATCCGTCCAATTCGATCAAACATGTACAATTTGTATGGTTTTCGTCCTTTTTTGAGTTGGTGTTAAAAGAAAAGTGGTTTTTGGCTTTAACCTTTTCCTGTTTATCCTCATTGACGTCTAGCTATATCTCACCACCTCCTCTTCTCTCTCTCTCTCTCACACACACACACACACACACACAAGCTTCTCTACTCCTCTTCCCTCCATCCACCTCTCTCTACCTCTACATCCTTCTTTGCCTCTTGTCTCATCCCCTACATGTAGCTCTATTTCTATTTCCTCTTCCTTTGCCTTCTCTCCTTTCCCTTCCCCTACCTCTACCTATGCATCTATATTCTTTATCCCTAACAATTCCTAAGCCTCTTCATGAAGCCTTCACTAGGGTTGTCCATGTCCGATGGACGTGATAACTCGTTCGACTTGTCTTGTCCCATTTGACACGTTCAGTCTTGCTCATTAGACGGATTGGTCGTGCTTGATCTCCACCCACTACACCTTGTCTCATGTATACCAAATGGTCACTTTTGTGATTGTTTTTTTCCCTTTTTTCTTGTACTTTCTTTTTTTCTTTTCTTTCTTTTTCCTTTTTCTTTCTCTCTTTTGTTTCTCTTTTCTCTATTATTTTCTTTCTCTTATACAAAAACTCAAGACAAAAGTTTAAATATTAAACTAACAAGTTAAAAAATTCTATTTCCTTCCCTCTCCCTCTCATGATTCATCCATCTCTCTCTATCTCTCATATACACATAATATCACAATGCGACCATTCTCTCCCATGGGCCATCATTCAAATTTTGGAATTTGAAATCTCTCTCTCTCTCTCTCTCCCCTCTATTGATAGGTGTTGTCGAGGTACAACATCGAGTGGCATCACAGTTGACAAAGCTACAGTGTACGCAGAGCACAATGCTCTAGAGTACCTACTCGACAACATAGGCATGCCCATATATGTCACATTCGCATCACAATTGCTCGTTACAGAGGCAAATTGGCGCATTGACTCAGTTGGAGATAGTTTGCAAAGTCTTGGTGGATTCCATAGATTGAGGGGGAGATACTCTACACTCTTTTTAATATTTTTAATATTTTTAAACTTAGTTTTTTCAGCTTTTTCAGTTTCTATACTTCTCATTCCAATCTACCATGTAGACCTACATATAAATTTTATCTCTTCTTCTTTGATGAGAGATGATGATACCAATTGTATTGGTTATGGTCTCATAGGCCACTCTGGCCTTTTAGAGACATTAATAGATATATATATTTCTCTCTCTCTCTCTCTCTCTCTCTTTCTCTCTACCAACCCTAAACGCTAAAGCACTCTCCCTTTCTATAAAAATCCCCCCCTCCTCCTTTTCCATCTCATTCATCCTTTTAAGTTCTTCACCCCTTCTCCTTTCAAGCTCTCTATTCCTACTCTCTTAAGCTCTCTCCTCCCTTAACTTCTCAACCCTTCCAACTTCCTGCTCCATCAAGCTCTAGTCTCTCTCTACTCTGTCAAGTTCGCTACTCCTTCAACCTCTCTACCCTTTCCACTTCTTTCTTCAATCATCTCATGCTCCACTCGTGACCCTCTAGGCTCTCTTGATACATCATCAATGGCACCCTCTCTTCATGAGGTCTTTCACTTCATGCCTACTTCGAATGAGTGAAGGAGAAATCCAACACTTGCAAGTATTGTTCAAAGCTCCAAATCTCATCCGTCCGTTGCCACCGTCGGTCCATGCGAGGAATGGTGTGGTGTCATATACAATGGTATGCATATCAAGAAACTTGATGAGGAGAGAGAGAGAGAGAGAGGATTGACAAGTTCCTTGAGCTTGTGCTTGCCAGTTGGGCGAAGTATGGATGCTCTATCCTTATCGATGGATGGAGTGACCATAAAAAAAGGGGGATCGTGAACATTTTCAACTCTTGCTCACTTGGCATATGGTTTAGGATTGTTTGTTGGGTGCATGTGAGAGGATTGATCCACTTATTCCCTTGTGCACACCAAAATTTGTAATAAGCTTAGCACGTGGCAATTGGAGCGACTAATTTATTGTTGCTCCAATTTATGCACGCTACGCAATATGGATGAGATGTTTATGGCAAGACAAGCTTGTATATCTAATTTTTATACTTTTTAGTTCATAACTTTATTAATAGATTATGAAATATATTTAAAGAAGTTTTATTTGTTTAATCTAAGTTTTTTATCATTTAAATGTATAGGTAAATGTGGATTCACTCGAGCTCTCTATCAGCACACTTAAAAAATGTGACTTACGAGAGACTTGAAAGAAGAGTAAATATTTAGGGAGCTTTATTTGGAGCTGGAGGAGATAGATTGGTAAGTCTATTGCACTTGTGCATGCTGTGCTTGTGTTGCTATTCGCCCTTGTGCCGGTAGTGATGGATCTTTCAATTTGGCATCCACATTGGCTGCCCATGATGCTTGTGGGGCCCTTAGATTGTACATGAGGTGTGGGAGTGGCTCGAGAAGTACTCCTAGTTCGGCTTAGGAGGATATACCTATCATTGCCTCTTGCATAGAGCTTAGAGAGCCCGAGCATGATAACGAGGGCAATGCCATTAGTGAGGGTGATTTTGTTGAGGAGGGTGATGTGGTGACGAGGATACTTCCAGCTTCGATGCTGAGAGTAATATGAGCACTTAGAGTAATCATGTATCTTGATTCGGATTGAGCCATGGATGATGGCTTTTATCTCAATCCATTTTTGTATACTTTTTGTATGAGATTGCACATTTGGCTCATAATAAAGTTGTTGGTTTCATTATTCATACTATACTCTTGGGTCTTGATGCTTGAGTCTTGATTTGACTCTCTTCTGCGCTTACTTTTGACTTGAATCTTCAAGTTTATGCTTCAAGTTCAAACATTAAGCATAGACTTAAAATTATATGTATCTTTCTTTTCATCGGATGCAGGTCCAAGATTTATTAGTCTGATTAGTACCGTACTAGCATTGGATTGTACTAATCGGACGCCATTGGACATGACAACCCTAGCCTTCACATTATACACAGGTCACCTTGAGTCTCAGTCTTTAGGTTCTTTTTGTATCTACTACTTTTTGTACTTGCCACTTGGCACTTGTGAGTTATGACTTGCCATACCATGATCCATGAATCATGATCCGTCATCGCAACTAGCTCCTTTTTTTGATGTATTGTACATTTCTCCAATTTTTTAAATGAATTGGATCTTGGAAATTCCTTGTGACTAGAGTCTTGCATTTACATTTTTTCTCAACCTCTCATCATGTTCACGACTCATTGTTGAAAATTGAAGCAAAGATATTTGTGGTATGTAAACTGCAATAGTGTTGAATGGATAATACCTTGTGACACTCTCATGGGTAGCCACCGTTCTCATTTTAAAACAAGGAATATTTACTAGCTTGACCCTTAATTTCTTATGTATTTTTAAATGACCGTATGAAACACCGGATTTTATTCGACATTTTTTGTGTGTATGTTTTGTACTTTACTAAGTCCATGGTTTGGATGGATCATACTTGACTACCTAGTTTGAAAGCAAGGGGATCATGGCTGCACGATGCTTCCAAAGAGCACAAGTCACTGAAAGTCTTGTTGTTTAATATGCTGATTGATCATTCTGGAGCTGCAATGATAACATTGTTACAAGGCAATGCATGGTTATCATGCCACATGAGTGGATTGTGACAGAAAATTGGTGAGTAGGACTTGAATTGAGTAGGTAGGTTAAAGTAGCAATCATGTGTGGAATATCTTTATCTCATATCAGCTTGTTGCAGGTGATAGCTATCCACTCAATGCAGAAGTTACACTAGAATTGATTAGATAACATTAATCTATCTCAAGTCAATGGATGGAAAGCCTAAACCAGGCTGGGCAGATATACGTGCCCTTGTTGCCGTTCTTCAGTGGTGGTGCTTCAATGTTCTTGTTGTTATTATGAACAAGTGGATCTTCCAGGTTGGTGATTATCAATTTTAATGTTTTAGATTCTGGCACATGTTTTAAATTTCATGTTTTCATTGAAAAATATTTTATTTACCATATTATCTGAGTGCTTATATATGCTTCATACAAACATCTTTACCAAATATGAGGGAAGCAGGTTAGAAAACCATTGAGATTTTCTAGACACTTGAGAGTCAGATTATTAGTGCTACAGATGTTACTGCAGGTGTTGAAGCAGTCATTTGAGTAGGATGTTTGGTCCAATAGTATTACCAAGCATTTGATGAATTCTACCATGTCAGTACAAATTGCAGACATGTGATCCTCAAACAGGGTTTCCTTAGATTTTGTATCTGCAGAGGGGTGTTTTGTGGTCTTGTTCTCGTGGTTGCTTGGTTCTTGTGACTCACTCCTAAGAGGTAGGAGTGGTTCAGTCTGACAGCTACTTGTTTGGCTTTTGTTCTGGCTACATGAATACAAGGGAAGAGCTGGTAAAAAAGTGCTGAGTTTACTTGTATAAGAGAGGTGTATTCAACACTTCAATCCTTTAGATTGCTGTACCAGAGGGTATTTAGGGTCATCAAAGTTAATGCATGCTTGGTATCTTTTTATGTTCTTTGCCATCATGTTTTGTACCAGTCCCTCGATAGCTTAGGGTACTGTTTGTGCAAGGATGGAGTGCTGCTTCATTGCAGTAGTCTTCTGCTGATTATGTACACAGGTTTTGAATTTCCCCCTACATGGTTTACAAATCGACTCTGGTTTTACAGAAGTTGAATTGTTGGTGAAGGAAATTTCTCAGGGTTTTCATCCCTAGAAAGAATATGGATGGTTGCAATTGTGAGACATGATACTGAAATTTTGGATCATAGGTTTGAATTTCTTAGTCACATTGGTTCTATCATTCACATTGTTTTTGGATGAGAATACTCTACTAGTTTGAGATATGGAAATTGCTTGAAGTTTTACTGCCTATGCTAATGAAGCCTTGGATGGCCTTGCCTTCTTTGCCAAATTCTCAACTGAATGCAATGTGAGAATAATAATTTGATGAACTAGCTTTCACACACACACACACACACACACACACACACACACACACACGAGCACAACAGACTTTTAAGAAAGCTTTCACATCCCAAGCAAACTTGGGAAAAAGGAGTCTGTAACCAAAACCAAAGAGAGATGCCTAGGATTGGAAGGAAAAGATTGAGGCTTGAGGCACAAGGGACGGCCTGTTGCTGGCCTGTTGCTGGACCGTCTGGATAGACGATTCCAAATGGTGATTGGGTAAACTATTCAGGGACTGTTTGTTGACGCATCAATATTGGAACTTGAACTGACTTTAAACAAGCGATTAAATTTGATGGTTGAAATGGGAGGTTCATGCCCTGTTCATACCGAAAACAGCAAGATACTATTTGCAGATTTGGAAATTCAGTTGATGGGCTGGCTAGTTGATTCTTTCAGGAGTCAGTACCTGAAAAGATTGAAAATCTGTATTGTATAACAGAAAAATTTCCTTTTAATAAGAAGCACAAGTCTGATGTTAAGTTATCTGATACAACGCCTTTGGCTTGGGATTTTTATTTGTCTGTCTTTTTTTCTGCAGAAACTTGACTTCAAGTACCCCCTCACTGTATCCACGATACATTTCATTTGCTCAGCAATTGGAGCTTTTATGGCTATTAAGATATTGAAATTAAAGCCCTTGATTGAAGTTAACCCTGCTGATCGTTGGAATCGCATCCTTCCTATGTCCTTTGTATTTTGTATCAACATTGTGCTTGGCAATGTGAGCTTGCGTTACATTCCAGTATCATTTATGCAAACTATCAAGTCCTTCACTCCGGCCACCACAGGTTTGGTGATTTTGATTTAGTACAGTATCATAATTCCTTTAGTGTCTTCTCTTGAGCACGTAGATAAGTATTCAGTATTAATCATCACTATAGCAAATGTTGACAAAAGAGATTTTTTCCTTTAAGACCTACATTAGCTAAAGTGCTGGTAGGGTAAGAAAATGACAAGGCAGCCATTCATAACCCATGGATGGACCCAACCTATTTCCACGCGTGTTTCATCCTAGAAAATTCTGTGACTCATCCTGCAGTGATCTGCACTGATTATCAATCCTCAGATGAGCCTTCTTGTGCAATTTATTGTCACACATTTCATATAATGTGCCTGCTGCACACTGTACAAAAGATGTGCCAGAATGTGCAAATCCAGTTTTTAACTTTTCAGTCTCTCTGGCGTCTGAAATTTTTTGATCTCTGTAAATTTGTACTTGCTCATGATGTCCTAGAACTGCCAGGTGTGACTTTTGCTGTACATCGACTGTAGGTTGCAACAACATGAAAGGATCTTTACTTGTTATCTTATAACAGGCAGAAATTTAGAATGCTTCCCCCTTAACTTGCTTTCTTGTGTTCATTTGAGTGCAGTGGTTCTACAGTGGCTTATATGGGGTAAAAGTTTTGATAGGAGAGTATGGCTTTCCCTAGTGCCTATAGTAGGTGGCATATTGTTGACGTCTGTTACCGAAATGAGCTTCAACATGTTTGGATTTTTAGCTGCCTTCTTTGGCTGCATGGTTACATCGACTAAAACTATACTTGCAGAATCTCTGCTTCAGGGTTACAACTTTGATAGGTATGGGATTTTGTCTGCTGTGAAGGGTTTCTTTCTGAAGTTCTTTATTCTATTCTTCTTGTCCTGGCTTTACATAGTTTAGCAAGAGTAAATTTTGCAAAGCAAGGGAGTGTTTAAGAACTGTTAATCATTGCCTGTGGGTGAAAGCATGCTTAGTCTGAAAACAATCTCTCGTTTGATTCACAGTATCAATATTGTATACTACATGGCTCCATATGCAGTGATGATAATGTTCATTCCAGCAGCTATTCTTGAGGGCATAGATGTTATGAAATGGATGGTCTCTCAGCCGTCGCTCTGGGCATCCTTGATCATAATCTTAGGGTCAGGGTTTTTTGCTTTCTGTTTGAACTTCTCAATATTTTATGTGATCAAGACCACCACTGCTGTCACATTCAATGTAGCTGGAAATTTGAAGGTAACCTTGTGAATCTAGTTTTCAATGTTTTGAAGCCACAACAAGTTCTAAGATGTGACTTGGGTAGGCATCACTTTATTTCAGGTTGCAGTGGCCATCCTTGTATCTTGGTTCATATTTCGAAATCCCATCTCTCTACTGAATGCAGTTGGGTGCTTCATCACATTATTGGGTTGCACCTTCTATGGATATGTCCGGCACAAGCTTGCCCAAGATTTAAAGGCTGCGAGTCTTGAAGTTTTGGACAAAAATGGCGACCTGCTTCCTCTGGTGAATGAAGAACCTGGAAAACTTTCTTCAAATGTTTTGACTAGTTGAGCCCAATCATGCAACCGTGATTAGGTTTCAGCAAATATTCTTTATTTTTTTGGAACGTTTAGTTTAACTTAGTGGATCAAATGGAGTTCATGATTAGCATGTAGCTGGCCCTTACATGGCAATTGCAGGGAAATAATCTGAAGTTTCTTTGTCCAGGTAAATGGATCATACAGAGCTGATAATATACAAGGGAAGCTTACCCATAGATGAGGTCTCGATTGTTTGTGTGTCAAGGTTTTGAAAACCAAAGGCTTTCATTTACTGCCCACACAATTGTCAAGAAATTAAGAGTGGTGGCATTCCTAGAGTGGTATCACAAGGTGACCCTTAGGAAAAGCCCCTTATCTAACATTTTTGAGTTATGCAATCTATTTTTCAGAACTCATAAGAAAGCTTAGAAAACAGGGAAAGAGGAGAAATCCGACTCCATCAATGAGAGATTAGTGATATTTACAGGATGTGAAATCAAACAAGTCAAGGCAAATAAGATGGGTGCATCTTAAAACAAGTGGGTGTAAGTTTATCTATTTATTACTACAAAAAGAACTGTAGATCGTCTGAATGCATGGTTCAGATCGATGTAAAGTGGTTTCTCTGATATTGAAGATCCCATCTTTGTTGCATAATACACGGAGAGAGAAACTGCATTTGTCTCATTTCACAACCTCCTGCGTGAAATACATAAAAGAGCTGAAATCACAATAGAGTTCACTTTAACACTAGTGTAATGATGATTGAGTTGCTGTAAACAATTTCAACCGAGTTTCCTTGCATTTTAAATGTAACTGCATCCCCCTAATGTAAATTTTTATTTGCCATGGCGAGCAGGGGACCCTTAGAAGTGCTTACATTCAATCTATGTTTGCCATACTAGTGACATTGTTTAGTTGTCCGTTTACCTCATGTTCTAATTTTGGTCTTGCTTATGCCATAGTCAAGGTGTTGGGTAACATCTTTTCGTAGTGCCCAAATTAGAAAAGATGGGAATAGAAGGCTTCTGTTGTGTTAATAATGGTAAGCATCTGGCAAGGATGTAAACCTGGTCTTGCTCTATGCACACATAAGGAGACAGTATCTACTAGAACCATTGTGGAAATGGGGGCATGTCAAAGGCCAAGGGATTGGCCAACCCTTTTTGGGCCTAGGCTATAAACACTATAGTTAACATCTTTAAGCCAAAGTTACTCAAAGGATTTGAAAGGCAAAACAACACATTAGGCTGACAAGCCATATGTTTCCCATGTTAGAACTTTTTGGGTGAATGTTTATGCTCACGATCTAGATGAGGATTAACAAATGACAATCAAGAAGTGCTTGAAAGGGCGAGTGGCCCAATGTGGTCTCAAAGAATAGAGGAGCACATAAGGTTTTTTTTCATATAGTCAACATGACATTGATAGTTGATATTATGGGCAAAGTAAAGGAGCCAGCCGCGAAAGTAGCACTTGTAAATCTAACATGGAAAGCACCTATACAAGTTAAATTATGACATCTTGAAGAATGATACCTTGGGAGCTAGTGGAGTGTTTGACTAAGAGGAAGACAATTGACACATAATGGGGCTAGAGGATAAAGTAAGGTCAATGGGCCCTTAGAAAAGTATAAGATCATATTAGTTGCATAAGGTTTTTCATACGATGATGGATTTACTTTTTAAAGATACTTTGCTAACAATGAAACTATTATTAGTAGTTATATCCACTTAGAAGAATTAAGGTATCTTATTTTGAGAACAAACTTTTCAAGTTAAAGAATGCCATTTTGTATGGGTTTAAAAGAGCCTCTAAAGTGTGTTGCTTCACAATTCTATGATATGTGAACAACCTTTGATACTATTCTAGGTGATTATGAAGATATGATGTATCAAACAAGAAGGGCTTTTAGCACTATGTTTCAAATGATGGGTTGTCTTAACGCAAATTCTTGTTTGGTGATTAAAGTATCTACCAAGAGTTTGAACTTAGGTACATGGATAAAAAATGTCAATTCCATATTGGAGCATGAGGATCAAGATATAACAAGGAAAGCTACCACGCCATGTTTGGAAATGGCTCAAAAATCGCCCTTTTCCATAGATCTATGTAGTGTTATACTAATCAATGAAACATAACGTCATAGTATAGGCATTCCTCTTCTCTGTCTTGGTACTTTTGTGGACCTAGAACTCTCCAAATCAACTTTTCCTCACCTTCCTCTACATGTAGACTTGCAAATGTATAATAGGTGCCCAACTTTATTCCTCTTTTGTATGGGTGCTTGTATGCAATTTACAGTCAAAAGGTTTTGTACACCTACATTCAAATTTCAGCATATAGAGCATTTAGATGACTACATATTGGGCCCTTGCAATCTCCTTACATGTCACTTTTGATAATAAATAACTTTAATTGTAGTGGTTAGATCCAATCTTTGTGTAGATATATCAGAGTAGTTATTGTATTGCCTATCTATTTGAGCACATTGTTTCCACATCAATATGAATCCATATATAAGTAGGATTATGATGCATTCAAACACACCCTTTACATTCATTAAGCTATACCAAACATATATAGGGAGGATAAACCCTAGACCAAATACTCCAGCCTTTAGTTTAATCAGAACACATAGAGTAAGCCTTTAGTTCATTTAGAATACATCAAACCAAGTTCAATAGGACACCAAACTCAAAAGCATGTAATGACATACATAGGCATGGATGCAAGTTACGCCCCCTTCTCCCCCCCCCCCCCCCCCCCCCCCCCCAAAAAACACACGCACACACACACGCAACTTCTAAATAGATTTGCACCAGTATCCACAAAAAAAATAAAAAATAAATGATGCATTGTGAATCCCCTTGTAAGATCCATTCAAAATCAAAGCATATGAATTGTTTATGTTAAGGATCTAGATACTAATGGAAGAAATCCAAAAGAATGTAACGATATACAATTGATTATAAGTAAGCAAACTATTGCTTTGTAAAGAAATGGTGTAGGCATATGTAGAGATAAAAGGTGATACTAGCAATTCATTAAAAAAAAGTCATACAATAGCTACTATTCATGAAATTGGGGTACACATCTTTTGAAAAATGATATTTAAGCGCTTAAATCTTATCTAGTAGGAAAATTAAACAAGGCTTACATTAAAAGCCAAAATATTAGAGCACAAGCTATTATATGGCATGTCTAAAGACTATAAGTCATGCAATACAGGAAAAGCTACATGTTTGTGATTTTCTAGGCCTAGAAAGTGATGGTCCATGTTCTTGCATTGCCTTCCTAACTCACCACAACTTGCAAATAGGTTGATAACTATAATATTCTCCTCAATAGTTGTAGACAACAACCATTTACGTAACACAACATTCATGTTCTACTTACAATGATTCTTATGGAGTGGCCATCCTTGTGTTGCTAAACATTGCAAATACTCACTTGTAGAGATGGGATGTTTGCTCCACCTCAACTTGTTGTCCATTTTTGCCTCTCATATTTCAACCTCTTGTTTAGACCCCCAACATGTTGCCCTTTGCACTAAAAAGGGGTATTTGAAACTCTTCTCCCCTCTCTTGCATAAGCCGTAGAAGTAGATAGTTCTTCTTGAAAATAAATCTATCATTCAAGTTCTAACATGCAAAAGAGGAGAGCATTGACATAGGCTACATGCAAAACATATAAGTGGACATAAGGTGCAATATTTGTGGAGAGAAACCCTTCTTATGTCTTTCTCATTGTCATACATGTATTTATAATCTAGTAGGAGTGTCAATGTGTGATCATGGGTGAAGCTTTTCTTCTTTGTACACTTCACTATTTTTGGCAAATAATCTACAAGACTCAATTTCACATACCAATGTTTGGGTGCTAAGATTGAGCTAACAAAACTCAAAATATTACAGGAAAATCCTACCCACACTAGCTCACCACCATGACACAAGCCTCTCCAAAATGTTTCAACATGCTCTTAGTAGCATGGACATGCTTGTGAGAGCAATTGGAAAGGAGAGCACACGTGAAGAGTGTCTATTTAGTAGCTTAGATACAAGGTACTTACATGGAAGGTTTTGGAACCATATTGCACATGTCTCCACAACAATCTTAGAGACTCTTGAAATTCAAAATATGACACAACAATTACTAGAAGATAATCAAGAAATATTTGTAGTTCACTCCTTTAATTAAAAAATAAGTAGGTCAGGGTGGGTGCATATTCTATGCCTCAATGGGTGGTAGTATCCAACTTGCATTCATCTCCTACGTCTACTAGGACCTTAGGGCCTAAGCTATCTCAAAAAATACCCTCCTAATACATCTCCTTATGGACACATGTGCATCTTCTTATTATTCCCAAAATTTTTACTTATGAGTGGCTCCTTTGCCTTGCTGGTCATCCTGAGGTGCAACATTTCATTTTTGTAGTGTAGTCATCCAATAAAATTACATTTGAGCATTTGATAGAAAGGCATGAAAGCATCACCTAAATCAAAAGGACTCTAGCTATTAGGTTCGAGTTCATGTGTCATGAGAATGTTAGCTTTACCTTCTTGAAAGGCACCACGTCCTTCTTACCCCAATCATAAGTATATAATTGCTAGAAAACACCCTTGCATAGTTAGCAATAACACAAATCTTATAATCGCGGTCCCTAGTTGAGGTCTCAAATCTTATAATCGCGGTCCCTAGTTGAGGTCTCAACCTACTTGAAGGCCTCCTCATATTTAGTATTATAATCCAAATCACCATTATTAGTCTTGTTTAGATTATCAACCACTGCTTTGATAGCCTCCACAAACTGGAAATATAGATGGGACATACAAAATTGTTTATCATAGGACTTATGATAACAAGACACATACGTAAATGAATAAGACATCCCACCTTGCAAACTATCTTAGCTGCATTGCACGAAGGATTACATTCCTCTTCTCCATACCCATATCTACTCCACCCACTTTTGGATATCCTCATGAAAGTGGGCAAGCATTGATGTTTTATTACAGACCCCAAACCTTTGAAAATAGAATATCTTATGTGACATGCGAAACATTTGGAGTGACATATCTACATGGAATCCTAGAAAACAATGTTAGGAATGAGAAGTGGCCATTACAAATACATTAGGCAAAACAATTGTGAATTGTAAACATTTACTCATCTTGTGAACCTTGGCCAGTGAACCCCTCATCTCCCCCTCGTCATCCGATTCATCGTCAACCCCCTCCTTACAACAGAGTAATTGCAGGCAGGAAAAACAGATATCTTTCTATAATAGTTGTTGCATGCATGCCGAGACTATTCACCGTGGCGACTAAGATATCAAATTCGCCATGGCGACTAAGATATCTGAGCATAATCAGCATGAAGGTTGGGAGTACCCAAGGTATAGTTACCATGATCAATATGATGCTTGGTGATGTCAATGGTATCCATGGATTAGTGAGAGGATACAGGAGCCTCTGAGGTGAGAGTCATTATTATCCAATAGCTTTTTCGATCCATAATGGCTTCTAAGAAGAAGCAATATATGAAAGGACTACCATAGCCATTGGACATACTCACTTATATCTTTATGAATAAGAATGCCTCTTTATACAAACCCATGTAGTGGACTAAAAATATTTATACAAAAGAACGAATGTTGTCGAGTTATGACCTTTTTGGCACCTTGACATACAATATATAGTATTAAAAGTGTTCAGTCTTGGGTTGCATAGGGTCTTATTCTCCAAATATTTCTTATCACCTTCTATGGTTTAAAATCCTAGAGGGGCCTCGAGAAAAATGCTCTTGTTACTTTTTAAGTGTTTCAGTGATAATTTCTATCCAAAGATTGACAAATGTTTGTGGCTAAACTAGGAGTTCATTTGTACTATTCATATGTCTTTCATTTTAGTCATGTTAGAATCATTGTGTACCTTGGCCTACATTGGTTATAAGTAGGGGTTCATCCATAGGACTCTTACGTCTTTCATTTTACTAATGACCTACTATATTCTTATCCAGTAACTAATATACATGGCTAATAAGTGTCTCTTGTCTAGTAATAAATAAGTAGGATTTCTACACGATGACCTTTGTAGCTCTACTTTATATATTTTCTAAATCTTTGGCATGGATACTTTAAGAGTCTTAAATGTTGTTTTGTGATATGACTTGGATATGTACTAGTAGGGAGGAAATAATTTTTGGAAATTGTGTTGACTAGGATATTTTTGACCTAACATGTTCTTTCTAGAAAAATTGGTATGAATTTCTTTTAGAAAAATGCTATAAAATGTGGTTAAGTGCCCTAAAAATTTGGGAGATACCAGACTATAATGGTTTGCAACTTCTAAGGTACTAGACATATTTCCCACAAGGGACTTTAAGAACTATTGGATAGTTTTTCATACGTTTGCCTAATGGTTTGGGAGTTTGAGAACCTTTATGGTCTTAGTATTGGCCTTGCTATTTAAATTTTGGACCTTTAAGATTTACATCTCGCATCGAAGATGTGTTGATGATTTAGTGTGTTAAATTTTTCCAAAGGAGCATATTATAAATTCTACAATTTGATGTAAATGTGTGTTTTGGTTTCTTAACTTTCCATTTTCTATGGAAAAATCGATATAAGTCCTTAGAGTTTGTTTTAATAGCATCATTATAGGTGTGATTGAGATAACAACTGGTTCTCGCATTGACACCTATAATACACATCAGATATGGTAATGTTTTTACCTTCATCTTTTGTATGGATGCAAGTAATAGCTAGACCCTTCACCCACTCAAGCTTGGAAAAGCTACTTTTAGGGACTACCTTCTTCACCCATTCAAGCTTAGAAAAGCTACTTCTAGGAACTACCTTCAACAGATTACAACAATTTTGTATACTTAAAGTTATTCCAATGGCAATTTGCCTTTAGGAGCTTTGTGAGATTACAATCTTCAAACAAATTTTAAATTTATTTTTTAGATCGATCATTTTTTAATCGTTTGATGTGTTTGGTCTACTTACTTAATTATGTCTTCAAAATTGTATGTATTTTGAAACTTTAATAGCATGCGTTATTATACTCAAACTGATCACTATTTAATTATATGCTTTGTCAATTTTTAAAAATGTGGTGATATTTTTGCTTATAATAATCTAGATATATTATTTAGTTTGTTCTATGCCTTCTCCTAGATTGACTATTTAATGTAATGTGATTTATTGAAATCTTTCAATAATATATATGATTCAAGTTTTTGTTGAAGGGAAATGTCACACACACACACACACACACACACACACACACACACACACACACACACACACACACACACACACACACACACACACACACACACACACACACACACACACACACACACACACACACACACACACACACACACACACACACACACACACACACACACACACACACACACACACACACACACACACACACACACACACACACACACACACACACACACACACACACACACACACACACACACACACACACACACACACACAATTGTTAGATCTACAAGTCCTAACATTCTATAAGAAAGAGTCAAGGTCACTAAAATCAACCTTTAAGATGAGGAGCTAGTACTATCCACATATCTTAGGGTCAAACTAATTGCAAAAAGAGAGCATACCAAAATGACTCTTTGGTTCCAATATTTTGATGTGAAGTTGAATAACATGAGCTTGTGCCAATGAATGCAACTATCAACCTATATGGTGAGAACTCCATACTCCTTGCTAGGAAAGTGCAAGTTTCTAATGTTAGTAGAGACTAAAGTATGACATTATTGTTTTATGTGCTTCCAAATGGCAAGGATCTTGGGAAAGAGACTCTTCTTGGAAGACTCTTCAAGCAAGTACTCAAGCAAGCATCTAAGTATAGCATCGACTTTGATGTGAAACACATACACCTTAGCCTTCTCAATGTCAAAATCATTATAGATTTTAGTAACGATAATCTTATTTATTGTCAAAATAAAGGCAATAAAATTGCATTAGGATTGATCACAACCTCTAGTAAGAGAGGTAAGGATTTACTTAGCAAAATCATAAAGTGCAAGTTAAGAAGAAATAACTAGTAAGTAAGTACCAATGAGCCAAATGGACCAAAAAGAATATTTGGAACAAGTGGATTTGCACAATTGATGAAAAGGTGACAACCAAAGTAAAAAAGGAGCCCTCCAAGCCTCAATATTTTCAAGTTCCTTGCCTAGATAAGTGACTAAAGCACTCCTCAAGGTGTAGGGATATTACCAAGGGAATTATAGATTGTGGCTTCCTAAACCCATTCAACAACCACAACAAATTGTAGAATAAGAGATGAAAGACCAAAGTTTCTCACCTAAGAAATTGATGGGCAAAGCCTAATGAACAACAAAAAGCTACACCTTCAAAGAAGATTGATCCCAATAAACATATAGCTATCTACAAGCGTAATGACTTCCCTAATGAGAGGCTTGACAAGCAACAACCCTCGTCTGTCCGCTACTAGAAATGTGCAACCCAGAACCATAATAAAACCCATTGAGCCTAACAAACCCACAATGCAAGTTCCACAATAGCATTAGGCCATGTTTGCTACAAGTGTTGTTCCACGAAGTGGAATTGAAGCTCCAAAATTCAAACAAATCGTGGCATCTTCAACTATGGATATCTAACAATAGCAACCCCCCAATCTTCTAAAACCTACACTCAAAAGATTCTAAGGCAACAAAAGTGCACCAACAGGTACTTGGATGTCAAGGACTAAATGCATAATTGAGTAAGCCCCTCCAAACCCAAAACCCCTACAAGTTGAAATCTTGATTATATTCAAAGAACCATATGCATAGTGGTTGAAGACTTAGTAGCAAAGCCAAGCATGATTGTAACAAAATATTTCACTCAGCTTGACATGATCTTTAATAGCTTAGCAAGAATGTATGAGAGGATAGACATGGATATCACAAAATCTTATGTTGTTAAGAGTATGTCACTATGGTCTATGACCTAGGAGGATCATGAACATGTGTATCTCAAAAGAATTTTGATAGAAGATGATTCCTTAAAGATTGTGACAAAAAAGGAAGCTAGAACCCTTTGTTTCATCTCCCCTTATGTTACGATCATAAATATCTCAGATGAGGGAGAAATCAAGGATCTCAATCAAACTTGAATCATATTCATATAATCCATTCTTGAGAGAATGGTATATGAATAGAGTAGAAATTGCCCACATAGGTAGTTGTCTTATGACTAGCATTGAGCAACGCAAGTAAACCCAAAATGTATTGTATCCCCACATCTCTTAGAGCCATCCTTGTCATGTGAGAACTATATTCCCCACCAAAATTACATATCCTCTACCAAATAAGGTCCTACTAGAAGAATAGCTTCATATAGCAAGTTGTTTTGGAATGCCTAACCTACTTTCAAATGTCGTCACATATGGGACTGTCTTAGTATGCTAACCAAGTGACTTAGACCCATTAGCAAACCCATAGTATAATTGAAATTGCTATAATTGGTGGATGCCTAAGGCCTAGGTTCACTCTCAATCTTATACATAATAATCAATCCAATTCATATGTATATAAATAATTTCGAACAATCACAAAGAGTCATAAAACACACAATAAGAAAACTACCAACGCCCATCAAGCAAGCATCATACCCTACAACATTAACAAGCATTACCCATTTGTTGTGAAGGGGGAGGTACATCACAAGGTGATGTGAGGGTTGTAAAATAATAAATTGCATTACCTTTATGTATATGAATTTGGATTCACAAGTACATGCTACTCTTATCGTTCATTTGCAAATACCAAGGAAAAGTTACAATCTCACAAGAGACGAAGCTTGGAGATTCCCAAAGGGAAATGAGGAAAAGGTAAGTTGATTGCTTCAAATCTTGATCAAAGCTAGGAGAAGTCAAGCCATCCAACACGATACATTATCATCACCCTAGACTATATTATCTTGCATATGCATCATCCGCATGGCATTCCCTTGAGAGTTAAAAATGTAACACTTGTTAGCCTTGTACTTGAAAATGCCATTAAACAAGACTAGAAGCCTTATAAAATGATACTGTGTAGTATTCTTTTTGGAAAAACAAAAATTAAGGAGAAAAGGGAAAAAAGGAAAAAAACATACACCCACAAAGAATGCATCACACTTAGGGGTTTTCAAGTTACAGATGCTCACTGGCCTTGGTTGACTAACTCCATCTTTAACCCCCTAGCCCCTCTCCTCTACCTTCACACATGCTTAGGGCACATCAAGGCAGCACACACCTAATAAGTTCTTGTGTGCTTAGTGTTAGACTTGACTCACTAAGCCCCTTGCACCTCCCTTTTTCTAACACCATTCTTAATCCTAGTGGAAAGAAGGAACTTATAATGGCGAGGAAAAAAAGACACTTCAATCAAGAAGACTCCTTCTACACCCATTGCTGCCATCTCAATTGATGGTTGTGATTATATTAGAGATGTGCATATATACTACCATAGGTCACTCATGGGTTTTTCCACTTGGCCCTCTATCTCACAACAATCTTCTTATCCCTCCACCATTAAGATCACCCTTGCTACTATAACAACCTTCAAAATGAAGAAACTAAAGAAGTTGTCTTCCACTTATGCATTAACCTATTTAAGCACATACAATTGCACTACAACCTTTTCAAACCCAAAACCTAGTTTCATCCTTCACTAAGAAATTCCTCTTTCCAATAGCTCAAATGGTAAAATTTAGGGAGGGACCCGCCAATCAAAGTATTACCATCAAGGAAAACATCATAATCCTCTACAAAACCTTAATATCATCCACTCTATCCTCAATCATGAGCTACCCAAGGAGGCCACATTCATGTCTCACCTTCACCATCATGAGCTACATGTACATATTGACAATAATCATTTCTCCATCGAGCTACATCACTCCAATCCTCACATTATACATAATGCATTCTACCAAATGCTATCTTATATGGTGAGTGCCAAAGGTATTGACACTCATCTAGGAGAAGGCAAATAATAACTTATTTTAGGAACTACTACAAATAGCAACTTTGTTAGAAAAAGCAACTACAAAAATGCTAAATTATTGTTGAAAGTAGCGTCAAGAGGCATGCCTAGAAAAATACTAGAGTAATTTTTAAATATATTTAAGGCTAGTAAAATCAATCTTATAATTCACTTGACCACCTTGTAGTAGCTAAAGAAGGCACTAAGGGGCAGTGTTAAAAATATTTAAATGTGTATCCATGTGTGTGGTGCCTTCTTTGTATGCACATGTAATATGAATTAGACTTGAGATAGTGGGCAGATGAGGATGTTGAGCTATAGGGATAAGGATTTGAGGCAGAAAGTCAAAGAGGACTCAATTTAATGCATTCAATGTACTCATATGCCTTTTTAAGAGGTAAGCTCTATTTTTCTCATTTTATCAATCTTATGGCTTTCCTTATCAATGATCCACCTTGAACTCTATCTCTTTCATTGTAGTGGGGAAATACCAAAGGGTTAAGGGTGCCCATCCAAAAGGAATCCCTATGTGTGTAATGTTTAAACACCAATAAAGGGATCCTTCTTGCATGTGTAAACTTTGAGTTGCTCTTCACTATCTTCTCTTCTACAATCTTACAACTTCATAGCTTGAGTTTGGGGAAGAGGGTGATTGAGAAAGTGAGAGAAAGTAAGGGACTAGTGAGAGAGAAGCTCTTCCTTCTCTTCTTTACTTTTTACTTCCATAGGTTGATACCATAAGAGAGAGAGAGAGAGAGAGAGAGAGAGAGAGAGAGAGAGAGAGAGAGAGAGAGATGTGCATGTAGACTAAAGTATATCTATGTGCATGTAGACTAAAGTTATACTTAGATGTGCCTATAGGCTAAAGTACAATAATTATACAACTATATACATGCACAAGCGCGTGCGCGCGCACACACACACACACACACACACACACACACACACACACACACACTCTCTCTCTCTCTCTCTCTCTCTCTCTCTCTCTCTCTCTCTCTCTCTCTCTCTCTCTCTCTCTCTCTCTCTCAGAGTATGTGCAAAGATTAGTAGGCACTAGCCTTTTGTTTGCCTTGACTACTTCACCATCATGAGGATATAATTCAATGACCCCATTGGCATACCCAAGATGTTTGAGTTTATTCTTTCAAAACAATGTAACTCCTACGTATCTTGTTTCTAATTTCTAATTCCTACATGAGATGATTGGGGTCCTTCCCTTTAAATCAATATAACTCCCTAGAATTGATGAATTTGCTTCACTATCATAAATATGCCTTTACCTAGCTGCCCCCTAAGGACTAGGCCTCCTTCCAACACCCTTCTTGGCCTTCAATATAATACCTTTTATGTACCATCAATAAGGCGAGCTATGCTCATGCTGTATTGTCTTCTCATAAAACATGGGGAAAGATAATCATATGTGTGTGTGTAGGAACCCCTATACAACATTTTGGGACACACACACACACGCACACGCACACGCACACGCACACGCACACGCACACGCACACGCACACGCACACGCACATGCGCACACGCACATGCACACGCACACACACAACTATAAGATTATCTTTCCCCATGGTTTGTGAGAGTGCAATAGATCACAAGCATAGCTCACCTTATTGATGGTACATAAAAGGAATTAGATTGAAGGCCAAGAAGGGTGTTGGAAGGAGGCCTAGTCCTTAGGGGGTGGCTAGGTAGAGGCGTATTTATGATAGTGAAACAAAGTCATCACTTTTAGGGAGTTATATTGATTTAATAGGAAGGACCTCAATCATATGCATGAATTAGAAATTAGAAACAAGATACATAGAAGTTACATTATTTTGAATGAACTAACACATGTGTGCACGTACCACACCCCCCCCCCCCCCCCCCCCAAAAGAAGAAGAAGAAGAAGAAAAAACCTTGGCCCCTAAAATGACAACTTGTTTTGGTTATAAATTTTGCTTACATGTCAAAATGTAGTCATGTTTTGCTTACATGTCAAAATGTAGTCATGTTTATACTCAACATAATGTATATGGATTTTAAGCATGTTGATGCACTTATTTTCCTTGAATTTCACGTATATAGAAGCTTAAATTTTGTGCAATTTGACATAATATGGATGAGTTTCTTAGGAGACCAAGTACTTTTTTTCCCTTTTCTAATATAGATGATGCATTTCATGAAGGGCACATATAATTTTTGAGGATGACAAGTAATCTTTCCCCAATGGATTGTGAGTATGATATGATTCTTATACCAAACATTATGCTCAATTTTTTATGTTGATTCATGTAGCAACCCCATTTAGTCTATAATGTGTTTGTCCATATACGATTGTTACTAGGACCCTACTAAACTATAATTTGAATATTGTTGAAAGCATTACGAGGAATCCATTGTAAAAAAGAAAATTATCATACGCATAAGTAAGACATGATTAAGCTCTAGACATATGTATATCCAATACACTCTAATGCACAACTAGAACTCATATGGACAAGTCTAAAGTGGATATCTTGATATATCAATCTTCTAGACATAAGTAGCCAATGTAATCACATTGTGATGATTACATGTTAAAATTTACATGATTACATCAACGAGATTCTTGCATTTATCATGTAATATAGAAACCAATCTAAATTGATAGAATACAAAATGTCACCCAAATAGCCAAGAAATAGATGTGTGACTAACCACTAGACCATTGTTCAAAAATCACTAGACTTCACCAACTAAGAACTTGTCTAAATATAAAAAACACAAATATTTAAATGAGACTAGAACATATGCATAACAATCTCTTCAATAATAATCCAAATGACCCTTCCCATCAATATAATTAATGGAACCACTTGATCTCTACATATCAAATCAAACAAAAGCTACCTAATGTGCAAGAATCCATCAAATCAATAGTTACATGGGCTTTCCTTTTTCTTTTAGCTTTATATTGCTTGAAGAAGGTTATTTTCACATCATTAAGCTGTTACACTTTGCAAGTCAAAGAAGTGTGGTGTAGAAATTAGGAGGCTATGTCATAATTGAGCAACAAAAGCATACATCACACATTAAAGAGAGCAAGCTTGTTATAGCCATTACATAGTGACTTTTTAGTAACTTCTTAACCTCATTATTACTCAAGTTGAGAATGAGGGGTATAACAATGAATCTTCCTTTGTTTGAAGTATAACTAAATGCACTCTTTCTTCTTGTGTCAATTCATATGATTTTTCTTGTATTGTTATTATTGGTACAACAACTGCAACAATGCAACATTTTATGTAGCTTGGCAAGCATGTGTTTTTTAAAACATGGCAATTTAAAAAGTGATATGTATATGGAATTAGAATGGATTTTTGTGATTTTTTTCATAATTTGTTTGCAAAAAACTCAATGTTTTAGAAAATTTTGGGAGACCCTTCACACTAGGTTCCAATTCCAATGAGATTTGCCCTTTCTAGAGTAAACTTTCAAATGTTCCAAATTATTTTCTTCTTCAACTTTCTTGTAGTTCTCATATTTGGAAAGTTCTCTTATTTTCTTTCTATAAAGGTGTAGCACATGTATATGCTATGATAGATTGCATACATTGGTAATCATACAAATGATGATATATTTACACCAAAATCCTCTCATATTATCTTCTACAAAGATGTCATCATGTGTAGCATGTGAATGACAACATAATTCATAAATCATGTATATATAAAATTGCATTAATTGATTTATAGGTTGTAAATGTGATTAATGAATAACAATTTGGCATGTAGGGAATGGATAAGGAAATATCGCCATGAGGACATTGAGTCATCCTCTTTTAACTCATCTTTTGACACATCCCCCTTCCATCATGTGTTATATCAGATTAAAACTTACTCACATCTATCTGTTAATGATCTATTTGAATCTTATTCACAATTGTTATCCCACATTTGACTACATCCACATCTTTTATCTATCCCCACTATCATATGATAATATCATAAGAACTCTGAAATATTGATGGGACCAAAAATTGTGGTGAGCAATAAAATTCCCATTTACAAAAGTTGTGGCACATTGTCAAACTTGAATCATGCAACTTCTAGGAAGTACCCCATCTCAAGTAATGATGTGATAATTTAAATATTTAGTATTCTAACCATAGTTTTGTGTTCTTCTCTAAGTGGCTCCAATTATCACAAAAAAACTAATTTTATGGCTTTGAAAGCCAAATAAGATAGCTTGCATAGGAGAAAGATAATATACACTTAAAAGGATCATATGCACTTTGAAAGTGTTCACTACTATTGTCAGTATCATATCCTTTAAAAAATACTCTCTAGTATACTCAATATTACGTGAACAACTAGTTAAAAAGGTGTAGGGAGATGAGGTCTTCCACAATCCTCAATGATATTTGTAAACTTATTTTTAAAGTTCTTGAAGGTTTTATAAATGGCATAAAATATTTCTTTTGTAGTATGCATTGGAAGCTCAAAGAAACGTCGTTTCAATTTGAGGGTTTAACATTGACTATCTCAAGAATAAAACCTTTGTTTCTTTTCATTTCTTTGATAATCAAGATATCTATTTTGATCATGTTGTTGTCATTGTTCTTTGCTAGTGCAATATGTCACGATGTAGTCATTCTTTGATAAAAATGTTAACTTGACTATGTAATGAATGAATCAAAAGGCTCAAATGGATAATTACAATGATAAGGTTCTCCACAACTACAAGTAATAGTTGGAAGCCTAAAGTTAAAAGGCTCAATTATTCTATGCTAGCATAATATAGTTTTAGTAAACAGATGATCCAAGTTTAGTTGTCCTTTAAGGGATCTACATATTGTGGTGAATGGACATCACATCTTTTCAATGAGCATGCATTACAAAAGTCATAGCACTAGGGCACAAAAAATTAATAAATGTGTGCAGAATGTAAGATGTCCTGTTAAACCAATATTACCTCTTTTAAATGCAAACAATGTATCTTATCATAATCAATCTTATGAAAATTTGTATGGTGGATGAACCATGTTGCATGCCTCAAATAAAAATTGCAAGCACCATCTAGGATGCAAGTTTTTTGATGCAAAAAGTGATGATGTAAGGCTACTCAAGCTAAGGGTGTAAGTAGGGGACTAGTAATATGTGTGCAATACAACAGGGAGGAAGGCTAGCTCCTCCCCTTTGTATGGTATGCATATCGTTTGCTTATCTCCTGCCTATGCCATCTCCTTGAATAATAAATTTTTCATTGTGCTTTGCACAAATGTATCCAAGAACCTACACCCTAGATAGTGTAGACAATATACATTTCACATACACGATGTGATTCGTTCTTTCTACACCTTATATAAGATCGATAACTAACACTTGGATTAAGATGCACCATGGGGAGTACTTTGATTATGATTACTTTTGATAAGCTAGGCCATGTAGAGTTGAGGAAAGGAAAGTAAAGAGAAAACAAATGTAATTTCTCTTTGATTGCTTTACCTTTGACAATGTTGCTTGAGAAAGGAACCTCTACTCCCTATTTAAAAACTTGGCAGTGTTGCTTTATTTTAAGAAATAAATTTATTTTTTAAAGCATACACTCACCCAATTACCTATTTTGCAATTCCTTCATTTTAGTTAATTATCTCTTTTAGCAAATGAATTTGTTTTTCGTTTTAATTGTTACTAATGCAAATGATTTTGAATTTGGTATTTTTTAAATGCAAAAACTCACATCTAATTGCCTTTTCAAGTTGTAAGTGTAAACTTGTATAGTACTTATGATAATGAAACATTTCACTATTGTTCATCCATTATGCATGTGGAAACCATATATGGGATCATGATTAACATTGATCAACAAATTTTGAAACATCTCCTTACCCAACCTCAAGATTCTGAATATAATATCTAATGGCCTTCTTTTGCTTAATCTTTTCATCCATTCAACCAATATCAACTTGACTGTTAGAATGTTCTCAATGATACTATGAGTCATCACCCTTCCGGATATAATACTTTTGTCATTTCTTCTACTTTATTGGGTTCAAGCAAAGATAGTTATTTAAATGATCTTGATTTTCATGATTCTTCTTCATATTTCTTGCAATAATTGGATTCATGTTGATGATTTTACCTACGTTGATAGTTTTCTTTTCTTTGAAAATACCTTTGTGTAACTCATCTCTTCTTTTCTCTTCCTCTTCAAGAAGTCCATAACCCTCATCATATAGGCAATCAATGTATTATTTGGACTCTTCAAAATCTTTAGGAAAATCTTCATTGGCAGTATATAGATAAAGAAGTTGCTACCTTTGTTTTTGAATACCAAATCTATCAAAATGTAAATCTATCTTTTGAAATCATGGAAAATAGTATGGCTTACTTATGTCTCTTCTAATCCTTATTTACCTTGGGAATAATTATCTATGGATTCAATTACTTGTTTTTCAACTACCCCTTCTCAATAAAATATGATATCGACCATTGTTGGTTATTTTGGTGAACAAGACTATTTTCTTCTTTGTAAGTAATATTACCCCTCAAGCTACTAATGTATTTTTCAAAACCATTTTTGTGCATCATGGTTTAACTAAAGGTATTATTTATGATCGTGATTCTAGTTTTTGCAATAACTTTAATGTTACCTTGTTTGCTAATTTGGGACTATAAATGACTTCAGTTTATTATCTTATCTTGAAATGATGCCAGGAGGCATATTCCACGGTGGATTCCGTAAGGTTTTTCGGTGGATTCCGTAAAACTATATGTATTTTCCGCAGCTCATACATAAGGTGGATTCCTTGTGTGAGAAGTTGATTTGTGCTGAAGACTGCTAGATAATCACTATTGTTTGTTTATTTTATTTATAAGCAATTGTGAATGCTTCAGTTGATCTTTAGTAATAATTAGATCATTGTTCTTAGTACTATTAATTTATTTATTTTTAATATACATTATTTTAAAATATGAGATTTAAGATATGCTTTTATTGAAATAAGCTTTCTTTATGGAATACCTTGCTATTTTCTTAATGTGGTTAAGTTTAGAAGGCTTTTTTAGTTTTCTTTATAAAAGTAACATGATTGTGTGCAAAACAGGAAAAGAGGATGAAAACTGAGTTTTTTCGTTTCTTCCTCATCCGGAATTGAAATTCAAAGCTTCAAGAGTCATTTGGGGGTTTTGGCACTCTCCAGACATGATGGTGATGTCAAAACGTCAAGATTCAGAGTATAGAATTTTCTACAACAACTACAATGTGTTACAGGATACCTCTTGACTCTTAAAACTCTGTATTTCAATTGATATTTGTATTTTCTTTGTAATTATATGTAAGATATGAATGCATATATCCATATAAAACTATAATATATAATTAAGGATGGTAAACCATGGCTTTTGCCATAGGGGAGGTTGGACCCAATCGTGTGCTTTTCTCTTGTCTTTCTCAATCTATTGAGTTATTCAAATCCTCTTATGTATTATAATATTGTTTGTATTTAATAGTTGAGATGTTTGATTTGTTAGATTTTTCCACTAAGTTCTATTATGTGTGCCATAAAGTTGTTTATGATTGAGATTTGATTTGCTAGATTTGCCACGTGTTCCACTTTGTAGCATGAAACTAACGGTGAAATTGAAGGACTAAAAGCACAATTCATGTCTTCTTCCTTGCATATAATATTTCACAACTTGCATAGCTAACACTTACATTCTTCTACTTCAATTTTTTTTTGATAGAAGAATACCTAGTCTTGCATTTTACTTATCTAATCATATTCCAAGTATTGATTATTGCAAAATATGGTTCAAGCTAAAAAATGAAGATCAACTATGGGAGAAAGAAGAAAAATAAGTAGAGAAGCATGATACCACAAAAATAGTCTTGAATGAATTGATAGCGAAGCTAGTACATTGCTTTATAGCTTTTCAACTGTGCTACTCTTCCCTCTCTTTGCTTATGGGATGTATTCTATCCACTTGTGTGTGACCTTTGTGACTATAATCTCATCTATCCTTATCCATCCACTTTCATAAACATAGTTTACATGCCTATGCATCAAATATGCTCACAGACCTCCTTGATGCATGGTCAATCTCATTACCGATTGACACTATCATTAGGGATGTGATTACAAAATAATATTTCCCCCTTGAGTCCTCTATCATGTCATAAGTATGTGGTGTGACAAAAAATAGGATGTAAGCAAATAGCTTTGGATTGATTTGGGCTATTGTCCCCTTGGCTACATCATTGGTGCCAAAGGTGGACATTACAATTGTAGGATTTAGAATAGGTATCCATTAGATGGAGCTAAATAATTGGATTCATCATGATTTTCAAGTGACTTGTTTGCATAGTTTGCTTGGTTGGAGTAGCACTCCCTTTCGAAATGACCAAACTTGTGTCTATGGATTGTGCATTGATGTTTATCTTTATTTCTACAATTCTTTTCTTCATGATTAGTTAGTCCACAATGATTGAATTTTCGAGGAGTGGTTGAAGTGTTCATAGTGGATATATATATATATATATATATAAGGATGCCTCAATATTGTTAGCTTCATGCCTTCCATATTAGACAATTTTAAACTAGATTTTGATAACTATCTAAATCATAGCTTGGTAATAAAATAGCCTTGGCCACATCTTCATCTAGTGTTCTTTTCAGAATATTAGCCAATTGTTGTTTAATGCATTCATATTTATTCAGGTGACTTGTGAGATCTTCCTTTGGGTTGAACTATAGGTTATAAATTTGCATTAGTAGCTTCATCTTAGAATTCTTGGATTTAGGGTTGAAGACTTTGTCGAGGTCCTCCCATGCTAACTTTGCACTTGGAATACATCAATGTGATGTATGCATTCATCACCTAAGTCTGCTATTATGTATCCCAATGCTTTCTCATTGTTTTCTTCATATTCTTCTCCCAAACTTATTGTGCCTCTCTCAAATTCCAATGATAATGCCTCATAAGCTATTCCACATAAGAAGATACATCATTTTTGATTGCCAAGTGTGGAACCCAAATCCCGTAAATTTATCAATGACATCTTGAGTTGACATGATGGAGAGGTCTTATTGGGTTTATAAACAAATGACCAATAATGTCTAACTCTGTACAATATATTTTGTGGTAATTACAAAGATTTTGGGTTTATAAACAAATGACCAATAATGTCTAACTCTGTACAATATATTTTGTGGTAATTACAAAGATTTTCAATAAAACCCACATACAATAATCTCCATTTTCATTTTTAAAATGCCAACCTTTGACCTCTTACATGTGTGAATTACCTTTTTGTGACTTGAACAAGTATAGAACAACAACTAGTGTGAAGAGGACTTAAGATAAGCTAGTTTGAGAAGGTGTAGTGTGAAAGGGGTTTTTTAGTAAGGGGTTATTTAAACCTTAGCTCTTATTAAAAGGTTTTAAAAGAAACCTTATCTTCTTGAAAAACAAGCCATCGAGCTACACTGCCATTGCCTAATTAACGCTAGCCTTAAGGATGTTGATGCCATGACGTATCTATGGAGAATGTCTTTTGACAATAGGGTGATTGATTATGAGCTCCAATTAGCAGCTTTCTCTCTTTTCTTCCTCTTCACTTGTCTATCTCTGTCATAGGGACTAGGCCCCCTACTTCACTAATAAGTAGGCTCCCTCCTTCTCCAAGCAACCCCCTTGAGCTAGGGGCTTAAGCACAACCCTTAAGTAGGGGGACTTAAGTTATTCCCTTGCTTAATGATAATGAATACAAAGTACTAGCAAAATATACCTAGAGGATCCTTCTAATAGTTACAATCTTCAATGGTAGCCACAAAAAACTTCAAAGGAAATGTGATGTTGGACCTAGAAAAGATTGTCTCCTTATACCTTGCTCGACCCTTGAGCTTCCTGAGAAGCATCTCCTCCTTGTATTGAACTCCTTCAAACTTGCGTAGCTATGGATGCCATTCTACCTCATAGCCTCAAGGAAAGAGGCTTTGATACCATGTTGCAAAACATGATTTAAGTTAGAAAATGAAGATCAACTATGGGGGAAAGAAGAAATACAAGTGGAAAAGCATGATGCCACCAAAATAGTATTGAATGAATTGATAGTGAAGCTAGTACATTGTTTTATAGCTTTTTAACTATGCTGCTATTCCCTCTTTTTGCTTATGGGATACATTCTATCCACTTGTGTGTGACCTTTGTGATTGCCACCTCATCTATCCTTATCCATCCATTGTCATAAACATAGTTCACATGCCGACTCATCAAATATGCTAACATTGATGGTCTAGTTCAAGATTTTTTACTATTTTTGAACAAGTAAAAGAGATGCTTGCTAAAGCCATGCATCTTATAGATTTGAAAGGACAAGAAATGAAATTTAAGAAAGCCAACTTTGTTTTTGGATGAAAATTGAAAAACAAAATGTTGAGAAAAATCCTAATATCAAAATTGCCCCTAGATTTTATGGAGCTTTTAGAATTTCTAAAATAATTGATGGTTGAACAATTGGGGGCGGGGGGTCACTCATGGATATATGTATATACCATGTGGTTTCAGAATAAGGGATTTTTAAAATACCATTTTTATACATACAAAAGGGTGTAAAATAACATGGCTATTTATAGATTGAATAAAAAAGGGTTGTTTTATTCAAGGAAAATTTATAGATAAGAATGTTTATAAATAGGCCTTGAACGCACCCAGCATAGAAAGTTTTACATATAGTGACATCCCCTGCCCCCCCGAGTTGAACATCCACATAGGACACAAGAGAGGATTTTATAATGTTAGGAAAGGTTTCTTTCATACATGCATAGGTTAGGTATTGTTGCACACATTCTTAGGCACACTTGCACACATGCCCCTTTATAGTCCTTTCCAAACACTCGTATGCATGGGGAAGGATTGTACACTCATGAATATAGAAACCATCCCCATGCAAGGATTAGAAACCTTTAAGGCACAAGTCATAGCATTTGCATATGCATAGATTAGGCCTAACATGTACATTTGCATCTGAAAGTGTAGATCATAGATGATGTTAGGAGAGGCAACATGTGCACACCCCTTTTCACACTAACATATGCATAACCTATGCACTTGCATCTAGAAGTGTAGATCACACATGATGTTAGGAGGCAAAATGTGCACACCCCTTTCCACACTAACATAGGCATAACCATACTCTTAATGACATGAGTAAACACCAAAACAACTTGGATACCACATTATCCTAGCACAATCCTAGATAAGAGGTACTCAACACCCACACATTAATTTAGGCACGTTCATCTAGGATCGATCTAGGCACACAACCTTAGGCAACCCATACTCCACCTAGGCCCAACCTTTGCAACTAGGTTTATGACCACACCTCCACATACAACACTCATTCCTTAGCCCACCACTCTAGATAGACTTAGGTGTATACTACACCTCCACATAGAACACTCATCCCTTAGCCCACCACTCTAGATAGACTTAGATTGTAACCTAGGAACTTTAGGACCACAAGACTTTAGGATTCATAATAATCTTGACTAGGAGCCTAGGGTTTACAAGTTAGCACATAGCCAACCCTTATCATGTAGGAAGCTAGGGTGATGCCTCCTTACTTCGGTTGGGACCCTTACAAGTCTCTAGGCTAGATCATAAGTCCTAGATTATGTTAGAACTACTCTCATAGTATCAATCACATCACACGTTAAGTTAACACAATCACAAGTCCTCACATCACATAGCCCACTTAATGTCTGAACATCCTAGGTCATCACCATAAGATCACCAATAGTATTGCACCACTGCACCCATGCCACTCACCATAATGTACCTTAAGGACCATGTAATCCAAGACCAATATCCCTTAGACTGAAGTGAGACTACTCACTCATCTATCCCATAGACTAATAACACATTCTTGAGGATCTAACATCAATTAGGTCCATAGCCCTAAGTGCATTGTCTTATGTAGGCATTGAGCACAAGAGCACCCACAACTTGGTTTTCAAAGAGGGAAAATTTGTTTGAGCACAAGATCACCATTATACATAGGGTATCATTATAAGGAAAACATATTCTTTTTCATAACAATTCAGTTAGAATAGACCATTCACTAAGGGAAAATAAAAAGAAAAAAATCAAATAACTTAACAAAAACCATCCAAACAAAAGGAAAAGCCTAAACCTAAACCTTTAAGGACCGAGCTTGTCACAATCTATTTAGCTTATGAGGAGCATAGAAAGACATGGAAGTGTATGTGGTTGAGGAGTGGTCTTGATGTCTTGACTCCCACAAGAAGCCCTAACCCTAGCCCTAGCCTTATGATAGCAACAAAGAGGAAGCCTTGTCTCTATCATTCCAATAGCGACACTTGATATTGAGAATACCTAAATTTCGGAATTGATTCACTAAGTCATTGAACCAATCAATGAAGAAGTCATAGGTGTCCCATAGAGCACCATGGGCAGATCTGGACATTTGAGGGATCTCTCAAATGACTTTGAAGCATTTATGAATGCTTTCAACAATACCACAACATTTGATATTGCAAACATGATATCTAAGGATATGGAGCAAAAGCTCATAGAGTTGAAGAACCAAGGAGCTAGAATTCACAATAGGTTGGTAGATATCAATAATGATACAATGTAGCAACTTGCTAGCATGTCAATGGAAATGGATGACATTAGTTGTTGAATGTAGGAGCTACAAGGTTATCTCAAGACTCACTATACGGATCTTGTACAAAGATGAATCTTTGGCTATATAGATATGCTCCAAGTTTGAAAGCACATAGCTAAGACCTTATTGATAGGAATATGGAACACACTAGGAACAAGAGACTAAGAAAAGGTTCCCATTGTGTCCAAGCAACTAGAAATATAGACATGAGGATGATTGATGTATCTTTGATGAATAATTTGAATAATTCTATGAAGTTAACAATCTCACATGTGATGTAAAGCAAGCACATGCGCTTGGATGATGCTTAGGAGAGAATGGTAGAACTTGGTTCATGGGGCTTGACACCATTGAGAAATCCTCACTCCTTATATTTAAAGACAACTTCATAGAGCAATTAGCTAAAGCTAGATATGGACACAACATTATCTTTTGCCTAGTGAAGTCAGAGTAATAAGAAGAGGAAAGTATGAGGATTATGTCTCCAAAGTTAGGAGTTTACTCAAAAGAATTCCAAATAATCAAGGGAATATAGGATACAAAGATCTATGAAATTATGCCAAAAAATTTGGTTCTAAATCAATCGAGCACTAATGACATGCTAGATGAAGCCATCAAGATTGATAAACTCCATATAGAAAGGAGTAGGGATAAGAAAAGTGTAGGATTCTACCAAGATCCTCATTTGAGAAGAAGTAGAATTGAGAAAAATGCAACACAAGACCTCATGACCAATGTTAAGTGGCAACAATAGGAGCCCTTAAAAATGATGAGAGCCTTGAAATAATCTCATCTATGCACATAGAATGTGCAATGCATCCATAGTGGTGGTAGAAGACTCCCATGACCCAAACTAAACTTTAATTAATCAGGAGTACAATTGGGGCCTCCATTTCTAAGGCAATCATAGCTAGTACTACAGCCCTGATAGACCATAGATCAATTGAGAGAGGAGATCAATCCCTCAAGAATTCCTAGATCTCTAAGTCATCACCCATGCACCTAGCAATGCTCTTGTATACTATGTTGAGGAACCATTGAAAGATGAAGCATATGCTAACCCCCTTATCTTCTATGATGAAGAAGAACATCCCATCCTCATGGATGTTATCATGATATTAGGATGTGGAAGGGGAAATGGAAATATTAAACTGTGAGAAACTATAGCTTGTTGGATTTGCAAATGATGAGGTCATGTGTCATCATGATGTCCTCAAAAGTAAGAACAATCTAAGGAGAATGAGGCTAACCAATGGTATGTTGAATGAAAAATCACTCATATGTACCTTGGTTTCCACAAACAAAAAGCTAATAGTAGTAAGAAAATTGTATCATTGGACCCTCCAAGTCTCCTTGGAGTTGAGATGACCCAAGACAAAGATGTGATCCCAATTATGGTCAATTCTACCACATGTGCAAAGTAAAATATAAGGAATGTACATTGTTAGACAAAAAATCACTAATGAGTAATCAAGAATAGGAAAGAGAAGCGCCAAAAAGACAAGTGTGCTAGGATTAAGTTGGAAAGTGAAGGATTGAAAAACCTTCAAGGAACTATAGCCACTTTTAGTGCAAAAAGTGCCATGATTACACCCCAAAGTGAAAAAGCTACCATGGACAAGATAGAAAACTATCCTAACCTCGAGTAGTAATTGGAAATAATAGATAAAAATAAACATTTGGTTAAGAAAACTCAAAAAGAACTACTCGTTAGAACAAGCTGATGAGGGCATCAATTATACTTGACTTGTACAACATATCACACACCTACCCCTCTAATGGCCCTCATATCCTTGGAAATATTATTGTCGAGCCACGAAACTAGGATGACAATAATAATCTATGCATTGCTAAGAGATTGTATAGCGCATCAACAATTTTAGTTTCAAGAAATTGAGCCTAGTACATTGGGCTTCCACAAACATCAAATTTCTTTAGGAACTTGTTGAAGGGGAGTGATGCATTAAGAATTGGGTTGATGAGATTGATGCACTTGAAGCCACAATGACATAGAATACCTAATCTAACCCTTCCACTATGAATCTAAGAGTCTTGGATGTAAATACATTTTGGGAAGGAGTAGAGCATCATGTCGTCCTCCTAGTGGAAGCCCTAGGTGACTCCATAAGGTAAGGAATACTTGATATAGGAGTTGGACTAATCATCCTTAACCAAGAAGTTCTTTGAGCTTGGGGAAACCCTCTAGTTGAATAAGTACACTTCAACTCATGGAAAAATATAAAATTCACCCTTTCAAGGTGCTCAAGGACAAGCTTGTTGTAATGAAAGAAGTTGACTAGGACCTGTTGCTCAAATGTCCCTAGATGCAAAATGCTCAAAATACAAAGATAACATTAAAACTCCCAATGGTGGAAAGGGTAAAAGAATAGAAAAATTGGATAATAGAAATAAAACCTATAGGACACAAGGATCAATGGGAGGTTTCCAAAATCACGAGCCCTCCTTGCATTTTGGAGCTCTCGTTGAGAGAA